>NC_052055.2:109980980-110290863 GCF_903992535.2 Arvicola amphibius
TGCTAGAAAAGGAGTTTTTGATACTCTCCAGAGACAGCCTGAGGCATGGTGGGCTTGTGCAACCAGCTGGATGGATGATCCATCCTAGTCTTCCTAAAAGAAGAAGGGGGTCAGTGAAAATGGGTAGGGAGACAAGAGGATAATGAAGGGAAATAGGATCAAAGTTTATGACACACTATTCTGAAATTTTCAATTAAAAACTGAAAAGTCTAAAGCCCAGTCTTTCCAAGACACTAGTCTTTTCTCCGTCACTTAGACAATCCGTTATAATCTATGACCCTGAAGAGGGTCACTCCTCCCTACACAACACACACACACACACACCACACAAAGAGAGAGAGACAGAGACAGAGAGAGACAGAGAGAGAGACAGAGAGAGACAGAGAGAGACTGGGCAATTCTACTTGTGCTCAGCTTCCTTACTGCCTGGGCATCAGCACTGATACCCATCCCCAACCCTTATGATACCTATGGTCCATGTACTCATTCTTCCAAATGCTCTAATCTTACCCAGTGGTCACATTTAGCTTTCTAGACTTATATACCTCCCTGAACAAGTGCCAAGTTGATGAAGGCTGAGATTTGGGACAAGTCTGAATGACCATAATGGGTAGAAGTGTTTTAATCTGGGAAGATCAACACGACCTCTTTCCAGGCTCTGCAATGTTTTCAGGTCATCTGTCTCAGAATCCTCAGAATCATTTGGGAAGTAAGAGATGGAGATGCTCAAGGCCCACGGGGATGTCATGAATCTTGCTGAGGATCCATTCTAAAGATCAGATATGTCAGAGTCTTCTAGGGCATAAGCCGGGTTGAGATGAGCCTGGATGTTCTGTTATTTATGTCATTTTCCTCATTAATTCCTTCCCTGTAACCAACCCAGATGTAAAATGCCCCCAAAACATCACCGAGATCCTGGAGGTTCGACTCACACATCTGCCTGAAGAATGGCACTTGCTGACTTAGCTTCCATGGAGTACCTTCAAACAAAGTGACAGAAACTTGGAAAACTAAAATCAGCAAATGCACTATAAATGCTAGTTGAAGTAGGATTTTTATTTAATAGTAGATGCATTTTAATTCACCTAGCAACTGCCCTATAATGAGCTCTTGAAACATTGCCAGTTAAAGAGACTTTCCTAAAGCAGACTTCTTCTTTTATTATTCGTGTGTTTTTGCATGTGTGAGTGCATGAGTGCATTGTGGCACACACGTGTTATGGGTGCTCATGGAGGACAGAGAGGGTTTTGAATCACCTTGGATAGGACATACAGGTGTCTGTGACCCACATGACATGGGTACAGGAACTGAACTCCATTCCTCTGAAGTTGCACCAAATGCTCTTAAACACTAAGCTACCTCACCAACCACATAAAGAATATTTTTAATTAACCTTAAAAAAAAGAAGAAGAATTCTGAAAGACTCTTATGTTAGTTGGAACTTTTTAAGCTAGTTGTGGAAAACATCAATTTATGTATCTGGGGAGCAAAGAAAAGAAATTCATTTGCCTTTATACAGTCGGAATTTACTGAGGGATAATTAATTATGTTACACTGTTTATAAATTAAAACACACACACACAAAGACAGCAATGGGGGCTCGGGTAATAGTTCACAAATAAAGCACTTTCCTTGCAAGCATACGGATCTACATCTAGTCACCTAAAACCCATTTTAAGAAGAAACATGGCGAGTGCTTCTGATCCCAGTACTGGGGAGGCAGAGAGAGGCAGATTCCTCAGTGTTGTAAAAATATTATTTTAGATGTGTTACATTTGTTTATTCTGTGGAACATTGTTTAATGCTACGAAGATGTGTTGTATTCTTTTATGGTGCATTTTTTTTTAACTCTGTGAAGCTGTGATATTTTGCCTGTCTAAAACACCTAATTGGTCTTACTAAGACCTAAATAGCCAATAGCAAGTCAGGAGAAATGATAGGCAGGGCTGGTAGGCAGAGAAAATAAACAGGAGGAAGAATCTGGGAAAAGAATCGAGGAGTAAGAAAAGAAGGGGCCAGCCACCCAGCTACACAGCAAGCCATGGAATAAAAAGGAAAGAAAAGGTATACAGGAACAGAGAAAGATAAAAGTCCAGAGGCAAAAAGTAGATAGGTTAATTTAAGTTAAGAAAAGCTGGCTAGAAACAAGCAAGTTAAGAGGTTCATAAAGAATAAAACCTCTTAAGATTTATTTGGGAGCTTGGTGGTGGGCCTTCCAAAGAGCAAAAAGCCAAAGATTAAAACCAACCAGCCTAGCGTGCTTCTGAACTCTAGGTCAATGAGTCCCAAAACAAGGTGGGTGGCACTTGAGAATGACAGACAAGGTTGCCAGCTGGCCTCCACATGCAGATGCACACACATGAGAAACACACACACACACACACACGTGAGCACTAGCATGCAAAGATGGCAATTAGCTTCCCATGTCTATCTTCCTGGAAAGAATTTGTTTCGTCTAGAAAGGTAATTACTTTTGAATAAGCCAACTGTTAGAGACAATTATTTATTCTCTTATTTTCACCCCTACCCTTGGAGCATCTACAATGGGATGAGGGTGGGGTTTACAGTGCATCCCACTCACTGCGTGGTCTTATCACTGATAGGGTCCTGCTTATGGTTTCTGAAGAGAAGGCTGTGAGTCCCCAAGTCTCTTCTCTCCCTAACTACCATCTCTGTGGTCTGAGAGTCTGCTGAGCAGCGAGAACAAGACTCCCCTCCGCATCTCTTAAACATCATGACTTTATCATCATTACTCCAGGGTTCATGGAGTAAAAAGACAGAGAAATCGATGAGCACCCTCTTAAGCACGGGGATGCAAATTACCCTTGAGTTAATAATTCACTAGTTTACAGAGCAGAGGGAGAGACAAAGCAAGATCTCATGTAAGTGAAATAAAGTGTGTGTGTGTGTTTATAAATAATCCATGCTTTAATTAAAAACACCTATTGACCATCACGGCCAACCAAAAATCAGCTTGACCAATGTGCTTTTTTATCAGCTTTCATAAAAAAAAAAATCAAGGAGTTATCTGCTATAATTTTGCCGGGTTTCTGAAGGTCCCCAATCACGTCACACGAGATCACTCAAAGCCTGGCTCTATAATTAAGTCTCAGTGTCAAGAGGAGGAGATGCTTCCAGAACAGCAGGTACATGGTTGGTTGTGCTGCATGAGGCATAATGAGGGTTTTGGATTTAACACTCTAATACTTGTTTTATTACCGCATTCAATTGTCCGTGCATCTTAGGATTCATGTTGTGTGCATCGGCTCAGTCATGTTTCCTTCATTAGCTGGGGCAATTAATGTACACAGAGCCTTTAAGTGCTATCGCTCCATGCTTTCTCCTTGTATAATTCAGTTTGCGATGATTAAAATAATTTTTCAATGGAGATGCCACAGCCTAATGAAAAAAATATGCTGCAGTAATGTAAGAAGCATTTGTAAACATTTTCAGGGAGATGCTGTTTGTTGTCGCACGGCACAGTGGCAGATGGCCGTACAGAGCAGCTTGTCCTTGACAACCGACAGAGACAGACCTCAGGGGATTGGGGTAAATGGGTGGAAGAATGGGAAGATGTAATGCCATGTCATAAATAGCTTTTAGTCTTCCGTCTGATGTGTTTGGTTAAGTACCAGAAAACAGATAGTATTGACAACTCATGACTTGGCCTGGATAAACCTTTAACTATTAACACTTACCTGCACTGACCCAGACTAACCATCTTATACCCACAGCTTCTTACTTGGTTATAGTAACAGAGAAAAGCTGAGACACAGGGATATAATGATTTCCCCAACGGTCCAGTTCAGGTTAGTCATGGAACTGGGCGATCTATTCCCTACGGTGTTCCTGTCCATGATGAATTTGACTTCCTGGCTGTGCTTCCTTGTGATTTTTAGTTATAAGACTCAGAGTGAATTATTGAACTTCTCCATGCCTCAGTTTCTCTTCTGAAGAATACAGAGGTAATAGACAGCTAGGTCGCGCTGTGATTGTAAGATCAAATCTATGTGTGTGTTGCATTCTGGGGAGCATGCCTGACAATTCCACAAGTCTATGGTGATGGTGTTCTGTCGTCACTGCCCCTCTGCTCTCTGTCCGTCATGGGCTGTGTGTGCCTCTGCTTCAGAACTAATCATTTTGTGCTTTTTTGCAGGATGTGATGCTTTGACGGTGCCTATTAGTAAGTGAACATGTTTGTGAGTGGTCTCAGGGATGACTTTCACACACATTACCTGTCATCATCAGAATCCAAGATTAACCTTCTGAATATCTTTCCTCATTTAGCAAGTGATTATCCTACTTGATGTACATTGCCAATGTTGTGATGGATCTATTTCCTAATTGTGTCACACTTCTGTGGGCTTGATGTGATAATCAAGACTTTAGCAGCAAGTTGGTTATTGTTAGATAAAGTAGCACATACAATGGCAGTATTGTGTGACACAATCCCATGATCTGCAACATAGAAATCTACTGTGAGCAGTTGCCCTCCTTCCAGGGCTAGTGAGCTCCAAAGCAATCACTGGGTTTGTTACTTGGTGTAGGAGGTCCTTCTGTCTATGTGTTGCTTTTATGGGCTAATGAATAAAGAAACTGCCTTGGTCTGTTTATAGGGCAGAACTTAGGTAAGTGAGAAAAACTAGACTGAATGCTGGGAGAAGGAGGCAGAGTCAGAGAGACACCATGGAGCTGCTGGTAGAGATAAACATGCTGGAACTTTAGCCGGTAAGCCACAGCCACATGGTGATATACAGATTAATAGAAATGGATTAAATTAATATGAGTTTGCCAATAAGAGGCTAGAGCTAATGGGCCAAGCAGTGATTTAATTAATACAGTTTCTCTGTGATTATTTTGGATCTAAGCTTGCCATGCAGCAGGGAACCAGCAAGCAACCTCCATTCAACAATTACTTACTGATTTCTGATTCTCCACTGCCCTTCCTCTGAGACTCAGTTTAAATGTTTCCTCCTCAGAAAAACTTTCAGATCTTCTCTTTTCTCTTCCTGACCTGAACTTTTGAAAGCAGAGGAAAACAAAACAGCAAAAACAAAACCCCATTATCCTCCCGACAACTGTCCTTAATTTTCAACTTTCAACCTCTAGTTTTCAGCCAACTTAGCGGGTATCTTTCCCGAATCCTTTGCAGCTACATATCACAGTGACTCAGCTGTGGTGGACAGAGTGTGTGTAGAAGTGCTCTAAGAAGTATCCTTAAAGAGAGGCATGCCAGTCTTTACCCTGAATCCCATAGACATCAGATATCTGGAACCATCCACCTCTAAAACTTTTTTATGTGAGAAGGAAATAAGCCTAGATGTTCCCTCATTTGCACCTGAATTCAACTTTCTCACCCAGTTGTCATTAAATTCCCTTTGGTGCCAATATCTTTCCTCTATCACATTGTCTCATCATATCCAACTGCTAGTACAGCTACTGCTGTTCGAAGCATGAATCCCAAAGGGAGACTGCAAATTAAGCATGCACCATGGTGCCAGCCTCCTATAGATTTCAAAAATGACCTTGATGCATAGATGTTAGCTGTTTCAGAAGGTGGGGGAGGTCCTGGTGTCACGTCATTAGAAGCATCCTCTTCTGCAACATCAGGACAATCTTTCTCCAACACAGATTCACAATGCATGATGGGAAAGTAGCAGAGAGTGCTATGTCCGGCCAGCCAAGCTCTCCTCTCACACTTAGGGAGAAGGCCTTTGCTGTCATGAGGGACTCTGGCACCAGAGTCTTTGCTTCAAGGATTCAACAGTTTGGCTGGAAAAAGGTATGGTCTGAGGTCATTTTGGTTGAGTACTTAGGAAGAGTGGATGGTAACTCTGGGAAAGAAAGGAGGCCATGACTCATCTCAGAATTCTCACATTCAAACCAAGGCTATGGGTTATGATCACGAGCATCATGAGGCTGGCTAGGACCTAGATTAAACCACTAAAGATAAAGATTCTTATCCAAGCTATCTCAGGTTTTCTAGAGGTTCGTGGGGGGTGGGGGGAGTTCAATCAGTGCTGTGCCCATTGTTGTTTTTCTGTTTCCGTTGTGTAGACGTGCAAGTCTCACAGTGTCATAGGAAAGTGTGACTTACGTGAGCTCTCTTTGTTAAGGGAGGAGACAGATTAAGGTAAATGAGGAGGCTGTGAAGGGAAACTGTGGCTGGAATGCTGGGTTCTGAGACATTTTGAGACATTAATTAGCTCATGCTTTTAAGCATAGAATTGCTTTTTCGAGATCTCAAGTTCCTTATATAGAAAAAGGAGTCAATGTGTTGTCTATAGGCCACTGATTTTTAATCTCAGAGAATCCCAAAGGAGGGAACATATTGGGGGAAACCAAGAAAGAAAGTGGACAAGTAAAATCTCAAGTGGGAGTGAGCTTGGATTGGAGAACCACCAACCCCTTTGATGCAATACTTTCCTCATACACATGGGCTGCACACAGGGTTCTCCATCACCAAAAACTTCCTTTCTTTTTTGTTGTTATTTTAAAGTGTTGTCAAGCACTGTACTAAGGGCAGTATGATCTTTAGTAAGGAATAACAGCCCCAGTCAACAATCATCCTTACTCCGTGAGCATTCTGAAGCATGGACCCTACTGAAGTAGGGACATTGGTCTCCTGTGGAAGGGTGGCTCTCTCATCATATCCTGGCACTTTAGCTCCTTCTCACAGATACTCCAACTATTTCATAGGCATCCTGCAGTGTGAGCAACAGGCTGTTCCCGAAGAGTGCTTATTATCTCGTTAAATCTCCTTGGCATCAGTAAGGCAGCTCATTGGTGTGATGCTAAATACATGCTGCGTTGTAAGTCTGCTGATGGTTCCAAACAGCTGGAGATTTCTGCACACAGAGAGAATGGGATAGACCAAGAGAAATGCAGCAGGATGGAAGGAGCAGGAAGTGATGATAGTGACCCGAGGTGACAGAGACCCAGTTGTGTGTTGTTCTTGCCCCACCTCATCCTCACATAAGTCTGATGCAATGCTGAGAATGGAAGACAAAGCCATTCCTGCCATTCTACTGCAGAAAAGTGCTGTTCGTGCTGACTGACAGGCAGAAACTATTGTCCTAACAGTGAGTGCTGTTATTATCACTTGTTGAGTGGCTCACCTTGTGACAGAAACCACAATGAGCCCTTGACTGGCATATCTTCATTTAAGCCATGCGATTTCCTGAAGGGTCATTTGCAGATGAGAACTCTGGGGTTCACTGACATCGTTGTCCTTGCCCAACCTATATACTGGGCACATAACAAACCCACATCTGTCTAGCCTCTAGTTCTTCGCCACGAGCTGGCCCCTTCTCCAACCCTGGAAGCTTCTTGCTTTGAAGCAGGAGTCAAGGTACCCATGTTGAGTTGTCACCAGCTCCATCACACTATTCTGGGTGACAAATGGATTTTAAAATACTCCTATGTAGCCCAGTTATTCCATTCCTGAGCATAAGGACTCTATATCTTACCACAGACATTCACACATCTGTTTATTGATGCTCTGTTCATGGCAACAAGGAAATGGAACTAGCCCAGATGTCCAGCAAAAGCTAAATAGATAAATGTTCGTGCGGTACATATATACAATGAAATATTATTTAACTGCAAAGAAAAATAAAATTTGCAAGAAAATCAATAGTGCTGAACAGTATATTCAAACGCAGAAAGAAAGAAAAAAATGTCTTTCCTTGTACGTAGATCATATCCTGTTATGTATACCTATGTATGTAAACCGATATAAGTAGGGGTGAAGTCGAAATATCAAGGAAGGAGAACAGGGGGAACAATATTAGGTGGTGAGAAAGGATGGAGAGTGGATGAAGGCTACGTGGGACATGAGAAAGGAAAAGAGTTAGAGGAAGCAACCAAGGCTGAACAAGGATGGAGGGGGATAAAGATGGGGGCAGGAAAACCACAAACACATTTTGTCCAAAAATGTTATCCTAGGCTATCTAACACATTATACACGAACTTAAACTGTAAAAGAAAATGCTTTTTAAGGAGGAAGAACTATCCTTATTGCTACTGGTAAAATGAAACAAAACTCTCCGCAAAGAATGGAAATCAGTCGGTTCATTTGGGGATTTTTTCTTTTTCCTTTTTCTTTGTTATGTTTTTCTTCCTTTTCTTTCTCTTCTTCTCTCTTCTATTTGATAAGGGCTTGCTTTTTTATTAGCATACAAATCACTAGGTTTCATTTTGACATTCCCGTGACTCTCTTCTGCTTCCCTCCTCTGCCCATGGCTGACCACTTCTGGTCCCCTTTCTGCTTTTTTTTTTTTTAAATCACACATAGCATGCTCTTTCCTTCTTCTTATTTCACCTTAGTTTTCTTTATTCTTAAGAATTCCATGCAGGTGAGAAATGGCATATGAGCATCTCTACCTCAGTTTCCGTCCTCACACTATCTCGAGCTCCCAACATGTCCCCCTTGGAACTTCAACACCCTGGTGCTTTTGTTGATACTCATTAATCCCAATTAGTACAGAGCTAATCTGCATTTGCTGGTCTCATGGCAGAGCGAAACTACCCGGGAAAATCTTAATCTTAATTTTGATCTCTTCTCTGCATTGATTTTTGAGCATGCGACTGTCGTCTCATCTGTATGGAAATTTCTAATTCTCTGTGATGCCCTATAATCCTCCAAAGAAGAGTTTCAAAGCACAGAGCTAATGTGTCCATTTGAATTTTAATGCATGTGCATTTTAATATCCACAATGTCTCTTCTAGGTGGGTTTGTTACCGCAAGATCAATATCGTCTCATTAGCAATCTTCTGCCTATGAAATTTTCACTGGCCTATGTTCTTTGAATGAAGCACTGATTTTCACAAAGATAACCTTTTCAAATGTATAATGTACTTTGACTCTAATCCCCCCATACTCTCCTTACCCCTTCCTTTCCCTCACTCCTGATGGTCTTGTTCCTTCCCTGTCTCCGTCTGTTTTCATGTCTATATATGTGTATACTCATATATATATACATATATATATATGAATATACTATTATAATAATATATAATAATATATATAATAATATATATTATGTTTCCATTCAAAATTTAGGATCCACAACTGAGAAGAAACATTTAATATTTGTCTCTCTGAACCTGGATTTTCTTCCCTTATATACTGATCTCCCACTTTATCCATTTTCCAACAAACACTGATGTCTCCCTGTTCTTCATGGCTGGATAAAGCCCCTTCATGCATTTATATCATGTTTCCTTACCCAATCACCTATTGGTGGACACTTAAATAAATACATGTGCAAAATTCTAAGCCTCCTGGGTGCAATATTTAAAGAAGGTATTAGTATAAATCTAAAATAAAGATTAATCGCATCTGGGTTAGTTGAGAAACATGTTAAATCAGTGTTAATCTCATTAGTAATAGAAACCTGTTCTATGTTCCCTGCTTAGGAAGGGTGCTCATGGCACTGGCTGTATTTTTTGAACCTCAAATATGGGTGCATGACAACAGAATTGCTGGGGAATATTCAGAACACATGTTTCCATCCTCGCGGGGGAAGGCACCAAAGGTACTTGGAAGTCATTGTTCCCGCAACACACATGGGTTTCAAAGAACAGCCTCATATTTTCCTAAAGATGCAGCCAAAAGCAAACAGAAGCCTTTGACAGCTGAAGTTAATTATATAACCAAGTAGGTGGGCCAGCAGGGAACCTTAGAAAGCAGCTTGATAACACAGGAAATCAGTTCCTCAACTACTTTCAGTTTAAAGAATCCACATCAAAACTTAATGAGAAACCACATGTTCTGGTAAATTCTGGCTTAAAATTTTATGGTTATTTACAGACATTTTGGTTCATGGTGTTTGGCCCTACAGTTGCCTTTTTAGAACACCAAAAAGATAAGCTAACGTAAGAGCACATAGCAACGAGCTTTGGTTTATCTTCATAAGGAGACAAAAAAAATCTTTAATTAAACGAACAAAGAAAGCAAAGTGACATGAGCCATGACTTGGAAGTTTTGGCTTAGGCAAAGCCTGGTAGCAAACGTTAAGGAAATAATTGAAATTCCAAAGTAATTAACTTATAGTCTGCCAAAAGACTCCATTCTCTTAATTTTACAGGCATTTGTCTCTGTAATAAAATGTTATAGATGGCATCGTAAAAATCTCTCACCTATTTGAATTTTCAATTATGTTCAGCCATGTCCCTTCGTAGACTTTGGCAGCAGAAGTAATGTGAGGTTTCCTTTTTGTTCCCTCTCCCACAAAAATAAAGCCTTACTCATCCCAGAATCAACTATTACACTGTGTTAAATGAAGCAGAGAGATGAGCTATCTAATAGCATATTAGGTACAATTTCAAAAGGAAACCAACTGAGTTCCAGGTACAAGGTGGCTTAACAAAGATTTATTTCCCTTTGTACCCCAAGCCCCACCCTCCAAAGTGTCCAATTTTAAAGCAATGCACACACAAGAGACAGAGCAAATGAAGGAGGGCAGCGGGTTTTGACACCGTGGAGTTGGAACACAGAAACCTGTTGATGAACGAGCCACAACCAGATAGATGCTCAGGAAACCGTGCAAATGTCCGCTAGGGAGCCCATCATAAAGGAGAGGGTTCCGAACAGAACAAACGGCCCAAAGGGATGAGAGCCACAGAGGCTGGCTGAAGGAAGCGTAACAGAAGAACCACAAGTCCAAACAGTCCCTGTCTCCACCTCCATTCCCAAATAGGAAGTGTGGCCTAAATTAAATCAGAAAGAAAAAGGAGAGCTGTGATTCGCACAGAAAATGCTGATTGAAACCGACCATAGATTTCTGGACGTTGGCATTTGAGAGTTCAAGGAAGCGAGACTGCTCGCTATCATTACTGGCTGGGGACTTAAAGAGGAAGGAAAAACAACACAGAAATCAATCTTCGATTTATAAGGTTCTCATCCATTATCAGTGACAATAGAGAGCAAACCTTTGGAAATATTTGGTACCCAATGAGCCTCTAAGTGCTAATTATTTAGTGCTAAGCATCTAAGTATTTGTTAAACGCTGTGTCTGTAACATTAACCTTTATAACTTATCGTCTTTGTTCTCACTAATTAATTGTGCCTTCTTAATATTTCAAATATTCAGTGGCCCAGTCGCAGATCATTATGTCATCAGACCACATTAAGAGAATTTAACTTAAAAGAGAAGTGTGTACAAAAGGCAAAATCAAAAAAATATAAAACATGAGCAAGTTTCTCTTTTTTGTACGATTTGACCCTGATAAGGGTTTGGGTTGGTAAAGCCAATATTTACAGTATAAAACAAACTTCAGAACTAATCCAAAGTGCAGCATATTGTGAAAGAGAAACTGGGGCCTGATCCTATTGTTCAAGTCCCAGAAGCTAACAGAACGTGAAACTAAATCTATAATGGAATTTTTAGTCATGAGAGCCAATAATGTTCTACTCAGTAGGATATGTACTCTTTAACAACATAAAGAATCATAAGAATAATATAATCCCTTCAATTACAGAAGACATTTTTCTTCTTTCCCAACATAAACATATGACGTTTACAGAGTCTAAAATTCACCCATAGCACAGAATTATAATCTTCTATATTCTCAACGGACCATTAGACACATGTACCTCCATAGCAAGGAGACCTAGAAGAATCACGTCCAACTTCAAAGAAGAAGACTAGGAGTTCAAGGCTAGCTCAACCACATAGCAAGTTCAAGGCCAACCTGAGCTGTACAGAGAAAGAGATTGACTGAAAGAGAATATGACCATGATTGGGACAAGTCAGATTCACAATGAGAGTAAATATAGAAGCATGTGGGGGAGAGTTGCAGACAGACAGACAGGCAGACAGGCAGACTAAAAATCTATTGGAAGTCAAAGACAAGGGGGAGCTTCAAAGGAGTCAGAAAATACACGTTTGCTTTTTAAAAGCCCTAGTAATGTTTACAGCTGGCTTCCCAACAATAATAAAAACCAGAAGGCAATCAAATGGTGTCCTTAAAAGAACATAGTAATTCACAACCGTAAGTACACTAGGGGAGAAAATTCTCTCCATGTGGATATAATCTGACAAAATGAAATTTTTTCTTAGCGTAACACTAAAGTGGAACACCATTAAAGAGAGGAAGGCAGTGGGGAGAAACTAGATCTGATCTTATAAAATAGCACTTGTAAGCTTATATGTAAAAATAAGTCCTATAAAAACTAGAAGCCATTACCTTTAATGGGTGGATATTTTACACACCTAAAAACCAATTAACCTACACTAATGCATGCAAGGGCATGTATACAATTCACACACAAACAAAAGTGAGTGTTTAATAACTATAAAAACTTGCAATGTTCATTAATAGTAAAATAACAAAAACATCTTTTTTGAAACAGAGTTGTTCTCTGTTGTTCTGGCTGAAGCAAAAAAAAAAACCTCTTATAGAGTGTTTCACATATACAATGGCCAGCATTTATGATAAGATATTGTTTTCTGAAAAGATTGCTAATAATTAGTCCCCTTACACTGCTGATATGAGTATAAATTCCTGCACCGTTTATAGACAGCACCTGAATGGTATACAGAAAAATATACGGTTTTTTTTTTTTTTTTTTGGATCTTCTTTTGCTCCAGTAACTCCGATTCTGGGAAAGTACAGTTAGTCAACAATGAAACAGGTAAACAAAAGGATCAACTCTAGCGTTCATAACATACTTTTTGTATGGGTAAGATTGGGAAATGCCTTAAATTTTCAGTAATAAGGGACTCATCCAAATGGTAAAATATACAACACATACAAGGTAATCACAGTGTGCTATAATGAAAAAATATAAGCAAGCAAACTTGGCAATGCTGCACTTTGGTAGAGAAATATTCCTAGAAAACACTCAAGTTGTATGAACTAGCATAGTATCTACTATAAGCTTTACACCTGGAGTCTTTCTGGATTTATACATTATTTTCTTTTCTTAACCTTAGCAGCCTTTCAGGTTTAACAGAGTCTCAGAGGGTCGGTATGATCACCTCAAAACAGCTGGCTGATGAAGGGTTTGGGAGCATCTTAGGCAGTGGACATATGGGACCAGGAAGATTCTTCAATGACTCTTTAGTCCTATCTCTCAGTCCTGTGAGAAGTCTACCTGGGAAAGTCCCAGGGAGGACATGGGTCTCTCTACTGTGTTCTCTTGTGTATCATTTTTCCTTTTCTGTGAATGACTTTGGAGGAAAAAAAAAAGCTACATCTGGTCTTGGGGTGAGGCAGAGATCGTCCTGAAATTCAGCCATGTTGCTGATTCTATGAAGAATCTTCGTAAAGGAATTCAGAGTATTCCGGTCACCTACCTATGCCTTCAGAAGACTGGGTCCACGTCTACCACCATCTGTGCTGGTTAGGTTTTGTCAACTGGCACAAACTCGAGACACCTGGGAAGAGAGAAACTCAGTTGAGGAATTGCCTCCAGCAGATGGGCCTGTGAGGGCCTATGAGGCAGTTTCTTGACAGCTAATTGGTGTGGGCTGTTTCTGTAGGGGCCTGGGCTTCATGAGAAAGGCAGCCGAGCAAGCCAGTAACCGCATCTTTCCATATTCTCTGCTTCAGTTCCTAGTTCCTGCCCTGACCTCCCCTCTGTGATGGAGAGTCCACAGGATGTTGTAAACTGAAATAAACTCCTTCTCCATTCCACTTGGTTTTGGTTGGTGTTTGATCACAGCAATAGAAAGCAAACCAGGACAGTCATGAAGCAAGCCACCCTCTTCGTTGTTTCTTGCGAGCAAACACTCCCGAAATTTGCAGTTTCTTAAACACAGTGCATTCATCCCATCGCACAGCGAGGCGATAGCACATCTTGTAAAGAAAAACAACAAAGCACGAGATTAAAGGCTTCTTAACCACAAGTCTCAGAAAATACGGTTCACTAAGATTCTGACTGTGCAAATATTAACTGTAGCATCGTTTTAGACAAACCAGTTAAGTCTGTATCAACACTCTGGTGCAGAAGATCCAAGTCAAACATCATTATCTCATACAAATTTCTGTTGCTAGGATACCAACTCCCATTCTTTATCTCAGTAATGGAGTCATTTTTTTTAAAAAAAAAATCTTTTTAAAATAAATTACATAGATAGATAGATAGATAGATAGATAGATAGATAGATAGATGATATATATATATATGTATACATGTATATATGAGACTGGGAAATTTTATTTTTAGAAACTTATAGTTGATGATCATCTTTGTTCTCCTATTACTGTGATGAACATCCTGATAAAAGCAAATTACGGGAGAAAAGGTACATTCTGGCTCACAATTTGAGGGTATCACCCATCGTGGCAGGGCAATTAGGTGGCAGGAGTTCTAAGCTGCTGCTCACACCAACAGCCACAACAAGAAGCAAAAAGAAATGGGTGCACGCCAGGGCTCTGTTCACTTTCTCCATTTGATAGGATCTAGGATTCCCTTACCCAGAGAATGGTACTTCCCCAATTCAGGTGCATTTTCCCACACCGTTAACATAATAAACACAATCCCCACAGGCATGCCCAGAGGCCACTCCTCCAGGTGAAGCTAGATTCTGTCCCTGTAAAAGTGCTCTAACCAGCACAGCGGGGTGAGCCACAAGCCTAGGCTCTTTCCAAGATGACTGCTCTATCAGAAGAGAAACCACTTACATTAAGGGAGGTGAGCAAAAACCATGTTTGGAACTCAAGATATTTAAAATCTACCGGTCTTGCCTCCACATTAGATTTGAAGTCCCGACAGGGGAGAATGTGATGGAAGCTTCCAGAAAGTAGTAGCTATCCAGAGAACAATCACGAATTTTCATTAATTCTGGCCCTTCTTTTTAAACCAACAACTTTACATTCAAATTTCCCTCTGAAGATTCCTTTCTGGAAAATGCTTCCTCATACATACGACTAGCCTAGTGGCTGGCGTGTTCCTGGCTTCAATCCTGCTAGAAAGAGGCAATATATAAGAACTCTCTTCTGCAGTGTGAGGGCAGGAAAAATGTAGGTTTTTAATGGTACCCGCATGTTTACTAAAAGCTTAAAATGGAGAACCAGGAATCTGTCAACATCCAGAGTGGAAGAACAGTAACCATGAAAACAGGAAGTAGTGAGCAGAGGAAGGGAGGGAGACAAGGAGAAGCCTTAGAGAAGAACCTACTGGCGCGTCGTAGTTCCTGGTTGAGGTCCAGCTGCCTCCTTACTATCCTTACATAGGTAGCCTTTCAGTAGAATAACCCTCTGGCTCAAGCTGTGACAAATCAAGATTCTGTTACTTAGACAGGCAGGACGGTACATTCCTGAAATCCTAACACTTGGGATGTAGAAGCAGGAGGACCAGAAATTCATAGGTCATCCCAGATACATAGCAAGTTCAAGAGCAGTTGGGTCTATGTGAAACTCTGTCTCAAAATACAAAACCAAACAAACAAAAATCCGCTGTGGAATAATCCTTTTTTACACTGTGAAGATGTTTTGTTCTCATTGGTTTATTAAAGGGCCAGCTGGCCAATAGTTAGGCAGAAAGAGATTAGGCTGGTGAGCCAGACTAAGAGAACACTGGGAAGAAGGAGGGTGGAGACAGCAGCCAGAGACCAGAGGAAGCAAAAGATGAACACTTTGTGCTGAAAGAAGGTACCACCACATGGCAGGGCAGAGATAAGAGATATGAGTTAACTTAAGCTGAAAGAGCTAGTTAGTAACAACCCTAAGGCTATCATCAGCCGAGCATTTATAATTAATAAGTTTCTGTGTGGTTATTTGGGGAGCTGGTGGTCCAGATGAAAAACTGTCTACAAAAACAAAAAAAAAAAAAAAAAAAAAACAACTTTTTTTTTGCCTAATTCACTACTTTTTCTCTATAAATCCTATCAGTATTCTCCAGCTTCTAAGTATTTCAATGTTCAAATTATATCTAGCTTAAAATAAACCATTTACATGTTGTTACAAAGCAATCAGAATATATAGCTTGTGTGCTATATATTTGGAATACAAACTAAAGTTGGTATTCCAAAGTCTTTTTTTCTTCCAATTATTTTTGAGCATTGGATATAGCCCACAGCAGAAGACCTTGAGATATAAAGACAAATAACCAGACAACAGGTGTTTCTTTAAACAGGCTCTCAATTAAATCTGCTTCATTTCTTACTAACTTCCAATAAACAGGTTTCCTTTCTGGTCATAATTCCAAACACTAGTCTCACACCTCAAATCCTGCAATGCTTTTCGTGTCTGTGGGGTCTGAGGCTCTCAATAACTATATTACTCATAGAAGAGAAGCTCGTACACTTAATTAACACTGTGTATGCTGAGTGAACTTCGACCTTCTATAACCCCCAAACCCAGTGACTCAAAAGAACCAAAGCTTATTGGCTGTTTTGGCATCTCATGCAAGACACCACTCCCACAGAGATGCACTTACCTTGCCGCTGTCAGTACAGCAACACGCAAAAAGCCCAGGAAGGCCAACTGTCAGAGAGACCTGTCCTTCCCAGAAGGACAAGTCCACTCTCATGCCATTGACCAGAACTGGTCAGGTGGTCTTGGCTAAGCCACAGACAAAAACCAACATGGGTGGGTGAGGGTTAAGCAGCAGTCACTGAGACCAAGAAGCATGGACTTGGGAAGTTACATATGATGTGGGTTTGTTGGTAAGAACACTGTAGATCACAGGGCAAGAATCACAGCTGATAGTACTAAGGAAATAATAATCGAAGTGCATCCTGTGGGAGACTGAAGATTTGAGTTTGGTCCACATAAGCATCCAGGATGGTAGAGCAGCCTTGGAATCCCAGCGACCGAGGATGCAGTCTCACTAATTTACTCACTGTCTTAGTCAGGGTGTCTATTGCTGCGATGAAGCACCATGGCCAAAGAGCAAGTTGGGGAGGAAAGGGTTTATTCAGCTCACACTTCCATATCATTGCTCATGGTTGAAGGAAGTCAGGACAAGAACTCAAACAGGGCAGGATCCTGGAGGCCGGAGTTGATGCAGAGGCCATGGAGGGGTGCTGCTTACTGGCTTGCTCTTCATGGATTGCTCAACCCACTTTCTTATAGCTCCCTGGACTGCCATCCCAGGGATGGCACCACTAACAAAAGGGCTGGGCCCTCCCTCCCCAATCAATTACTGACTAAGAAAATGACTTACAGGCCTGTCTACAACCCAATCTTGCAAAGGCATTTTCTTAATTGAGGTTCCCTCCACTCAGATGACTTTAACTTGTGTCAAGTCAATACAAAACTATTCAGCACACATACTTCTCTGTGTCTATGTTTATGGATATGTGGGTTTCTCTCTTATAGATCAAATTTCATTATTTTCCCATTAATGAGGTAGACCAGGGGCACAGAGTCAGAGAGTGGGTGTATATATAGAAATATATATTTTCATCTTCAGTGTTTAATACACTTTGTTACCACTCATGCTCTGTGGGCAGCAGCAACGCCCTCCCACCTCATTAAAAAGGTTTCTTTACTCCTACTTGGAGGAGTCCAGAGTCCAAGTGCCTCTGTTTCCACTGAGCTGACACTTGGGAGAGTCTTGAATCCCTTTGTTTCCTGACAGTGCACCAAGGCAAACTCTGAAAAGTGCAGACTCCATGGAATAAAGCCAAGGCAATTAGCAAATATTTAATTATATACTAACCGAACACAGTTATTAAGCTTTTAACTAACAATGGTAAAGAGTCCCCGGTGATTTAGCAATAGAAGATGTGAAGACACTGAAGGCTGTTGAAATCTCAGTTCTCTCATCCCCAGAGGAAGCATGCCGAAGAATCGGAATGCTCTCACACCAAAGACAAGAGGAAGCCACGAAATCCACAAGAGCAGGCCTTTCCCTGAGAGGGGATCCAGTCCCTTGTGTTGACTGACCCTGCTATGGTTTCCACCTGATTTACTTGGAAAACACCTTTCTTTCCCCCGGAGTCTAAGGTGAGGAATCTGAGCCGTGCCCTTCTAGCACAGTGTCCTGAAAGATTCAAAACACCAAGAGAGGTCATCCTACTCATCCATCTGTGATGGTCAACACCATCCACTTGGTAAGACCTAGGATCACCTAGACAACAAACCCCTGGGCATGCCTATAAGGGATTATCTTGGCCAGGTTAATTAAACTGAAAGAACCACCCTAAAATTAGGTGTCCTCATCTCCTAGGCTTGAGTCTTAGAAAGGGAGTTGAGCATCAGCATTCGCTGCCCTCTACCTCCTGACTGTGGACACAGTAACCAGCCACTCCAAGCTTTGACCAGGCCACTTCATCACCTTTTGCTCTGCACTCTTAAAACTATGTGCCCAAATATACCCTCCCGTCCTTAGGTTGCTTTTGTTGAGTATTCTGTCACAGCAATGAGACAAAGAATTAACACATGGTCCTCAGATGGTAGGGAATACATGTAGGATCACTGACTTGTGTCCTCATTAAGGCAGCTGATGTACTCATCGGGAAATATTCTCTCCCTTGTCTCCTTAAGATCCTTTGCTTCTCAGCTTTGAATCCAAGCCCTGGGTCATTCTTGTCCTACAGTGCTGGACTAGCAGGTCTTGTTCCCTCTCCCGGTAAGATGAACCCAGTAATGGGTAAGCTTTAGAATGGAGTTCCTGTAAGATAACCCATTGTTTTTCTGACTCTGACATTGAAGGCATGTCATAGGATGGAATTCAAAAGCTTGAAAAAACACCCTTCACATTAATTTGAGAATAAGAAGAAAGAAGTGGTAAGAGTCTCAGCTTACCACATAACTTTGCTCGCTTACTGTCAAGAACAAGCCAAAAAGTTGATTTGTCTGAGATGACTCTCTTAGAGACAGCACTTGTTTAATTTTCGATTAGGAACTATTGCTGCCTTCCAATAAATATGTCAACCCTTTCAGTGGCAAGGCTAAGATGCAAAATTAAAATATAACCCTGGGGTCACTGGAGAAGTGGAACTACAGTTAAGAGCACTAGCTGTTCTTACAGAGGATCCTTGTTCAGTTCTTAGTACCCACAAGGTGGTTCACAAGCATCTATAATATCAATTCCAGAGGATCTGATGCCCTCTTCTGGCTTCCACAGTCACTGCACACACATGGTGCCCATACAGACATGCAAGCAAATGCCCATACATAAGATATATGTAGATTGGAAAAAGATTGGAAAGCTGCAAAACTCCTTCATGCAAATTTTTTATATATTATTCTTAGGAAATCAAAATGTCTGCTATGTTCATGGTGATTTAAAACATTTCATTATGAATACAATAAAGATAAAACTTGATTTGCTACTTTATACTTGATCTAAGGAACAGAAGAAATAGATCTTAAAACCTGAATTTTTTATTTTCTATATGAAGTCCAAGGCTATTATTTCAATCCTTACTCCTCCCCTGTAAAGCCATTACATGTCTACCATCTTTACCACACAGTTTTGAAAGAGCACCATATGGAAAAGGGAAGACACATAGCCCTGGGTCCTAAGACCAGCTTTGAGCTAATGCAGTAACCCAGAAATGATAGTATGTTTGCTCTAAACAAACTTCAGAGGCATTTTCCCTCACTTTCCATGCCTATGCTTAATTCTATGGTAAAACCCTCCCGTGGGGCTGGGGTGATGGCCCACTGGTGTAAGGCCCTCACTGATCAGTGTAAAAAAAATGGAGTTCATATCTACATCAGCCACATAAAATGTCCAGTGAGTGTAGGTATCCCCCTGTAATCCCTGTGTCCATTAGAGCTGGAGACAGGGGTTGCCAAAGCAGGAGATCTTGCTTCAATTTGTTAAAGTGGAGAATGACTGAGGAAAACACCCAATATCAACCTCAGCCTGACACACACACACACACACACACACACACACAGGCTTGTACACCGATGCAGATTCGCCTGCGTACATGTGAGCATGCACACACCATATAAGTATAACAAAGGAGCAAATCTTTCCATGATGACTCCTGTTCTACTTCACAAAATGACATCATTAACACACATTCATTTTCTAAGCTGTGCTTTTTAAAGCATGGATTTTACAAAGGTCACTCTTAGAGAGAAACACTTTGTTAATAGATGTAAATATAGTCTCTTGTTCAGTCACCCCCCAGGCACACACCTTTGTGCACATATTCGTGAGACTAGTCCAGCCCACGGACCACCATATTTTAGCCTGGGACATGAGTGATGAAAACTTACTGAATCAATCAATCAATCAATCAATTTTTTCCCCAGAATACCCTGTCTCTCCCACCAACTGAGGGGAGTATCAGTCTTGATATTTTTCCATCAGCAACTGGAGTTGTGAGAACACTGTGGCATTAATTTTTTATCTCTGCTCTACAAATGATGTCGGGAAATACCTTAAAGAAATTTCCATCGACTCTTATCTCTCCTCTGTTATACAGACACTTCCTAGAGAGTCCTAGCTGATGTTCCGCTACAGATGGAGTGAGCACAGACACTCACCACACATCCAACGTCAACGTCATGTTTCCATGAGCATGCCTCTGAGATGATGATGTTAAGACATTCATAAAAGCAATGCACATAATCTTCACTCATCAGGACCTAATTTTGAAATTCATTATAGGTAACCTGCGCCTCTCACAGCTGACATGGTTTGGGAGTTTGTGGGCTTGTTTGGTTTGGTTCTCCAATCTTAGGAGGCTGCATCAAGGGGAAGGAGAGCTGCTGCCAATTTTGTAGACTACATTAAATTCTTTATATATAAAGCTGTGTCTCTGGAACTGCCTCCTCCCTGCTAACAGTCAGCTCTCTTTTACCCAGAGGAAAAATAAGCTTAGGAGTATGGTAGAATATTTGTTTTAATGATGCAAAAATGAGTTGCATTCTTTTATGTTGCATTTGTTTAACTCTGGGAAGCTGTGTTACTTTGCCTGCCTAAAATACCTGATTGGTCTAATAACGAGCTGAACGGCCAATAGCATGGCAGGAGAATGGATAGGCAGGGCTGGCAGGCAGAGAGAATAAATAGAAAGAGAGAAAGAAAAAGGAACAAGAACAAGGAGAGGAGGTTGCTAGGGGCCAGCCACCCAGCCACACAATCACATAGCCAGCCACAGAGTAAAAATGAAAATAAGATACACAGGAGCAAGCCAAGGAAGAAGTCCAGAGGCAAAAAGAAGATAAGATAATTTAAGTTCAAAAACGCTGGCTAGAAACAAGCCAAGCTAAGGCTGGCATTCATAAGAAAGAATAAGCCTCTGAGTGTGATTTATTTGGGAGCTGGGCAGGCCTCCCAAAGAGCAAAAGCATAACGAAGAACAACATAGGTGCACTGGCAGAATACATCCTGACCATTGGTTGAGCAATCAACACTTGAAGGGTTCTTCCAATCACTCCTTCTTGGGAAGGTAGGACTTTTCTTCCCAGACCGATGTAAGACTCCCTACCCTCTGTGCTGCATCTCCTTGGTCCTATCCACATACCTTGGCAACGAGACGCACCCTGAACCAGACCAGTTAGAATGCTTGACACTGAAATGGAAAAGAAAAACTAAACAACAGTCTGAACCCTTCCCTTCTTTCAAAGATGCACGGCAGCCATTGCAACATGATTCCTGTCGTCTAAGAAATAGGGAGGGGTTCAGAGGTTCCTCTGAGTGGGATGGGGGAGGGGCAGGGGAGGTTCAGAGACTAGATTTCGTGTTTCTGGAGGCACCCTGAGCTCTGTCAACACCCTTTCTTTCCTAACGCCAGTTGAAACCTGTCGTTAAAAAGAATTCCCTGTCGGCTCTATTTTGCCAACCTCATCTATCTCAACTGACATACTATACGACCTAAACCCAGGCAGCCTTCCTTCCCTGAAAGTAGTAGATAAGAGAATCCCATGCCTACGAGTAGGGACGCCGTCCCAAACGTGGTAACATCCTAAGCGGAAGGGTGACCTGGTGACTATTTTGTTGAGGCAGGCACTTCCTGTACACCTGCTGTGTGCCGTGCTTGTGACAGATGTGCCGTACATACAACATCTGGTTCTTCTAGAGAGGTAAGTGAGAGACTGCAGCAGATGCGCCTTGGGCATGCGTGACATCTACGACAGGGTTCACAGAACTGTGACATACGAAAGACAGACAGGGTTGTCTCAGTTTAAGGATATCATGGCTACGACACTAGAATTTAGCCGCGAAATTTACTGGGATTTATCCTGGAGAAGGCCTCGGCCTGGCTCTCTTTATTCTACACCTCCTCCACATCCCCACTTCCACCATGGTACAAGTTTTACTTTTAATTTCGCCCAGCTCAACTCTGAGCTCTATAATGACTTTAGCTGTTCAATATTTAATGAAGCAATTAATTAAATAACATTTATTATGCTGTAGGACAGTGGTTCTCATATTTTAGTATGTATCAGAATCACCAGGGGAGCTTGTTAAAACCTCCCAGCACCCACCAACCCAGTGCTTGTCTTCCAGTTAGTTTGATGTGGGAGCAGGAATTTCGCCTCCAATACTCTTCTCTGTTGCATCTTGTCTTGGTGCTAGCTGACTCTACTTCAGGAGATGAAACTCTAGGGTGGGGGTGGGGGTGCAAACTTTATGCCGGCAATAGGGCTCCGGGTTTATCAGCTGCCAACTCTGAGTTTGGAAGTGACTTTTGAAGAGCTCTATGACTCAATTTCCTTATCTACAAAATGTAGATATAATAATACATATTCAGGCAGTGGTGGCACACATCTTTAATACCAGCACTCGGGAGACAGAGGCAGGCGGATCTCTGTGAGTTTGAGCTCAGCAACCTGGTCAATAGACCTAGTTCCAGGACAGTCATGGGCTACTCAGAGAAACCCAGTCTCAACAATAAATAAATAATAATAATGCTTAAGTTATAGGGTTGTTGATGGCATTAAATGAGATAATGTAAACATCTCAATCACTGGCTTGGGACCCTGGCACAGTCTAGCTGCCTCCTGCTCTACCTGTTGAGAAGTAAAAGAGTAACTAAAGACCGTGTCAGCCTATGTTACAATACCTTGGAAAATTCCAAGAAAGAAGACATGCGCACCAACCCCTTCACACTGAGAATAGAGGGCTGGAGTCTTGTCTTAAAGCATATGATGTGTGAGTTGTAGCCTACCCGCTCTCAGCCACCACAGGGGATGAGAGGGGACTCTCAAGTAGCTAAGATGATCCTGGCTGTAGGGGGACCCAAAAAAATACCCTTTTGGGACAAGGGATGGCTTACCCCCAGAACTGTCCTGTGCCTGGACTTTCTTACACATGGCCTAGGTAGTTGTCACTGTCTGTTGTTTTCAGTGGGTAGCCGCTTCCCCTGACCTTCCCCAGCCAGGGTGACCACCTTAAATCAAGAGCTTGCTGGAACACAGCTGAGCTTAGCGATTTTAATGAGAAATCTGGTCCTGCTGGATTACTGTTCCTGGGCCACATCTTGTCAGCAATTCCTCA
The DNA here is from genome assembly GCF_903992535.2 of Arvicola amphibius. Classification (NCBI taxonomy): domain Eukaryota; kingdom Metazoa; phylum Chordata; class Mammalia; order Rodentia; family Cricetidae; genus Arvicola; species Arvicola amphibius. Next base: position 110,004,346 of record NC_052055.2, read on the forward strand.
GGAAATTATTCAACCATCCCCAATTGCAAAGAAACAGATGGTATACGGGTACGGGGGGGGGGGGGAACACTTCGAAGTGTACGTGCTGGTAAGAAGCAAACGCGAGGACACAAAGGCCAGCGCCAGCTCAGGGCCTAAAAGTACTTGTCCCCCCAGAAGAAATGGACTTGCGGGTGTTTTTTGTTTTCCCCTCCCTTTTGACCTTTGAACTTCCCCAGTCATGAGCTCGCATATGCAATGGAGAGACGGTTGGACATGTCAGGGGCGGGTTAGTGGAGACACAGCTTGTTTTAATAACACAGGGCAACACTGACCAAATGTTCTCACGGAAGATCAAATTTTGAAATTTGTATTAATGTCCCGCTTTTTTTTTCCCCCTCTAATGTCCCTTAACCAAAACTCTTGGATCACATTCTATTATGCCAACTGCCCGTTAAGAAAATCTGAAGTATTATAAAAATTATCACAGCACCTGAGAAAATAGCAGCATAACCCTCATGAATATTAAATCTTTTCATAATGATCAGTGTTATTACCATGAATACTAAATGTTATGAATTCATTGCAAATTCATAATGCTTAGTGTGAGAACTTGGCCTGTAACCAGAAAGTCTGAAATGCATTTGGCAAACATTAGGCTCGATTTTAGTTTTAAAACTAGGAAAAGGGAAATGGACAGAAACTTTGACCTTCAGTTTAGGGGGCAAAAGAGTTTTAGGGCTCTCGCAAAAAGAGTGCCAATTGCAAGGTCTCAAATATTGTGTGTGTGTGTGTGTGTGCATGTGTGTGTTGCCATATCTTTCCAGAGTTCCCCTTTCTGCTCGATTACAGCTTGATAGAAGGGAGTTGGAGGAATATTAGGAAAGCAATTACTTCCTGGTCTGTGGCAGAATGCATCCAGAATTAACCTTGAGAAATGAGCCCTGCAGCTTACCAAGGGAGTGCTCCTGCTTTGAGAAGAAACTGTCAGGAAGGAACAGGAGGGGACACAAACAAAGCCTAGGTTCTTCCTCTCTCCCACTAAAGCCAGCACAAACAGTTTAGCCTTGATCCTGGAATTTGCTGCCACAAATAGGTCAGCAGAAGAGTGGATAACACAGAGCAGAGCCCTGGACATGTGTTTTTATAGTCACACACCATCCGGGGAAATGGGCTAGAGTAATTGGTTCTCCGGGCATTCTGAGTGCAAAGGAATGGGCAGAGAGGCTCCGCAAAACACAACAGAGCGCTGATCTAGTGGGAAGTTGTGTCTCCTGGGGCTTGCATGTGACAATCTGCTGGGTGAAAAGTCACAAACGAAGCCTGAGTGGTTTTAAGAGAGTCCCCTTCATAAGGGCACTGAGTGCTGAGGAGGTCTTCCGACTTATAACATGTTTTATTAAAGAAACCATGAGTCATGATTTTGACTCAGTATCTGAACCCAAATCCAAAGGATGGTTTCTGCTTTACAAAATACCTTTTCAAATCCATAGTTAGCCAAGAATGTAGCATCCTCTAGACATATAAAGGCCGACCTGCACGGACTTTAAGTGCTGTTGTTTTATTCCAATTAGCCCCTGCTGCATCTGAAATTTCATTTAAAATTCCCTAAAAGACCTGTAAAAATTAGAAAGAGCTTTGATTGATGGACATGTTTAAGCATCCCGTAATTTCCTTAAGTTTTCTCACAGTCCTCAGCAATATTTCTTTAAAGCGATGGAGAACAGGGGGCAGATGCTGATTGTGCCTCTGGGAATTTCTGTGAAGTTCGAGGATGGCATCGAAACTGTGAAACAGCAGGCTTTAGCCAAACAGAACATCCATCAGCACAAAACAGTAAAGAGTGCCTGGAATCCATTCAGAATGTCCTTGGGGCAGAGTCCAAGAGCTGTTTCTTTCCCTCTGAATTTTAAATCTCATAAGTAATGCCTGACATTTCTCCAGTAATCTCTTAAATTATAGGATCATGGCAAAACAGCAGGACTCTCAAGAATTACTCCACGAGCAACCCATGTAGGGGAGGGATTGGGTTCTTCGCAATAATTACTCTGTATTACAAACTGAGTTCTCTCAGCGCCCTCTGAAACCTTTTGGTCCCAAAGATACCCTCTCTCTTGGGAATTACAGCCTCTGAGTTTCAGGGTCCCAGGGTAGAATCTCAAACTAAAACTTCCAGAAAGTTCCCAGAAAATCATGAACAATGTTTTGTTTCTTTTTTTTTTTTTTTTTTTTTTTTTTGAGGGGGTGATTTTTGTTTGTTTGTTTGTTTTAATGCTGTGTTTACGTAGTTATCTGGGCCGATAGGGCATGTCAAGACATCCATGTAGAGGTCAAAGGGCAACCTTCAGGACTCAGTTCTCTCCTTCTGCTATGGGGGTTCGGGGGATTGAACTCAGGTTGCCAGACTTGGTGGCAGGTGCCTTTTCCTGATGAGCCATCTCACAGCCCCCATGGGTGATATTTCTATGTTCAAAACTAGATCTTACTTATTTATGAAGGCCATGTGAAACTTTAAAGTGGTATTATGGGGAAAGAAAAATTACGAAAGTCCAGTGTTAGTGAATTCGCGATGAGACAATATCAATATAGAAGAACTTAAAAGAAAAAGAAAGAAAAGAAAAAGAGATATGTTTTTAAGCCCTGGTTTCTTTGTACAGAGTGTGGGGTAACTTATCTACCTCCTTGCTGTATTTAGGCAGTGTTGTAAAATTTGAGTGATTAAAAAAAAAAAGATTTGTAAAGCTGCTTGCACAATGGCTAAGATAAATATTTGATTTAACAAGGGTTGGAGATCCAGCTCAGTAGTTAAAAACATAAACTGCTCTTGCAGAGTGTGGTAGTTTGAAAGAAAACAGCCCCCAATGGGAGTGGCACTATTAGGAAGAGTGGCTTTGTTGGAGTGGGCGTGGCCTTGTTGGAGGAAGTGAGACACTGTGGGGGTGGGCTTTGAGGTCTCCTGTGCTCAATATACCACCCAATGTGACAAGTCAGTTCCTTGTTGCCTGCCCATAACAGCTCCTTCTTCTCCTGTACCATGTCTGCTTGCATGCCGCCATGATGATAATGGGCTAAACCTCTGAAACTGAAAGTCACCCCAATTAAATGCTTCCTTTATAAGAATTGCCATGGTCATGGTGTCTCTTCATAGCCATAGAGACCATAAGACACAGAGGAACTGAGTTCGATTCTCAGCACCCATGTCAGACAGCTCACAGCTGTTATAACTCAGCTCCAGGGAATCTGACAACTCTTCCTTGCCTTTATGTATACACACACACACACACACACACACACACACACACACACTTAAAAATATCCATTTTCCCTAAGATAAAAACACGTTATTTCTGTCTTTGCCTGGACAGAGAGGGCAGCCAGCCACGGTTGCTACTCCTCATTTCGTGACACTCACTCATTAAAGAAGGCCTTCGGGGTTTTAGGAGATGGCTCACTGGGTAAAATGATGTTGTGCATGCATCTGAGTACCTGGGTTCAGATCCCTAGAACCTAAGTAAGACATTTGCTTTCCATAGTGAGCTCCAGGGAAGCCAGAGCTAAACAGGTGAAACCTTGCTTGTCTCCAAAAGAGACATATATATATATATGTGTGTGTGTGTGTGTGTGTGTTGTGTGTGTGTTGTGTGTGTGTATACATATATATGTGTGTATATATGAATATATATATGAATGATCAAAGGAGCAATGATGAAATGAAGGCCTTAAAAAAGAAACCATTCTATGTTAAGGTCCAATGCCAAAGGGAGAGAAGACAGAAGCTAGTGTGTTAATGGGGAGACAGTCTCAGGCATCGTGGCCCAAAGAACACGTGGCAAAGCTTGGCTTTGTCCAAGAAGACTCAGGCCTGGATGGGCATTATAGATAAGATCGTAAAAGCCTTCATAAAGTTCAAGAAGAAAGCAAGAATTGCTGAGACAGACCTGCAGTATCCTGCTCGGGTCAGCATGCAAAGACCTCCATATTATCAAGAATGTACAAGCAGGGAAACTAGACATAAGAAATCTAGACAGACCTTCGCAGAGAGGGGGAAGGGAGGACGTCTCCGTGGTGGAGCCACAATGGGCACTGACAACTCAAGCTTACTGCTTTTCAGATTTTTTGTTTTACCAGAGCTGATGGTGAATAATTACACCCTGTTCCCGCTCTGCTAAAAGGACATAGCTGTTAACTATAACGCATTATGCTGATGAGCAGGTTTCAGACAGCCGTATTTGGTGTTTTGATGGAGAATTACCCTCAGTCATCATGAGCACTTCAGTGTTCTGTCTGGGTTATACAGTATGGGGTCTGACTGAAGGCAAACTAATGGTGACAGGATATTTTTAAGGATTCTTTCAGGGGCTCCATCATAGAAATAGAATTATACTCACCCCTTACCTTTCTTTGCTAAATAAAATGAGGAGTCTCCCACTGGCTTCATATTACTCTTGACTGGGGATTCTAGGTGAGAAAGGAGAGAAGCCTTGGCTCTGAGACTCCTGGTCTGATTTGAACAATCACATCATCATTAAAGAAATATAGATAAGAGGCAGGAGGATCTCTGTGAGTTCAAGGCCAGCCTGGTCTACAGAGCAAATTCCAGGGCAGGCTGTAAAGCTATACAGAGAAACCCTGTCTCAAAATAAAAAGGAAAGGAAGGAAGGAAGGAAGGAAGGAAGGAAGGAAGGAAGGAAGGGAGGGAGGGAGGGAGGGAGGGAGGGAGGGAGGAGGGGGAGGGAGGATGGATGGAGGGAGTGGTCTGTCTCCTTCCTCATCCACTTCAGTTCTTTCTTTGTTCTTTCTTGGTTCGGTGTTTCTTTCTTTTCTCCTCCCCTTCCGTCCCCCCTTCCCTCCTCCCTTCCTCCCGCTTCCTTCCTTCCTTCCTTCCTTCCTTCACTTAGGAAGGAGGCTTAAGGAAAATGGATGAACAATTCTAGAATCTGACTTCTTTGGACTCCCATGTTCTCTATTACATACAATTTTTCAGAGAATCTAAATACAAACATTATCTTGATGTAGTTGTCATTGCTTCCAGAAAGGGTAGAAGGGTAGCTGGGGACCACATGACCAAACCTGGGTATGAACAAACATCATGTGAAAACCGTGCCCATCAGTTCTAATACCTGGAAGGAGATGGCACTGATAGAATAGATTGTTTTTCTGAGCATTTACTTCCTTGTTTATAAAATTCAGTCCTTTTATTCCTATTGTTTACACTGGTAAGATATCCTCCCACAGTTTAAACATGACACGGTGCATAAGACCTATATAAAACTTCTCTGCATAATTGAGGTGTCATGGGAACAGCTGTTTGATGAACCTGTTTGCATTCTACAAGCCTTCATCGTATACAGGCAATTAAATGTTGTTCTCTCTAGATTTTGATCATTTTTACTTATTAAGTGATACATCTGCCAGTATGAGATTATTAGTTGGATACAAATGAACTCTATGAATAAATATGTAGCAATAATATATTATTAACATCATTAAAATATGATAGAAAGTGTTTTATATCAGGTTCTTAATGACAAAAAAAATAAACCTGGTCCAGTGCTGGCCTGACACAGACCCTCAGAAAATAAAATAGGAGTACAGTAAAGCTGGAAAATGCCTGTTTGGAGCATGAGCTGCCTTTGTAAATAGAAATACCTTACATTCTAGAAGAAACAATTTTGTTTTAACATGGTGGCCTTCGGCTGCTTCAGAGATGCCTGAGCAGAGAGATACATGCACATTATTGAAAAACTGCTCAAAACAGCTAAAAAATGGAACCAGCCTAGAGGCATATCAACAGATGAACAGATGAACAGATGAAGAAAATATGGTACAGACACACAAGGGAATTTTTTTATTCAACCAACAAGAAAAATGAAATAGTGACTCTTTTAGGAAAATGAATGGAACTGAAAAATATGTTAAGCAAAAAATTTGAAAGACAAATGTTACATATTTTGGAGCATAGCTTTATTTAAATTTGAGTAGGATCTGTACAGATCAAAAATAAGGGGACTAGAGAGCTTGTTGCTCTTACAAAGGGCCCAAGTTCCATTTCCAGTATCCATTTCTGGTATTCTATCTACAACCTCCTGAATCTCCAATTCCAGGGAATCTAGTGCCCTCTTCTGGTACCTGCACTCATATGTGCAAGCACACACACACACACACACACACACACATTAAAAATAAAATAAATCTTTTTTAAAAAGTATATTTTAAAATTTTAGAAACATTTCAGAAATAGAAGAGGAACCATGAGAGGTGTGGAAGATATCTTTTGTAGTGGTTGATTTTGTTTTTTGGTTTTTTGAAACAGGATTTCTCTGGGTAACAGTTCTGACTGTCCTAGAACTCACTCTGTAGACCAGACTGGACTTGAACTCACCTCCTCTGCCTCCTCTGCCTCCTGAATGCTGGGATTAAAGGTGTGCACCACAACCACCTGATGCGAAGGCTATCTTAAGGAAAGAAGCATGAAAAAATTTTAAAAGGCAACAGAATGTGCAAACATAAAGGAAGGAGGGAGCAGACCATGAATAGTTTTGTCTATCTTTTTAAGATTACATTAAATTTTTTTCTAGTTTGTCTAAAATATCTCAATCCAAAAGTAATAGAAGGAAGTTTCTATCTATTCTCCTACCAAGATTTTCTCTTGTTAAATAAGTCAGTTTGAGATCGTATTTATAGAAACAAATATGGGAGTAAACATATCAAAAGGTGTGCATTAGAGTTGGAGCAGGGGAATTGGAATAATTTCATTATGTTCATCTATTATGGAATGTCTCAAATTTTCTTCAGTGTTATTTCTTAACTTAAATTTTTCCATTCTGGCATTTGTCTGAAATGCCAGCAGTATTGGATGTAGTATGTAGAATATCAGTAGTCAGTCAATTTCCACATCCAAGTCTTTTGTCTTAATATATCCTACCATGAATTTTTGAGAGGATTATTGTCAATTTTGCATAAGCCTGGGCAATACTCTATCTAGTTATTGATAATTTAACCAACAGAAATTTCCACAGATCTGTACCCAAGTGGAATTCATTCAAAAGTTTGACTGAACCAATCTCTGTGAGTTCAAGGCCAGCCTTGAACTAGTCTACATAGTGAGTTCTAGAACAGCCAGAGATATGGAAAGAGACTCTTTCTCAAAACACACACATACAACAACAACAACAACAATTTTCTAAAGAAAATAGTGGATGCGTTTTAAGGACTGTTATCTAAATGGTAACGATATGGGCAATTTTCAATTTTCTTTTTCCTTTAATTCTGGAAAACTTTAGAAACCATTTGCATGTTTTGCAGGCATCTTTTTTTTTTTTTTTTTTTTTTTTGGCTAGCAAACAAGTGGGATTTGAGGGAGAATGACTTTGTTAAGATCAAAGTGAAATTCTCCAGCTTGCCACTTGAGGGCAGCTGTAATAGAGCCAGCTTCAGACTAACGAAAAACGCCCCTCTTGCTCTGGATACAGACCTGTGTGTGGTAAAAGAAAAAAGACCTCAACAATGGCAATGGCTGGCCGTTATAGGACAGCAGAATTTGGGAAAGCAAATTCCAATTGCAACGGTAGCCTTGTATCTGAAGTCGGTATTACCCATCCTTAAGAAGGTGGCTCTCGCTTTTCAGACACCGACAGTAATGGTGGCAAAAGGGTGGAGGACACGTGTGCATCCAATTCATCATTTTCTGAGTCTCGGCTGGACAGGAGAGAAGTTGGGTGAGACAAACCAGCCGCGCACACCCGCCTTTCACTGGAGTATCACCAGACTCGGGGTCTGCGCATGGCACCTTGACTGAAATCTGCAGACCTTCCAAGTTGGTCCCATTTGAATGACCACAGGCGTATTGCTGGGTATTTGCTTTCCTTTTCAGCAAACTTTGAGAAATAAGAGTCTTCAGAAGATAAAAAGAAAATAAACTCACAGGTGATCTTTGTGGCGTCTACCAGAAATGACCTGTCAGGGGATGCTCTAGCTTCAGCTCTGCTGAACTCTCAACTCCAGTGCTCACTCGAAGGGAGCCCTCCCTCGAAGGGAGCCCTGAGGAAGAAGTTTCCATCCTTCAGAAGGGCTATTTAGGACTGAGCATAAAGTATTGGTGTAGGAGGTCCTTCTGTATTTGTGTTGCTTTTATTGGTTATTAAAGAAACTGCCTTGGCCTAATTGATAGGGCGGAACTTAGATAGGTGGGGAGACAGAACTGGATGCTGGAAAGAAGCAGACAGAGAGCTGTCACAGAGTTGCCAGAGTCAGACATGCTGTATCTTTCCCGGTAAGCCACGACCTCATGGTGACATACAGATTATTAGAAATGGGTTAAATCAAGAAGTGAGAGTTAACCAATAGGAGGCTAGAGGTAATGGGCCAGGCAGTAATTTAATTAATACAATTTCTGTGTGTTTATTTCTGGGGTTAAGCTAGCCGGGCGGCGGGACGCAGCCTGTTCCTCCTACAAAAAAAGTATCATTCCGTATGTCAATACCAAGTATTAATTTGGGTTTACAGACTTTTAGAGAGAAAATTTAAAAGCCAATAGTAATGGAACAAAACAGTGAAGGATGTATGAACCAATACTCTTATCATTCTGTGGAGAAGGAGATGAGAACCACAATGACTAGCCTGCTCTTGCCCGATCCTCATTTGCTCTCATTGCATTGTTTCTCTGCACTGTCACTCTCTCCTTCAGTTCTGACACCCGGCCTCTCTCTTCTCTTGCCTCCAGCTCCTGGAAGCTTACAGGGAGACTCAGGCACCTTCTTCAGGAACTACAGCAACAACTTCCAATTCCCAAATGTGTAGGTGTATGCTCCAAATTTCCTTTGGTCCAGACTGATAGATCACAACATTCTTGGCTTGGCCGCACATGCTGCTCTTCAGCAAGCAGCCCCCTTTGCCTCTTATAACAACTAATTATTTTTAATTCATTATGTTAACACCCAAACAATGAGTGTCCCTTTGATGTTTTCATGGGTGTGTCATTACACTTTTTTCGAATGCATCCACCTTTCTCATTGTCCTCCCCAAGGTCAACCTGCATTTGGTTCCCTTCCTTCCCATAGATGCTTTTCCATAACTAAATTCTGCATATCAATATCCCTACTAGATTCTCATTCTTTGGGGACCAGTCTTAATTTCTTATTCACTGTTATCTTCCATAACACTTACTAAACTCTAAGGATCAGAGGTATAGACATGCATCAATATTAATGCCTCTATATTTAGCTAAATATATGCTATCTATAAATAGTAGTGGTAATAAAGCATTATATTTATGTGTTGTCCTAGAAGCACTTCAATATCCATGAGCATAATTTAAAATTTAGCAAGAATCAAAATGGAGATTTTTCATTTTTCGAGCTGTCAGTCACTTGTTTTCTTTGGATACTGATGTCTAGTGTCCTTGAAGACCATCATAGCACCAAGAATGTTGAGGAATGTGGTCACATGCCCATAGTGAAGAAACAGAGAGGTGAATGCCGGTGCTCAGCTCACTTTCTCCTTTCTGCTTAATCTGAAACCCCAGCCTGTGGAACCCACAATTTGCCTGGGTTGCCTCATTCCAATTCGCCTAATGAAAATAAACCCTTACAGGAATCCCCGAAGCTTGTCTCTCATGTGATTCTTTACCAGTAAATCAATATCAACTAGCACAAATAATAATAAATTTTGCACTGTGCAAAGAGAAGAAACAGGTACATCATCAACAAAACTACTATAACACCATTTGAAGCCCTAGGTCAAGCCATATCAAAAGCCCATACAAAACACTTCGGTTACATGAACTGGTGCATTTCTTTTTTTTAATCACAAAGCTCATCTGGATGGTGTTCCTCTGTTTGCAGAAGCTAACCTCATGGTGAGGAGACGTATCACTGAGGACCAGCAGTTGTGTGATTCAGCTGCAGTCATGCAATTGGTCCTTCCCATCAGGGTTCACCCACAGTCAATGCCTTGTTCTACATTGTTGGTCTGGAAGTTAACTGATGAAGGGATTGAGGAACCATGTGTGTTTTCCTCTCCTTCCCTCCCCACATAATTGTTCCTCATGACAGGAAGTTATAAAACATCAACATCCTTTGGCAACATTCAAAACACTCAGAAAATAACTTCAAGAGTAAATCTGTTAGCAGATTTTAAACATCTATTATTGCCTCAAATTTATTTGCTGAGCTTAACTACATCTGTCAAATTCTGAGGATGTTAACTGTTTTACTTATCCACAGAATGGGTAAATGCCATCCCCTATGTTCTTCTCTGCAGCATTTGTTCCCCCACAGTAACACCTGCCTTCATCTTTCCTCAAAGATCCAGATAGGTCGCTCTGTCATGTGACAAGGCCAGGGACCTACTCAAGCAGAGGAGATTTTTATAAATGCTATACACTGGAACCGAGAAGTGGAGCTGGTCCAACCCCACTAACACACCCTGACTCGGCAACCCAGCAGCAGACGGTTCTGGAAACAGAGACAGCTTTGGTGCTGGAACTCCAAATCCCAGGCAGAAAGCTGACCTCAGTGATTTCAAGATGCTTGCTCGTTATCAGTCCAAAACATTGGCGATGGTGCAAAAGAAACACAAACCCTGAGGCTGATGGAAAATATGGGCCACCGTAGCTGACAGGAGAGCTGTCTCTTAGGTCAACTGTTGTCATCATGCTTGTAAATCAACATGCATATGTGAGACTGAGTGGTCTCTCGACTTGGGGGATTGATTTTTTTTTGGTTTGGTATTTGTCAATCATACACATATACATAAATACACATATACATGTACACCCATAGACATGCACACATGTACTTATGGTGTAGGAGGGGCTTCTGTCTATGTGTTACTTTCATTGGTTAAATAAAGAGACTGCCTTGGCATTTTGATAGGACAGCAGCTTAGATAGGTGGAGTAGACAGAACAGAATGCTGGGAGAAAGAAAGCAGAGCCAGGCAGATGCCATGGCTCTCCTCTCTGAGACGGACGCTGGTTAGACTCATGCCGGTAAGCCACAGTCAAGTGGCTATACACATTAATGGAGATGGGTTAATCTAATATGTGAGAGTTAGCCAATAAGAGGCTAGATATAATGAGCCAGTCAGTGTTTAAATGAATACAGTTTCCGTGTAATTATTTTGGGTAAAGCTAGCTGAAAGCCAGGTGGTGGAAGCGGCCCGCTGCTCCTTTTACAACATACCATATATATAATTACATAAACATACATTCACACATACATATGCACACACTTGCATGCATACGCACACATCCATTGTTCTTGTTTTCTGTATTCAGTATTTGCACATTTACCTGTGTGTTAGATTGTTTCCCTCACATCAATACCCAGGGACTTTCATAAGCATGAGAAGAGTGGCTCTCTTGTGGCGTTCCAACCTGAGAACAGCAGCAAGACTGGAGATTCAGCCTTTTGGTCAGCAACTACAGTGAGCAGGAATCCTTGCTGTCCCCTGGGCAGTGCTTTTTACACCTTTCTTAATTGGGATAGTCATTTGCATACTTAAAGTTTCTCCCTCCTGCGGCTGGAGAGATGGCTCAGCAGTTGAAAACAATCACTGTTCTTGCAGAGGACTCTCAAGGTCCAGTTCCCAGCACCCATGTAGGTGGCTCACAATCACCTTTAACCACAGCTTCAGGGAATCCAACACTGTGTTCTGGCCTCCACAGGCACTTACACATGTGCAAACACACACACACACACACACACATAAATGAAAATAAAATAAAATAGTGTTATGAAGCATTCTGTGGTATTTTAGCATGCAAAGGCTGGATGTGATTTATAGAAAAAAAATACTTGTACTGGAAATACTGGGTTATGTTAAAGATTCACAGTGTATATTAAATTAATTAATTTATAAAGCAAGCTTCCAGAGTGATCACAAGACAGACATAATCAAGTCGAAAGCTCAAAGAGGCCCAGCACTGAATTTCCGTAGGAGTGATAATTCCACATTTGCCCATGTGGATTCTCTGTACAGAGTGCAATTAGCGGGAGCAATGAGGCCTGAGTACAGAAACACACACAGTCTGTGCATGTTTATGGTGTAGTCACGTGTTTCCTGGCTTTCGATTTATTTGCTTATTTTAATGAACAAATACAAATGACATGTGTTTTTTGTGTTTGTTTTCAATGCATAATCACAAAATAGTTAAAATGAGCAAGTGTAGATATATACATCATCTCTCAGCATTTTTCAAGAGATGAGAGCATTCAGAGATTTCCTCTGTTACCAATTTTTTTTAAATGAAATACACAGACCAGTGAAATGGCCCGGTAAGTAAGTTGCTTGCCCCCAAGGCTGACAACATATGTTCAATCCCTGCAGCCCACATGGTTGAAGGAGAGAATCAACTTCAGCATGTTGTCTTCTGAACTCCATACTGGCACAGTGACACGTGGGTGACCCCGTACATATACATGTATACACTCACATAAAACTTAACCTAATGCAGTCCATCATTGCTAACTATAATCACCATGTATGCATAGATTTGTAGATTGTAATTGGCATTCTGTGTGATGGGTCTCATTTCAAAATCCAGCTTTTTTTTTTTCAAAGAAAAGGCCATGTTATCCTTCCTACAGTCAAAAAGAAGCTCCCAAAATAGATAGGCGAACAGAAAGTTCATCACTTACACTGATTCACAGGCTCAAGCTCTTTATAATAAACATAGGAAATTTGTTCTTATGTCATACAATAGCCTTAAATGCTTGGGACTTAGGACAGGATACAAGAACTAGGAAGAAAATTTGAATCATATATTAGGGTTAAGCAAGGCCAAAGAGAACCCATTGGTGACTTTTTACAAAGATTAACTAAAGCTGTACAATAGGAGTAATGGATCCAGAAGCTAGAGGAGTACTTTTTGAATCTCTGGCTTTTGAAAATGCCAACGTAGAATGTGAAAAGATACTTGGGCCTTTAAAGGTTAGATCAGCACCAATGGATGAGTGGATCCTGCATACAATGACCATTGAGACATTTGATTATAATACTGAGGCTTGGGGAGGAAAAGCAAATTCCAAAGACATGAAAAGATATCAAAATGCCAAATGTTTTGTAGTAGAATAGGATATCTGAGAAGGGATTGTAGGCAATGCATTCTTAGAAATAATGTCTCCTCTGAGAATGACAAAAATAGAAGGTCTCAATCTTCTGCATTATGTAGAAGATGTAGCAAAGGCCAACATTGGACCAACAAATATAGATCAACAAAAGACAAACAAGACAGCCTGTTACTATTTGGAAACTTCTTGAGGGGCCTGTCATAGGCTCCCGGTTCAAATGTGATAATCATTCCCTGTCACCGTGGAGGACATGTCTCCCAGGAAAATTAAAACATCCAGTGCCTGTTGTTAAAAAAAAAAATACTTTCTGGATGATGGAATAAGCATGAAGGATGAATCAAAAATTTCAATAGGAAACGTAAATTCTGGCAGACTTCTATAAGGGAACAAAGACCAAAGCTGAGAGTATGAATGAATAAAAAAAGAGCTGTCAGTAAGGTAATTCAGCCTATGGGCCCTCTACAATCTGTAATTCCTTTGCCTTCCCTATTATCTAAAGGATGGCTTCTTATAGTTATTGATTTAAAAGACTGTTTCTTCACTATATCTTTGCAAGAAAAGGACAGAAAAAAAACTTTGCCTTCACAGTGCCTAATTATAATAATTCTCAGCCTACTAGGAGATATCAATGGACCATCCTCCCACAGGAAATGCTCAATAGCCCCACCCTGTGCCAATATTTTGTAATTCAGCCATTGGAAATAATACACAAACATTTTCCTAAATCTGTAATTTACCATTACATGGATGACATTTTGCTATATGATTAAAATGTAGACACTTTAGAAAGAATGTTTGAAGAAATAAAGAAAGTTTTGCTTAAATGGGGATTACAAATTGTTCCTGAAAACATACAGAGAGGAGATTCTGTCAATTACCTAGGTTATAGAATAGGTTTACAGAAAATTAGAACACAAAAGGTACACATTAGGAGAGACTGATTGCAGACTCTTAATGACTTTCAAAGATTGTTAGGAGACATTTCCAGTCTACAACCAGCTGTTGAAACAACACTGATCTAATAGTTCGTTTAAACAAAACCTTAAATGGTGACAAAGACTTAAATAGTCCCAGAGAACAGCTGAAGTGGAAAAGGAATGATTATCATTGAAGAAAATCACAAGAGGCACATGTGATAAGGTGAATGTAAGTCTTAATTGTATTCTAGTCATTTCCCCTACATGAATTTTATGCAAAAGGAAGATATTATCTTAGAATGGATTTTTTGCCACATAAACCAAATAAAATATTAAAATATTATGTGGAAAAGTCTCTGAATTAATTATAAAAAGGAAATTGAGACCTCATCAGCTATCAGGTATAGACCCAGCAGAGATTATAGTGTCTTTTACTGCTAATGAAATTTTAAAAATTTATGGGAAGACAATGAACCTTGGCAAAGAGCTTGTGCTAATTTTTTAGGAGAGATTAATAGCAATTATCCCAAAAGTGATAGAATTAACTTTATAAAGAGAACTACTTGGATCCTTCCTCACATTGTACAGGACACACCAATAACTGGAGCCTGTACATTCTATACTGATGCAAATAAATCAGGAAAGACAGGTTACTAATCAGAAGATTTAAGTAAGTTGGAACAAAGTCCTTATAATTCTGTCCAAAAGGCAGAATTATATACTATGTGATTTTAAAGAACCTCTTAATACAGTTACTGATTCATGATATGTAGAAAAAGTTGTTTTACATATTGAAACTGCTGAATTTATACCAGATGAGACAGAATTGAGTTCATTATTCATACAGATTCAAGATATAATCATGAGTAGGCTCTGTCCCATATACAAAACACACATCCAATCCCATATGGGTCTGCCAGGTCCTCTAGCATAAGGTAATGAAGAAGTTGATTGATTATTGATTGGAATTGTGTTGAAGGCCTCAGAATTCCATAAGAAACATCATTTCAATAACAAAGGTTTAAAGAAAGAGTTTTCTATTACATGGCAACAAGCTAAGGAGATTGTAAAGAGATGTCCTACTTGCTCTTTCTATAACCAAACACCGCTACCTGCAAGGACTAACCCAAAGGATACTCAAAGGAATGAAATCTGGCAGATGGATGTTTTCCACTTTGCAGATTTTGGAAAATTAAAATATGTACACCATACCATTGACACTTATTCAGGTTTTTAATGGGCAACTGCTTTGAGCTCAGAAAAGACTGATTCAGTAATCACACATTAATTAGAAGTTATGGCCATCATGGGTATACCTGCACAAATAAAGACAGATAATGGTTCAACATATGTCTCTAAGAAAATGGGACAGTTTTTTGCTTATTATAATATAAAGCATATTACAGGTATACCAAACAAACCTACAGGTCAAGCAGTTATAGAAAGATCAAATTGAACTATAAAGGATATGTTAAACAAACAGAACAGGATGGAAAATAACCCCAGAAATAGATTATATAATGCTTTACTAACCTTGAATTTTTAATGCTAATGAGAAAGGAACAACAGCAGCAGAGAGACACTGGATAATAGAAAAGTCTTCTGAATTAAATCAGCTGGTGTATTTCAAGGATGTATAGACCTCACAATGGAAGCCAGGAGATGTGCTATGCTTGGGAAGGGGTTTTGCTTTTGTTTGCAGAGGAGAAGAAAAGTTATGGATACTATCAAACTTAATAAAGATTCATTTTGAGAAAGAGAAATGACAGTTCATCCACAGATGTGACAACCAATCAGGTGGTAAGGAAACCTCCTAAGGGTTGGGGCAGGGTTCTATTCTTGTCTTTGAAGGAAAATATTCATCTTCAAAAATCAAGAGACCTTGGACATCTATATGCCTAAAGAAGAAAAGATAAGTATCCAGAAAAAAATCACCAAGCAAAGAGAAATCTGACTTATGGTGACATATCCTCTGCAAGCTAAAATTTCATTGCCTGAACATATACATATATACTTATAAGTATAATAAAAATTACACTGACTTTAAAATTAATGCTGGCTTTAGAGTTGGACAATGGCTATCCTTCTCTAAATCCAAGCATGTTGTTAAAAGAAAAATCTAGTTTTTGTCTCATATTAGGAGCCATCTGGTATGAGACAGAAAGAAGAAAGAATTTAGGAAAAAAATTATTTCTCCCCATACCTATTCTTGTCTCTATCATACTTTTCATTGAATATATGTCTATATGAATAATGTTTAAGTTTTCCACAATGAACAATAAATTTTCCTACAGTAATCTTTGAAGTTTCTGGGAAGAAGATGGGGCCCACAACAATTCCATCTAGCTGATACAACATCATGATGCTGATAGCATTATTTTAACATCAGGTTTTGGTTCCAGCTGCTCAAGATGATTCCAACTTGATTAGCTGAAATGGTGTACCTTCTTACAATGTTCTGGCCAGAACTTCAAATAAGAACTTCAGAAAAACCCTACTGAATACTCAGAGACTCTTTGCAATTATACAAGACAGTAATCTTAAAACTTAATTATCATTTTAGTTTTACAAGATCCCATAGAAATCACCTCCATGACAGATGGAGGCAATCTAGAAGAAGATGTTGTCCCCTCTCCTAACAGTTTACCCCCAAGGTTAGGAACATCTATTAGGGTTTAATTACAAGTGGTATAAGGTTGGGGGTTGGGGTGAAAATTATGTAGGCTCAGGTATCTCTTCTGAAAAAAAATTAATAACAAAGGGAATTGGATGGATAATAGTTATATTCGTGTGAGTTTACTCACACTAATAATAATAGTAATAGAGTGAATACTTGTGAGCTATTGTTTATAGACAATTTACATTGGTATAGATTCCTATATATTGATACAAATTCAAATTATATTAGTTATATTGAATATGGTCCTATTTCTATTTACAATATTTTTAAACCTATGTAAAGTTATTTTGTAATATTATATGCATGTTGGTGGAGGCTGCTTGGTCATATTCCAGCTGCACATACTCCCAAAATAACCATACAGAAACTGTATTAATTAATTCACTGCTTGATCTATTAGCTCTAGCTTCTTATTGACTAGCTCTTACATCTTAATTTAACCCATTTCTAGTAATCTGTGTATAATCATGTGACTGTGACTTACTGGCAAGGTTTTGTTCAGTATCTGTCTCCTGCAGGGCTACATGGCTTCTCTCTGGCTCTGCCTTTTTTTCAGCATTTGGTTTAATTTTCTCTTCCTACCTCTGTTCTGCCCTGCTATAGGCTCAAAGCAGTTAGTTTCTTTATTAATCAATGGTAGTCACAGCATACAGAGGGGAATCTCACATCATATACATGCATGCATCTACCTCTGTTTAAAATATTTTGTATATTGACGCAATTTTAGGATATAGTTATCATACTGCTCTATACATTTCTACCTCTGATCAAGATACTTATACATTGTTTACATTTTGAGGTCACTGCCCTCATTTGCTGCACAGTTGTTTAAAGATTATTTAATATTCTAATATGAAGCCTTAGTCTTTAAGCTATATAGTTATTAAGAATTATAGGTCAGTAGTCATCTATGTTTGTCATACTTATAGTTAGACTAATCAGGGTTCTTTAGATACATGAAGATTGTATTCTGCCTAGATAGGTAATCTTCAACCACTTCAAAGCACTGTAGAATATAGTATTTAAATAATTTAGGGTTCTGTTGGTGTTAGACACGGTTGCTCCTGGCAGTACCAATCTATTCCTGAGAGATTGTTGGGCACCAAAGACACTCCACTTGGAGTTTGTTTTCTTCTTGGCAAAACTGACTTTTGGGCAAAGAACTTCCCATGCCTCAACCACTGACAAAATGCATGGTATCCAGACTTGACAAACAGGATCAAAAAAGAAATACTGCCAAACCTTGCCAAGACAGGCTAAGACTGTTTTGAAAATTGTTCTGCCTTTGAAAATGGTCTGTCAGTTACTCTAGGCCTTAGCTAAAGTTGGTTGCTCCAATGTAGCAAATGAGATTTTGAATGATTGCCAGGTAGCCAGTTGTCTGTCATTTATTGCATATTTTGGAAGTTGCTTGAATGCACTTCCTGTTTACTCAAGTAGTCTTTGATGAAGTTGAAGACTAGATAGTCATAGTTACTTTCCTCTCATAACTTAGCTAAGCTATTTCTAATACAAGATTTAGACTCCTTAGGATAGGATAACTATTGAAACAATTAGCATATGTTTCTTTCTTGATATTGTTTGTGCTGGTTGTAATTCTAATTTTTAAACTTGATATTTGTTCTTATTGCATATAATTTTGTATCAGGCTTAGGACTTTCATTTTAGACAAAAGGGGGAGGTTCTGTGTGAACTCCTTCAGCCAATAGCCTTTAAGATACTGGCCCACATTGGATGTGGTCAAATGTACTATATATCCAGATGTAAAACTGTGTGTGGCCACTTGGCTTCTGGATTCACTTCCTGCTCCCTCCCATGTTGGTCTATGAGTCTACCCCTAAATAAAGAAACATTTGTTATACTCCATTCTGAGCTAGTGTGGAACTATTTTATTATAATGTACAACATTTACTTCATCTATTTCCAGCAAAAGAGAAATTATAAACACTTATTTCTAAGGAAAAAAAAGCTTTAATGCAGTGCCTAACACATTTCATGGTGGCCTGCAGGCCGTTGTTCAGCCATGCATTCAAGGTGTAATAACAGATCCTTAACCCCTTTACAGTTCAATCATCTATAACCTATGTCCCCAAATCTTGAAAGTTTAAAATCCACAGGACAGGGCCAAGGTCAAAGATAAAAGGTTCACAGACTTAATTTGGGAAAAGAGACAAATAACATGATTTAGGAAGAACGCTTTATTTGCATCCGAATTTCACAGGTCAATTGCTTGTTCAGATTCAATGCAGTGAAACTGCACGTGCTCCCTCCTCCTCTTCCTATACAGCTTCATTCAGAAGGTTTCAGCACACACACTAAATGGGGCACAGTCCCCCTCTCGGGGGCAAGGATTGCCTCGGGCATTGCCGCCATCCCCTTACATATCTGCCCATCTCCAGACTCAAAGGTTGTAAGGATTAAAAGCTTCCAGAGTGTAAGGCTCTGATTAGCCAGTTTGTCCTTGCATTTGCTAACAACCAAAATATATGTGAAGTGTTCTAAGGAAAGGGGAATAAAGATTCATTTTCCAAGAAATAATTCTTTCTTTTCTCTTCAGGACTCTACATATCCTAGGGACCAAAAAAGGTCACATGTTTTGTTTCCACTAGAAGCAGATTCTTAGGCTGAACAATGGCTTGGAAAGAGGTGATGGTAAAACTTACTTTATACTTTATTTCTTTCTGGTTTAAATCTCCATTTCCCACTCTCAGCTGGGTCTTTGTTGTATGTCCCTTGACCCAATTTTTCCTATCACTTTCTCTCCAACTCCCTCCAAACTCCCACCCCAACATCCTTGTTCTTTGTCCTCAAACCCCTCTGAAGTTGGGATCACGGCCAACCCTACCCCTGTTTCCTCCTGCCAATGCACTGGAGAAGCCCCATAAGCAAGCCTCAGGGACAAGGGCAGCTTGCTGAAGTATTTCAGGAACTCAGGGTAAAGAAAAAAAATCAAGAATTAGGATGCAGTCGAGTGGAAAGAGGAAAGTTCTCTCTCTCCCTTTCTCTCTCTCTCTCTCTCTCTCTCTCTCTCTCTCTCTCTCTCTCTTCTCTGTCTCTCTGTCTCTCTCTGTCTCTGTCTCTGTCTCTGTCTCTCTCTCTCTCTCTGTCTCTCTCTCTCTCTCTCTCTCTCTCTCTCTCTCTCTCTCTGTGTGTGTGTGTGTGTGTGTGTGTGTTTAAAGATTTCTTTATTTATTAGGTACATACACACCAAAAGAGAGTACCAGATCTCATAATAGATGGTTGTGAACCAACATGTGGTGGCTGGGAATTGAACTCAGGACCTCTGGAAGAGCAGCCAGTGCCCTTAACCTCTGACCCATCTCTCCATCTCCCCAGGAAAGGGTAACTTCTGGCACCGCACAGCATACTAGGGTAACTATGTTTGACAAAGTTAATTCTATATTTCAAAATAAGAGAGGATCTGGAATGCTCCCAACACAAAGAAAAGATAAATGTTTGAGGAGATGGATATGGCAATTACCCTTGACAACATCTAATTCTGCACTTCAGAACAACCATGAAGGTTCCCAGAAGAGACAAACATCTGAGGTGGCAGATGACTAATCACCCGGACCTGATTATTATATCTTCCTCATATGCATTGCAATATCACGTCATATCCCAGAAATACAGTCAATTATTATGAGTTAGCTAAAATATTTTAAAGGCGAGAAACAGTAAAAGCAGTCCTTGCTGGGCTTGCCCTGGGTCTTCAGAGTTGTCTCCAGGAAAGTCAGCTCCTATGCAAACTAGCCAATCAGGATGCCCAGGAGTGTGAAAGAGGAGAGTAAAGATAGGTGTCCATGGAGCAGAGGAGATGATTCTGTAAAGCAAACGCTTGTCACACGGACTTGAGGACCTGCATTTGGGTTCCAAGGCTGCATTTCTTCTGCTTTCTCTACATGACACCTTTGCTACAGCCTGCCTCTAGGTGAACTCTTCCAACCACCACCCTCCTTAACACCCTATGACATAATGAAATTGAACTAGGTCTTACTAAGGTTAAAAAAATGGGTCTGTGGATTCCAGGTGGAGGGGGGTATTACATTACATTTAAATGATAGGGTGAGAAAAAAAGGTACATAGAAGGATAATTTTTACATAGGCAAGCTCTCCTGTGGATACCACACCTGCCCAATGACATGGCTCTGGGAAGCTCCCTTTGGGCAACATGCAGAAATTCACTCCTGCCACACATTTCTTCCTCTGCATGCTTGAAAAACAGGAATCAGCCGATTGCAACAGGAGCGGTGTGGCCTGTTTTGAAGAAGCCTTTGGGAAAGCATTCCTTGTTGCCATTTGTGAAGGCCACTAGCTCTCCGTGCTATACAAGGAGGAACCTCAGGGTGGTGTCTCACACAGCTCCAGGGCCTGCTCTTCTTTGCCCCGGCACAGGATCAGAGAGGGTCCAGGTGGAATTCTAAGAACTAAAATCTCCAGGCCAACCATGGATTTTATATTTAGCATCTTCTGTTTACCCTTAAAAAGAGCATTTTTTTAAGCTTTCCTAGGACACACCAGCATAAAAAGGATGTGTTCTAGTGACTGCAGCCGTAGGTATAAACACGCAAAAATAAAGATAAGCCACTGCTCATTACAAATACTTCTGAGATACCATTCCCTGCTGAGAACTACAGAACACTCCGTCTCCTTTGCAAGGGGGGGCGGGAAATGCACTTTCTTGATGATAAACCTAAAGCTGAGGGACAGGAAGACCTTTGCTAAGACACCTTGTTCTATGAATCTTAGCATTCTTGAGACCACAAGAGTCCTATGCAAGAAAGTGCATCCACCAGATCGGGACAGAACTTTAAACAAGAAAAATGTACACACGGCCCTTGTCAGTGCAGTCTTCCACTGCTGTGAGACTGCTCTAGGTGAACTCCCACTTAAATTCTGCCCCCCAACCCTAGCCAAACACAAGAAAAGCATCTAAAAGCAGCAACAGCCGAGCAGACCTTTCAGCACACATAATCACGGCTCATGATTCTCCTGGCACATGCAGGGAAAGGCGGGTCTTTGAAATAGAGCAGCTACCCCTTTAAATGCTCAAAGTGATTTCTGGAATGTGAAGGCACATAATGTCAGGACCGAAACTCACCAGTATGGTGAGGCAGAAGACTGAAACCAGTTGGCTGGCTTCACAAAGCTGAAGTAGCTACCTAACTAAGGTGGTTGCCATGGTACTATGCAGATAGAATCACAGATGGAAGCCAGGGGAGAAGAAATGTGTGTCTTTCTGTCTTGACCCTTCCATTGCAATGAAATCAGGGTCCTCACTCTGGGATGGCACAGACTCACTGCCAGCCTCTTGAAAAAGTCTGCAGACTTTGGGAGGAAAGAGTCTAGCAGTCAGTAGGCGGGTATATTTTAAATTATGTTAGGGCAGTTGGAGGGGGCAAGCTAGATAGATCAGGTAAAAGTCCTGTCACCGAGCCTGATGACCTGAGTTCCATTCCCAGGACCTCCGTGGTAGAGAGAACCGACTACTGCAAGTTCTCTTCTGATCTCCACACACACACACACACATACACACACACACACACACACACATACACACACACACGCACACACCATGGTACTCACTCACAAGAGGGGAGATGGGGACACACACACGCATACACACACACCATGGCACTCACTCACAAAAGGGGAGACAGACACACACACATACACACACACCATGGTACTCATTCACAAGAGAAGAGACGGGGACACACACATACACACATATGATGGCACTTACAAGAAGGGAGATGAGACACATACACACACAGACACACACACACGAGAGAGGAGACAGCGACACACACATACTATAGTGCTCACAAGAGGGGAGATGAACACACACACATGCGCGCTTACTCATACTAAAAAGAAAATAAATAAGATTGTGCTTTATTAGTTTCAAATATTGTGCACATTCAATTCAGATTTACATGAGTATGAAAAACAAACCCAATTAAAATGAAGGATGGCCTTGCATTGTAATATACAAGAAACACACATTCATTCCAATGTATAGGCATCAATCACTCTATTCCGTGACACAGGCAATTTTACTCAGTAAAAACTGCAATAATGCACATCCTGTTTGTCGAGCATTTAGATCACAACAGAAGTTTTACATGCATTTTCTCGTTATTTCTGACTGCAACTCTTTCAGAAGCAGGGCTAGATTATCCTATTCATAAATGAAGACACTGAGTTAGAAGAGAGTAAATCTTTACCTTAGGATCCCACAGCCCCCAAGAGGGGAGGGGGGAAGGGGAGGGGGTAGCGGGAGGGTCCTGGGAGGGTCCCGCGAGGGTCCCACCCCCGCCCTCCAGCTTCAAGGCCCTAAGCCAGTGGTTCTCAATCTTCCTAATGCTGCAACCCCTTAATACAATTCTCGTGTTGTGGTGACCCCACCAACCATAAAATTATTTTGCTGCTGCTTCATAATTATAATTTTGCTATTGTTATGAATTGTAATATAAATATCCAATGTGCAGGATATCTGAAATGCGTCCCCTGTGGAAGGGTTGTTCAGCCCCAAAGGGGTTGAGAACCACTGCCCTAAGCCCTTTCTATCTGGACGAGCTGTACACTGGTAGGCATCGAGGGTTGAGTCCACTTCACCCAAACTTCCGCCCATAGCCAGCACTTTGTTCCAATCTCACCGAGACCAAATCAGGATGCAGTGAATCATGAAGAGTTGATAAGTTGAAAATGTGGGCCCAGGGTTGAAAACAGCTGAACGGAAGTGCCCAACTCCAAACAAAAGACTTTATAGTTTGGTTACTAGCATTCGGGACCCACTCCCTCTGTTTTGAAAAGTGATCTCTCTTTGTCTCTTGCCAGAGCCATCCCAGGGAATCTCTACGGACCAGCCTTGTGATGCTGTCACCATTGTTGACACGACAAATGTCTACAGCCTTCATCCTCCTTGTTCTTGAGTCAAGCTATCATAGAGACTGTGACCGAGCGTTGATGAGGCCAGCCTTTTTCTAAAAGGGACACAGCAAGAAACCAATGGAAAATAACCAGGAAGCAGAAAAATTTAAACACAGCAAGAAACACAGAGAATACTAATTTTTCCTCTAAGCCAAAGAAATTGTCACTTTTAAGGTCCATTGTCAACTGGCTCCACCCCACGAAGGTCCATTGTCAACTGGCTCCGCCCCATGGTGGCGCATGCCCAGGAGCTGCAGGCATCAGCTGGGGTCTTCTCTCTCCCCACTTTTTCCTGGCACTGCAGGGGAGCTGTCACTGATCCCCTCAAGCTCTCTGGTGCTCTAGATTTGCAGCTAGATAGCAGGAGAGAGTTTAGTCATGCAGCACACACGCAGCCCAGGGTCTCTCAATTTTTTGCCCCTAGAGCTTCAGAAGCAGGCGACCGACAACGCAAGTGTTGTTTCTGTTGAGCCAGCAAGAACTCATTAACTCAGAGCACACTCGTTGATTTTCACCGTTTAAAACATACAAACAAGGGAGTGGTGATTTTTTTTTTTTAATCTCTAATAGGGTTGCTGTACCAAAGCTTTGATGTCCCCTCTACGCTAAATTGTCAGATGGGGAGTCAACATGAAGTATATAACGGAGGTGTCTTTTCCTCTTCTTTCTTCCTCTCTTTCTGCCAAACTTGTTTGCTTCTAATTCTCAGAGGTATCAATTAACAATGAATAATTTTAATAGAGCACTTGCAAACATGGGGTCATGCTGTAAAAATGAACTGTCTGGCGCTGATTTCCTGTAGACACTGTTACTCGATGTTCCAGCATCTCCAGAACCACTGCTTGCCTCCCCCAAGACACAAGACAAGCAGGATGAAAGGAACCTGCCCATGCGGTCTGCAGATGTATGGGTGATAGTAGGATTCCAACAATTTAAAGTATAAATGCCTAGGAAGAAAATGATCGGTTTAGGCTTTAGTCAAAATTCTTGGGAAACTTCCAGAGTTCAGAATTAAGTGATTTAATTAAACAGGGTGTAAATGATGATGGTACCTAAAGTCCAGTCCCTTGTTTAAGGCCAAACTTGGGAAATGATGCCCTTTTTACAAGTCAAGGAAGATCATGTGCCATCATTTGATGTGGTCAGCAATTCATTTGATGTGGCCAGACAATGTCAGGCCCGTGGTAAAAAGCCTCTAATCTCTGCCCCAGGAGGATGAATCAAAAGAACTGCAAATTCATGGCTACAGAGAAAGTTCCAAGCTAACAGGGACAGCTTAATAGGCAATGTCTCAAAATTAAAATGAAAAATGTGTGGGGACATAGCTCAGTGGTAGACCACTTGCCTGGCATGGGTCAGGCCGATCTTCAAACCCCAAAACTACAAAGCAAAGAAAGGGGGAGTTTGAAAGAGTGTTGCAGACAACCTCACAGACAACATTTTTTAAAATCTTTCAAACTGAGTATTCAGTAACAGTATCTGCTTTAGAATAAGGAAACACAAGTTTCTAGTGTGTCCCTGCCACCTTCTAATATGACCTCGAGCTGGACACTCTCTAGGTCAAAGTTTTTCTGCAACTGCTTCACGAGGATGATCTCTAAGATTTCTTGATTTTAAAGCACAGAGTTTAGAAGAATTCATACAAAGATGAGAAACTCTAGTCTCTCTCCACCAGAAAAAATAAATAATTTCATATATATGCGTTCAGTAAATACAGACCACCTGGGCATGCTAAGTTAGTTAGCAATTGTGCAGCATTGCAGCCATTTGACACAAGCAACCACTGAGTATTTGAGACAAATACTAATGTGTCAAAGACACATTAGTCTGCCAGGACTTAGCAAGAAGAATAGATACAAACAGTCTCACTTGCAATTTTGTATTCACTGCACAGGGGTATGATACTGTGTATAAATAACAGAGTAGGCAAAAATGCATCCTTAACATTAATTCCTTTTCTTTTTATTGTTGCTGATGGGGCTACTAGAACACGTTTAGATACCGCATGCCTTATATTTCCTTGCTATCAGGTAGCACCAATGTAGATTCTGGTTGCTTAGCAACAAATAAAACAGAAAAGTCCCCAGTTCTTAAGAAGTTAACTTCAAATAAAAACCAGGGAAGAATAAAAGCAAACAAGCAGATAAATAATTAATTCCAAATTGATTTTTAAATTTGTAAAGATAAGAAAATGAGAAATCATTCTAAGTGCTTTTAGACATGTAGATAGGAAAGTTCTTTCACACAGATGACGTTAAACTGAGATCTGTGTGAGTCCTGGTCACTGCACAGACTCTGGAAGAAGAGTGGTACGGAAACAGGAAGGACAAGTTTGAAGATCCTGAATGGTTATGTGCAGTGATCCTGGCAACATTAATGTTTAAAAAATATAACCAGAAGCGTTAACTGGCTTGTGTAATGGACTGGTGGTTTGCACACTGGCCCAAGTCATTTTATTTCACTGTCATAGCGACTCTCGACATGCCACATTGTAGCAGAGTGTCCACTGTATAGAGCACTGTGCAGCTCAGCATTTGAGGGATCTGCCTGCAGAGGACTAGCATATAGAAAGCAGTGGGAATAGAGGCACTCT
This sequence comes from Arvicola amphibius, assembly GCF_903992535.2. Lineage (NCBI taxonomy): Eukaryota > Metazoa > Chordata > Mammalia > Rodentia > Cricetidae > Arvicola > Arvicola amphibius. The sequence goes on from NC_052055.2 coordinate 110,030,523, forward strand.
CTCTGTCTGTCTCTGTCTCTCTCTCTCTCTCTCTCTCTCTCTCTCTCTCTCTCTCTCTCTCTCTCTCTCTCTCTCCTTAGCATACCTTTTGTCTATCTGGCCTTTTTCTATCTTCATTCAAGCACACATTAGGTGTCCTAGTCAATGTTCTATTTCTATGTACAGACATCAAGACCACAGCAACTCAACAAAGAAAGCATTTAATTTGGGCTTGCTTAGTGTCAGAAATTTAGACAATTGTCATGGTTCCAGATAAGTCATTGAGACTTCTACATCCAGATCCATAGGCAGCAGGAAGAGAGAGAAACTAGGCCTGGTTTGAGCCTTGGAAGCCTCCAAGGCCATTCCCAGTGACAGCTTCCTCCAACAAGGCCACACCTACTCCAACAAGGCCATACCTTCTAATCCCTCTCAAGTAGTGCTACTCCCTAATGACCCAGCATTCAAATCTATGAGCTTATGGGGGCCGTTCTCATTGAAACTACACACTAAGTTAAGAAGACTTCTCAACAGATATATGATGTCTCTGCCAATCTTTTCCTGAGCTTCTCCCCATACTGAGGGGAGAGCTGGGAAATCACACAAACTCTGCTTGCTTTTAGTCAGTTATAAAAGCCATTCGTTTCCTACATCACACAGATGAACAACAGGCTGTTGGTTCTCAACTAGCTATGCAATAGAAGAAACACTCTTGACTGAAGCTCTCTTTCATGTGAACTTTTCCTGGGAAGAGAATGAGCACAGGTATGTTCACTTCACCCTAGACACACGACCAATGACAGATTAAAGACATAGTTCCACTCTGGTCTAACCTGGTGAAACAGTGGGGCTATCAGTGGTTATTTACAGGAGCATGAGAAATTGATGGGTGGCCACAGCACTGAAGAAAAGTCTTCCCCAGCAACCGTTAACCATTTTCACATTTTTGGGAAAGGGTGAGGCCTTCTGAGCCTGGACCTCCTCCACCATGGGTGATTGACAGGCCCAGTCAAGTGCAGGCTCCTGTAAAGTCACCACAACTCCCCAGCTCTCAGGAGAGCAACCTCTACGTCAGCCGTCCCCACACTACCTAACAGATTTTCCATCCTCCACCAATTATTTCCCTGAACCTCTAAAGGGAAGTTTCTCCTTCCTGTCTTGCCCTGCTCCTCTGGGAAACGTAGCTGCAAGCTCTCTTGCCCTGCTCTCCAGGGAGAAGCTGCCTTTTGTTTCCCAATAATTAGCTGCAGAGTTCCCAATAATTAGTTGAGAGAAGAAACTAAAAATATTTGAGACATCCCTTTCTTTAGATTCGCAGAGTTCAGGGTATCCAGTGGCAGGTGGGTCCCAAGAGTACTAGACTTATAGTCGCCCCAGTGCCCATGCCCACCTGGCTCATATCCTCCCCACAGCTCCCTATGTGACTCTTGTGCCTGGAAGTCAAGGCAAGGTGGTCTTTGTAGAAGATAGCATCTTTATTCTTCAGTCTATAACATTTCCAAACAAATTAATTTCTTTGTCCCAGTGGCTTTCCCTTCTGTCACTGGCTTTTTTGCAGTGGCAGGGGATGTGGCTGTCATTCCATGGCTCTCGAAAAGGGAGGGCGAGTTTGCACACATGTGGTCATAGCGCCAGCAGTGTTTCTCAAGTGAGGGGCTATTGGTCCGCCTCGGACAACACATCGTTGTTCGTTTTAGCAAGACGGAATGAAATGCTTACTCTCTCTCTGTTCCTTGTCTCTCCCTCTTAAATATTGAAGATGAATCTTATTCATTACAGCCGTCAGGCGTTTCGTAAGCATTTTGTTTATGGTCCAATAATACATTAGCGAGAAAGCTTTTAGTGGTGCAAGTTTGGAAGGCAAAGGGACTGGAGTCTGAGTCATCTCAGCTCCCTTGCTTACAGCTTGCATGATGCTGAACCACAAAACCTTGACACTCTTAACTAAGTCTCATTTGTGGGGGAAAGGGCATGAGAACAGCTGCATTAGGAGTGGTGTCAAATTAAAGCACCCAGCCCGGAAGCACCTGGTCAGATCTCAACCCCTGAAAGCTACATCTCTGCAAGTTCAATCATACTTATATGTGACTCTGCTCTGCTCTGCTCTTAGAGCACCTGAGGCTTGGCACTGCCAGCCTGCTATTGCCCTCGGGCATCAGGAACTTAAGCGATTGCTCATCCTTCTTTTTTTTTTCTTTTGGTATAATCATCTTTAAATCTCAACTCGACACAAACTTACACTTGCCTCAGAAGAAGTAACGTCAATTGCTGATTGTGTAGGAGGGCCCAGTCCACAATGGGTGGTACCGTTCTTTGGTGGATGGACCTTGGCTGTAGGAAGATGACAGCAAACGTGAGCCTGAAAGGGAGTCAGCCAGCAGCATCCCTCCATGATCTGTTGTGCTTTAAGCTCCTGTCTCCAGGTTCCTGCTTGACTTCCTGCCTAGACAACCCTCAATGACGTACACGGAAAGATAAGCCAAATAAACCCTTTTCCTCCCCAACCCAAGTCATTTATAGTGAGTGTTTTATCACAGGAGCTGAAAAACAAGCAAGAACACCTTATATCTGGTAACTTTCTGTAAATTCAATCCTTCTTACCCAATAACCCAACCACATTGCATTTCTGACACCTGTCATCAAAGGAGCAGACACTGAACCGTCTCCCGGGACAAGGAAAGGCTCCTTTCACTGGGAAAATCTCTAGGTGCTCCCGTCAACTGAAGCCACCTTAAATAAGGAAACTCATGGGCTAGAGTTCTAACTCAGAGTTCTAACTCAGCAGTTAGAGCACTAGCCGCTCTTGCAGATGACCTGGGTCCAGGCCACAGCCCTCACATGACAGCTCCCGACTGGTTTCAATGACTCCAATTCCAAAGACTCCAGTGCCTTCGTCTGGTCTCCCTGGGTACCAGCGTGGTAGTGTGTAGACACAATGCACACACACATATATACACATAGGTTAAAAATATAAAATCAATTTTAAGTGGTCTCATTAGCCTGCTAAAAAGTCCATAGAAAATATCGTAATATCTTTAAGCATCTTTGACTTTTAAATGTAGCTTTCTCTCCACAGTTGGAGCACACACTTTCAAGGTCTCAGGTGATGAACTCACTATAATGAAACCACGAAGACTGGCTCCTGGGAAATCTCTGACTGCTTCGGAGGGCGGTACCCTGCCAGTCAGAAGAAATGGGAAATGATTAGAAATGGTGGCGGGCAGGAAATGTCACAGACCTACAGCCTCAAGCACAGTATTTCATGTGCCTCTGGTGTAACACAATGTAATTCCCAAGTTAGTACCAACTATATATGAGTATTCTCATAGGTTATCAGAATAGTCAGAGCAGAGAGAGAGAGAGAGAGAGAGAGAGAGAGAGAGAGAGAGAGAGAGAGAGAGAGAAGAGGAGGAGGAGGAGGAGGAGGAGGAGGAGAAGAAGAAGAAGAAGAAGAAGAAGAAGAAGAAGAAGAAGAAGAAGAAGAAGAAGAAGAAGAAGAAGAAGAAGAAGAAGAAGGTTGTCTGAGTCCATGTTTCTCCTCCAATTGCATGAGTGGCACCAGAGACTATGTTTTCCTGTCTTGAGGAAGTGTGTGAACTTGTCCAGACTCCAAAACACCTACTCTATTCAAAGTGTCTGATACAACCTTTGGTCATCTGCCAGCATGTTTCTCTTCTTCCCATTGTAAATCATAGTCCACCCATCAAGCACAAGTGGCTTTCTGTAACTCCTCCCAAACGTTTCTATAAGCATTTGACTGTAGTTAGAGATTTAAGAGAGAGTAAAAAAGCTTTTTATAGATGTGCAATTAGACTGAAAAGGGGACTGGAGTTAGAGAAGCCCTTCAAAATGACTATCAAGAGCAGTGGTTTTCAACTTGTGGGTGTCAACCCCTTTAAGTCAATTTTTAACAATGAAAATATATCCTTATATGAGATATTTACGTTATGAGTTATAACAGCAGAAAAAAATATAGTTATGCAATAGCAGCAAGAATAATTTGTGGTTGGGGCTCACCACAACGTGAAGAACTGTATTAAAGCATTAGCCTTAGGAAGGTTGAGAACCACTGATCAAGAGAAAACATATAAGATGCTTAGAGATGGTACCCCTGGCCTCTCACCTAAGCCTTCATGTCATCAGGGGTGTTTAGCTTAGTACATTCTATTAGCTTCAGGGGAGCCTAGAATTCCCTCTCTTGGACTGCCTGCTGGGTCTGGTTCTCACTGGTGTGTCCTAGTAAAGATTAGAGAGAAGTCGCCCCAATTTCTCTTGAAATCTGCAAGCTCTCCTTTACAAAAATATTCTCTCCTTACTAAAGCATTCACTCATATTCCATGCAGAAGTGTATAGGCATCTACTTACTAGTTATACATTTTTTAGAAACCAATATTCTTTAGTACAGCCTATAACAGAACAACATGGGCCCTGGGGACCATGTCAAAAGACCCACCTGACTCACGGGTACGAACACCAGTCCACTTATAATTGAAATCGCCTCTTCTAGTCGGGCCACTAGACTAGATTTTCAGCCTACAGCCCTTAGTGTCAAAGAACACGGGCATCTAATTTCATTTCAAGAAAGTTGTTCTTGTTTCTATGTCTGTCTTCATGTTTCTTTTTCTTCCCAAGTTTATTTGCTCAGGGCTAAGTGTTTTCATTGATAAGTTCCTTAGTTAAAGCCTCCTATCAGATTTAGTCTCCAGATCATGGGGGAGGGTCAGTCTTGGGAACATGGGAAGTGCTCAGATGACCTAGCTTGTCAATCCTGTCTGTCTGCCTTCCACATAGCTCTGATTTCTTTCCATCTCACATCTTTGTACCTAGGTTTTAAAAAAAAATCTTAAAATAGTTTGCAAGGATACCCACAAGAGAGTAGGGCCAGCGACAAAGGTAGAGAATTGTGATTTCGAACGTGAAAGAATCTTGAAGTTTCACTAGTCCAACCTCTTTATTTTCCTGTGGGAAACAATGGGGCCACAGAGAGTGTGACTTATCTAATAACCCTGTTCGTAAGAGGTAGCAGTGAAGTGGGTACCCCCAAAGCTTATGACTCTAGCTAGCCATTATTTTCACAGTCCCATTGACCCACTGCAGAAAAATCTCAGATTCGTAAGCCAAGTCTGGACCTCAGGAATCCCTGTTGTGGAAAATTTGGTAGACTGGGCACTGTAAACTGAAAGCACCACTCCCCTGGGCGTGGAAAGACCTGTGGTCACAAACGGTTGCAGCCTCTAGGAAATGGTCAGCAACCTCTCAGAAATTCTGCTTTCTAGTGGGCCAAGTGAGTCTTTTTACCTGTAAAAAGAAAGGCTAGAAAAAAGGGATGTTGATGTGAGAAATGTTGAGCATAGTGATTCTCATATTCCATCAATTTAAAAAGCAAAGCATTCTGGGTACCCAAGGTACCCACAAGTGATGAGAATACTTCCATCTCACAGAGGTGTTAATTAGGCAAACATCAGTTTTTGGAAGGGGTAAGGATGCTGTGTTGTTTTGACGTTGGTCACCCACCCTACTTTGTTTGCCTGAAAGTCTCATGTTACAGAGAAACCTTTAACCAAGACAAATGGACAGTTAGTCATCCTAAAATACAATACTTGCCTTTAATTACAGTTGGAATCTATGAGACATTATATTCAGTATAGGAAGTTTAAATCCTTTTTTAGGTTGAGGGGGCTGGAAAGATGGCTCAGTGGTTAGGAGCACTTCCTGCTCTCACAGAGGACCTGAGTTCAGTTCCCAGCACCCAGCATCTTATAACCACCAAGGGATCCAATGCCACCCTACTCTGGCCTTCTCAGGCACCTGCACACGTGTGACACAAACAGATACATGTGAAAGCATAAATAAAAGCAAAAATAAAAACTGAACAAACATCCAAAATTAGAATTTAGAACCAGTTGGTAAAGGGAAAACTCACAAGGACCTGCAGTAAGGAGAGGCCGCTAGTTAGTTCCCAGCCACTTAGCCCCGAAATAATCACACAGAAACTATATTATTTAAATCATTGCTTGGCCCATTAGCTCCAGCTTCTTATTGGCTAACTCTTATATATTAATTTAAGCCATTTCTATTAATCTGTGTATTGCCACGTGGCAGTGGCTTACCAGGTAAAGTTCTGGCATCTGGGTCTGGTGGGACTACACGGCTCCTTCCTGACTCCACCTCCTTTCTTCCAGAATTCAGTTTTCCCCACCTAGCTCTGCTCCCCTATAGCTCTGCTATAGGCTCAACGCAGTTCCTTTATTAACCAATGATATTCACAGCATACAAAGGGGAAACCCACACGAAGGACCCACCCCTAAATGAAGAGTTTTAGGAAATCAGTCTTCTCCAGGCTCTGTCTTCTCCAGAAATGAGCCCTTGAAAGGTTAGCCAATCCTAATAGTAAGCCCTAGATGTGTGTGTGTGTGTGTGTGTGTGTGTGTGTGTACATATATATGCAACACTAAATGAACTCAGCAGGTTGTATTTATTAATTTGTGCATATATGTGTAACAATAATGATTAAAGACTAAGAGGCCATGAATTTGAGAAGAACTGGGGAGACAAAGAAGGCATTGGAGGGGACAGAAAAACATATAAATATAGTACTTATATATGAAATTTTCAAAAATAATTTTAAAAAGTGCTTCAGGAATTGGAGAGATGTCTCCGCAATTGAAAGCACTGGCTGCTCTTCAGGAGGTCCTGAATTCAATTCTGTCACACACATGATGACTCACAACCATCTATAATGGGATCTGATGCCCCCTTCTGGCATAAAGTTGTACAATCAGAGAGAGCCCTCATATACACAAAATAAAAAACTTCTTAAAACAGCACCTCAGAAGCCGGGCGGTGGTGGCACTGTATTAAAACAAAACAAAGCAGAATTAGTAAACTTCACCCCACATCTCCGAGTTCAGGCACCCATGATAAATGTGGGTCAAAGTTTTAAAATATATTCTTCTGCCTGTGGTGGCCATCGGTTTCCTTCCCACTTCACAGTACAATGTTCAGGGTAGAGACTCAGGGTCAAAAAAGAGTAGACAAGAGAAGAGGTAAGGCAGGAAGATTCAAAACATCACACGATGCTACTAGAGCTGCAAACCAACCAACTTGCATCACAGCCATGCGGTGCACAGATTAAGAGGCTTTTTGGCACTCAGTAGCATACCTGCCATTTTATGCTATGTCCCCCCAATCTAAAATGTATAGCAAACACAGCACTGCTTTCAGACAAGGCAGAACACATCCTCTACATCTACTGTTAAATGTACCCCATTAAATTCTAAGACCGTAAGGGTGCTGTTTCAACTCTCCTCATTCCAGGGAGCTTTTCTGATCAAGACTTAGTGTGCGGGTATTCTTGAGCAAGAGGAAAAGGAATGGCATACGCCATTTTCTAATCCATTCTGCTGGAGTTCTGAATTAAGAACAGGCAGTCTGCCTGAACCTCTGCCAACTCTAAAGCATATACCAAGAGATAAGGTAGTGATGGGAAGAAAAATTCTTTAGAATTCTCCACAGAAAACATACCAAGGGAAACGAACAGCTTTCTGGAAACGTCGGGTGTCCAACCATGTGTAGTGTTTCACCAAAATATTTATTCTGGCACCTCTGCTCTCCAGAGTGGATTTTTTTTGACATCTGACTTGAGGATGTTTCTCTCTCTTCCCTGCTCTTTCACCATCGACTTGTACTCCAGTGTCATAAGTAGAAATCTGTGTATACACATATCAAAATGATGTAGGGTTTTCCCTTCAAAATACAAAAAAAAAAGTAGATAATAAAATATATGAGCGGGCATCACTGATTCTATGAAGAGTATGTGACAAACTTTATTGGAGTGTGGCTACAGGGGATATTGGACATTTATGCAAGCTCACTTCATACAGTGCCCACAGAGGCCGGAAGAGGATGTCAGATCCCCTAGAACTGGAGTTGTGGCTGTTGGTGAACTGCCTGCTGGAAACCAAACCTGGGTCCTCTGTAAGAGTCAAAACTGTGGAGCCACTTACCCAGCCGCTCCAGGATCCTTCTAGATCACACACGCTTACGCTCACATACAGCTAAAGCTACTTTTAAATTCTGAGGAGGTACACAAGCAGGACCAAAGGACAAGAGTAGTCCATTTACTACAATAATCAATAGTACCCCTGGCGTTTCTGTACTTTCACATCCCCTTAGGAGAAATGATCTCTATATACCGGAGTGGATTGTGGGCTGCCTGGGGGGGCAGGGGTGGGGAGGGCAAAGAAAGCCCTGCTGGTCTATGCAAACACTGGATGAATCTAAAAGACCAGAAGAAACATACCACTCATCTATAAAAGGAAACCTAGAAACTAATATCACCACACATTTTGTCATCCTGCATATGTGGTTTCACAAGGCGCTAGGATTGTCTACAGTTTCTGCTAAGTCGAATGGTGGAGAAGTGTGTTTGAATCAACTCAACCCACTGCTTTGAGCACATAGGGCTTGTACCGACCATGTTATACCCTGTAGCACTGCACAGAAGAGCCAGTCCACAGAATGGACTTTGTAAAGGGCTAGAGAAGATAACTTCTAGGACCCCTTCCAACCCTGTGTCTTGTGACTCCATAACTAGCAGTACATATATACACATGGGATCTACATGGCTATCTGTCCATTAAGGACAATTTAACCCTATGTTGACCAGTATTACACAGATAATGACAGCCAGCTCACCATTCATGATGGAGTCTGTGGCCACTGAATTAACTCCCACGGATGCAGGGAGAGCAGGCTTTTGGGGATGTAGTAGCTGAAACTCATCCGAATTTCTTTTTTAAGGTATGGAGGATACTGACATTTATAAGACCCTGTTAATTGCCTTTCTAGAATCATGATTATGACAGGAGGTTCATACCAGCTGCTCCTAAATATAATGAGACTAATTTATAAATGTTCCTGTGATGTGCCAATTCCAAAGGAGCTCACTGTCAGGGGACCGTTTCTCCTGCCCTCAGCTAATGACCTCCTTATACCATGAAGTATAAAGATGGATAGATCTTGCTGTTTGATCCCTGTTCGTTTAACTGCAGGGCTCATGGTGATCACAGGATCTGAAATGCTGATAAGTGCAAAGAAATAGTGTTTTGTAACAGACTGGTAAGGAATTTGTTAAGGAAAACTGGCCATCGCTCAGAAATGCGCAGGAAACAGACAGCGCGGGAAGGGTTTGGACAGAATCAAGGAAGGAACCATAAAATGTGTGCTTACGGAGCCAGCTGTGTCACGGGCACAACGGGAACCAGTGTGGCGATGTGTGGCTGTGAATACACAGCCAGCAGAGGGGAACAAGAAATATTAGAAAAATCAAAATTGCAGCTTCTGTGTTATTTTACCACCCCAAATCTGTAGCTTACAACTGTTGACAATATTCACAATTATAAATATTGCCGCAGCCCAGCCTGCAAAGATGACAGACTTCTCAACAGCCAACACCTGAGTGTTTACTGAGACTCCTGCACACACCCCCGGGGTGGCTCTCTTTGTCCTGGCTCCACACTATCAGGACATCTGTCTATTAGAACACCCAGTTGTCACGTCCCCAGATACCCCCAGATACAACTGCACAAGCCTCTAGGCTGTGAGGGATAACGGCACGTGTGAGAAGACAGCTTTGGGGAGTAAGATGATGCATTTGGCACCAAACAAACTTGTTTTGTGTAGTGCAGAGCGATGCTGTTCTCCTTATGCTGTGCTGAGACTCACCCCCAGAATACAAAGAAATGATGGCACCCAGCCAATGGAAAAATGATGATGATGATGATGATGATGATGATGATGATATTGATTGATGGTGGCTCAAATTCTCTGCCGTTTTACTGACCTATACTACACCAATGACCTCAGAGAAGAAATCACAAAGGAGAAGCACAGGCAGTGAGCTCTAGGTGTCCACACTGTAAGCAAGAGGGACCGTCTGTACATTGTCATTATTTCATTGCCAGAACATGACAAAGGGAACAAAGGCATCCAAATGATACTTGAGCTTTTAGTCCCTCTCGTTTTTCTGCTTTGGGAAAAAAAAAAAACAGAGAGGAAATCCAGGGCGGGTGGGGGATTGGAGCTGGGAAGAAGGCTCGGTTAAAAAAGCATCTGGCCCATCGGCATGAGGACCTGAGTTCCAATCCCAACACGTGCATAGACATCCAGGTGTGTCAGCACAGGTTTGTCACACCAGCCCCGGGGAAGGCTGATACAGGAGGATGTCTCTGATGGACTAGCAAGCTCAGGGCCAGCAAGAGATTCTGTCTCAAAGGAGGTGGACCCCATTGCTGAGGGTGACACCCAAGGCTGTCACCTGGCATCCATCTATGTGCACACAGGCACCAGCACATGCACACGTGAGAACTTGAAGGAGAGTCACAAAGTACACGTGGGGAAAGGAATGAAGCCGTTTTCTCATCAGACGACCAAGCTGGTGGCGACAGCCCTAAGTACTCGAAAGGCCTCCCTCAAACCTTGGGTGCTTTAGGAAAACACAAGATGTTCTTCGGCAGTTTAGATCCACTCCACGGTCAAGAAATAGTATAGAGTCTTCTGAAACTAGACATGGCAACATAAACAGACGGAAACAATTGGTATGGAAATCAGGTGGGCCTGGTTTCCTCGGAGGTTCAGGCTGACCGTGGCCAAATGGCTGTAGTACCTTCTGCTTCCGAGGTTACATGCAAGGCATGGGTGCCCCCTCCTGCATCCATCTCTACCGTCAATGTCTATTGAGAGCCGCAATGTATCTAAACCAAATGGTCAAGCCAAACTAAGTTCTGAGACAGGATCTCATCAGAGTGCAGACAAATCAACATGCTGTGGTTCCTGTCTGCCTCAAGTCAGACTCAGCAGCACAGGAAAACTGCAGGGTCTCTCCTCAGATGTTCTGCTTCTAAATTCATTAAGCTAGCTTAACACCTGTGTATATGGGGATGGAGAGGTGGCTCCATGGTTAAGAACGCCTGACACTCTTGTAGAGGACATGAGTTTGGTCCCCAGTGCCACAAGGTGTCTCATAACTATTGAACTATATTTCCGAGGATTCTGACACCTTCTTCTGGTCTCCAGGAACACCTGTGATGCACAGACATATAGGCAGGCAAAACACACATACATTATTATATGGGGGAGGGGGTGAGGGTAAAGGTCACCCAAGAAGAGAGGGGGAAAGGCTCGCACAACCTGAGAAATCAAGACAGAGGTCCCGTTATATCAGAATACTGTGAAATCCAGAGCCACCCCTCTGATGTGGGATCCAAACATCCGCTCTGTAGACCAGGACTCAAGATAATAAAGTCGGTCAGCTATTTTTGCCAATCTTTTTCCTCTGAGGTTTTTTTTTTCCTTTTAATGCAATGGATTCCATATTAAAGGTTCCTTTTGTGCCTTTGTATAAAGACATTGCCTGACAAACACAGAGCAATCTGGTGACATGTTTTTATAGGACACATCACCAAAGCCTTATTATGTAGCAGGAAGCATTAGGATTTTGAATATAGATTTTAAATAAATAGAACAGTAATGATGGGCTCCCAACAATAGTAAAATTAGAGGTTCCAGCATTTTCTCTGACAGATGGCACCCTGCCTTGTATTATCGTGTTCGTGTTAGCAGCAATCTTCATTATACGGGGATCTCTCTCATTGTGAGATCTTCGCAGAGGATTAAGGGAAGGCTATAAACGCAGTCGTTTGGAAGATCTTATTGTCGAAAAGTGTTCATTTGCCTCTAACTGGTATCGTTTCTCTGTTGCTTAAAAAACTGTTTCCCTGCTGTTTTTTTTTTTTTTAAACAGTGGGGAGATTACAACATTGTTACTAAGGTTGTTGATTCTACCTAGCCGTCATTAGGCATAAAAACCCACAAGGAATCAATCCATACTTTGTGGTTTTCGAAGGAGCATTCAAGGTGGGTACTATTAACATATTCTTTGTATCCAAACAGTGTTAGCCCCCAAGAAATAATGAGGGGGAAAAGTATGAAAATAATACGAGAAATAATCTTTCTATGCCAATAATGCTTTCCATTAAATAAAGCAGCTCGAGTCAATAACGTGCTGATTACTTACAGGCTAGGACAGTATTCAAAAAAATCCCCTTACATAACAAGCCAGTGTGTTTAATGAGACTTTCTGAGCAATAATATACAGGACTTAATAGAGCTATTTGCTGCCCGTGGTACCTATTCATCATGACCCTAGTTCCCTAGGTTAGCCTTGCCTGTCTGTGTACCACAAGGCTGGCAGTCATTTGGGTCTATAATATTATGACTTCTTAGCATTCCTTCGGTGCGGCTCGCAGATATTTCAAAGCCTCACACAATGCAGTGAGCCTGGTAGGTACCCAGTAAATGCGCCTATGAAAGTGAATCCTCTCACCCTATTTCTTCTCAGAACGGTTTGTAGTAAACGTGAATACATAGAAGCGCTACTGGCCACAGAAAACGGATTATGGCAGCAAGCGGATTCTATGAATCATCTTTCAGGTTTTGCTGATGAAGATCGACCCTAAGAGAAACCTGGTTTTATTTATCGTGAAGTCTTGTAACTCCATTTTGTAAGAACGCCCCATAGGCACATGTTGTAAAACATTGGCCCGTGGGAGTTTGTTTGCTTCTCTGAACAAATCAGTGTTCCGAAATCCACCAAAGACAGAAAGCAACACTGGAGACACAGGGTCTAACTCTGTGCAGCCACAGCCCCAGCAACAGCGACTGTCCAGTGTTACCTCTATCCGAATACCACGTGCCGCCCACGCAGTTTCTAGAAACAGATTTGCTTCCCGTAAAGTTTTGCGCTGAGGTCACAAAAATGTTCACAGAAAAGTATAAAACGCCGGTGTCGACTGAAGATGACTTTGGAAAGAAGATAAAGAATTCCTCAGATGGTGATGTGAGTCGATGAAAAAGTGATTTACTTTACCAAAAAAATAAAGTTTACACAAAGCTGACGCATAAATCAAGATCTCCTCTCTCATGAATAATTTGAGTCACCCGGCATAATTTATAGCCTTTGTCATGAAAACAATTTAAAGTCCCATTCTACGTTAGCGCGTCTTCTGTTGAAGCCAGCACAGATTCCATCCCGCTGCAGAAAATCTGTCTGAATAGCAAAATTTAAAAAAAAAAAAAAAAAAAACTAATCTTTTCTAGAGTAAGGCCACAGACTCTTTAAACATCAGCAACTTTGCTTTTCTAGTTATTGGTGGTGGGGAGGTGCGCATATACACTCAAAGATTCTGAGGAAGGCAGAAGAGGGCATCACAGTCCCTGGAGGCAGAGTTACAGGAAGTTATAAGATGTCTGACATGGGCATTGGGAACCTAACCTGGGTTCTCTGGAAGAGCAGCGAGCAGCACCCTTAGCCTTTGTCCCTCTCTCCCGCCGCTGAGTGTGCTGTTTTCCTGTGTCTTCCAGATCTTCACTGAGACCAGTTTTGATGTATGCAAGGCCCCTCCCTGTCACACACAGTTCTCTCATGTGAAGGTCCCGCACAGCCAGTGGTTGTTCCATCTAAAGGAGCTAATAGCCTGCTGAGGGCAAGGGGGAAGAGTTCAAAATTCAAGTTTTCTAATTAGGGAGACATTCTCACGGGAAAAGATTTCAGTTACTCCAGACAGAAGCATCAATTATGGTCAAATCTCTTTACCAATAATCCTTTCAATGTTGTGATGCCAAGAGAGCTCTGGACCTCATCCTAGCCTCCAAACCCCTCAGAATGGGCAGCGAACACCACCTGTGCTCACTTTCCCACAGTGGTGCAGCTGGATGACCAATTTCTCAGGGAGGGGAGGCGCTCGGTCCCTCCTGAGGCTCCCTTCAGCCTTGCACACAGCCTCTCCTCTCTGCCTCTTCCATACCTGCAGTCCCCTGGTGTCCCTCTTCAGGCCCCTGTCTCTTCTCCAAAGGACATCAGGCAAATGGCGTGGTGATGGTCCAGCTCTGAGGGTATCATTTTAAACAACCAGCACCTTCAAAGACGTTTTCTCTGGAATATGGCTACATTCTGACATCCTCAGGGTTAGAACAAACCTGCAGCCCCTTTTCTGAAATCAAACATCAGTAAATAAATGGCGGTTTCAGCATAGCCATTGGTGCAGGACTCTTTAGACTGCAAAAGGAATTTCAGAGGACATTGAGAAGGAACAATTTGGCAGAAGGTGAGAATGAGAAAGAAATTTGAGCTCAGCGTAGACACCTACAGGGCTAGCTATGAACTGCAGCATTTACCTGTAATCAGGTTGCAGGAGGCCGAATGAAGCCACAGGTTAGAGAACAGTCCAGGCTATGTGGTATGCTTGAGGCCAGACTGAGCTACACAGTGAAACCATGCATACATATACAAGCAGACTGTCATGGAACTCAAAAATGAAGAAACCATTGACAATCTTAAATATGAAGTATATAAAATACACATATGTGTATAATTTATATATTATGCTGTGTATTATATATAATAAAGTACAATGAAATTAGTTAAGAATTAAATAAACAAGACTGTGACAATGAACATTTGGGGTGAGGAAGGACATCCATGGTCAAGAAAATGCTAGAACATTGTGCGAAAAAGTCAATAAATTCTTAACATATTCCCCGCTTAACAGAACATGTAGAAAAGCATGACTATCGACACGGATAGAGAAAATCACAGACACTTCTCCTGAGTTTACAATGCCAGGTCAGACCAACACTCCCATTTGATGTCTCCCTGACAACCGCACAGGCATGCTTCTGGTCTGCCATGAAAAGGGAGTCCTTGGGGAACCTAGCTAGTCTTCAAAACAAATCATTTTGCTGAGAAATTAAGCAAAGAGTCGCAGTACCAGACTTACCAACTCATCCAAGACCGTTCCTTCTCAACTATTTACATGTCAACAGTAGTTAGTGCTGAAAGAGATTTACTAGGCTTTTTTAAGACTTGGGGATAGTTTTTTTGCCAACATTCCTTTTATTTCTCATATTGCCGTGTTAAGGAATATTTAGTCTGCCAAAACCATGATGACTCATTAAGTAAACACTTTCCACAAAGCATGAGGACCCGAGTTCAGATTTCCCAGAACTCACTTGAAGCCAGACACGGTAGCATTCAGATACAACCCTTCAACATGGAAGGCAGAGAGGAGATCCCTGGGAGCCCATGGCCAGCTAGTCTGGCATACACAACAGTAAACAAGAGACCCTAACTCAACCAAGACAAAGGAGAAGACCAATACTCGAGGCTGTCCTCCGCGTGGCACACATGCGCCGTATTTAAATCATGTCAGAGATATCCAGCAGATATTAGTTGAAGAAAATCACTTTGTACAGTGTGTGCTATATAAGCTTATAAAATATTTAGTCTACATCGAGAGAAACATGTAGTTCCTGATTATAAGACCTATTGAGAAACACAACCATCATCGGATGGAGAATGTTGGATTAAATAACCCTCAGTCATGTGAGACAACCAACCTCCGTGGAAACACAGACTTTTGGAGTCAGGCTGGCAACCAATCAGAAGTAATAGCAACGAGCTGAAGGAAAACGTCACGCCCAGATGATCACTGAAGTGTGGGTCCTGTTGACACCCATCATTCTCCTCGTAATTAGTCACAGGCTGGCACTGATTGAAAGAGCCTGGCTCCCTCTCCCTTCACTGATTGCCTGGGTGCTGAGTGGCGTCTTCTAGAGGGAGCGGAACAGGGTGTGATCTCAATCTCACTGTGGTTCTAAATGTTGCTGCATGATAGTCAGAGCTTCAACAGGTGGGGCTTGAGTGTTTTCGAAGCCTATCACACAGGCATGGCACGCAAACACTGCTACCAGGGAACAGTACACACTGTCTTGCAAGTCACCATTAAGTCGTCTAGTGATGGAATATCCCGAGGATAGTGCCAGTAGGTGGCCCTTCGCAGAGCAAAAACCCAACTTTCTACCCATCTACCCGACTTAAGCATCTACGCACATCCAAATTCCCAAATGCCTTCCTCTCCTGAGTGAGAGAACCAAAGAGGATCTGAGACAGATCTGTAACTGTGAACAGAGTGCTCCTTTGCCAAGCTGAGTGCTGGCTTTTTCCGTGTGGATTTTGACTTGGCATCCCTCCAAGATACAAGCTGTTCTTCTTACTCTGAGAGAGATAAGAGAAAAACAAATTGTACTCTGGGAAAGTTAAATAACTACACGAAATGTAACAGCGTGGCTGAAGAAATGTCAACGGGCAGGAATTGATTGTCGGCTGAGAAAAAGACATTGAGGCGAGTGGTCCGCAAACCATGAACTCCGGAGACTCGGGTGGTGGAACTGAGAGAAGAACTCTCCACCCTGCGGTAGAAGAGAATTTTCTGGACCAGAAAGGTGTCTCGGTGGGTTAAGTGTTTGCTGCACAAGCCTAAAGGTGGAGTTTGACCACTCAGATCCAGCAAGATGGAAGGAGAGAACCAACTCGTGAGAGTGATCCTCCGACCTCCACACAGTTGAAGTACCAAGCCAGTATGCATGCACATGCACACACATGCATATGTGCGCACGCGTGTGCATGCGCATGGACACACACACATTTATTAAAAAGAAGTTATCCAATTAGTGATGTTTCAGCCTAACCTGGCATCCTGGCTTCTGCTTCTACCAGCGTGATCCTTCTTTTGGTTTTTGGATTCGGTCATGTTCTTTTATTTTCAACGGAAGAGCTTTCCTTAGCTTGAATTCTGATGATAGGATGAGAGCCCCAAGGGCCCCCTCTTTACTAACAGCCATTTTCTCAACTTCTACCCAGAGGTTGTTAAACAAAAATTATATATAAGTATACGAGATTTTATTATACATCGTTTAGAATAGGACTGACTGAGTTTTACTTCTCAGCAAACTTACTCTTTACAATTAACGGCTGATTTTTGGAACACGATGGAGCCCAAGAACCCCTGCAGTCAGGCAATGTCAAGAACCAACAGGGAAATCAGGGCCTGAGTCCCAGGAAAAAAGGTATTTCACCTGTGCTGGCTTGGAAACAGAGCAGTCAGAGAGCGGAGGCAGAGGCTGTCTGTACCTGCATCAGCTCAAAGAAAGGGTGAGGATATTAATGTCTGCGGTGTAAACACGTAAATGCAACAATCCATGGACCAGATAGCAAGGCCCTGTTTCCGAAAAGCATTCTGGTGCTTCCTCAGGATGCGCCTCTCTAGAATTATGATGACTCTGTTCGCTTCAGGTGCAGTACACAAACGCTTTGCTGTAAAATTGCTTTACATCAGATTTGAGAAACATAAGGAGACTCTTACCAAATATAGATGCGAGGATCATAAACTGAAAATAGAAGCCAGAAGCCAGATGCTGGAAACCCAGGGAACATTAACATTGTATTACACTTGGCTCTGAAAAAAAAAAGAGAGAGAGAGAGAGAAAATCTACAGTGATTTACTGACTTTACAGAAAAATGAAGAATTAGCTGGAAACATACTCAAACTATCAAAAATATGTGCTTTTTGGCAATAAGCAATGGAAGAAGATTTATTTAATGTTAGAGAGGTTAGCAGCAAAGAGCTAAAAGGAAAAACAACAATATCACATATTAACTTTGTTCTTAAACATCTACATTTAATGTATCAACTCTGGCTGCTGTCATATGCCTTGGCAATTCAATAAAGTCAGTGAAATGGAAAATTGAAATTTTTTATTGTGATATTTCCAATTTCTCTACTAGCGGAATGGTTTAATAATAAACCATTTCATATACTGTCAGGGTACTCATTAAAATGAGTGGGCTATCATTTTTTTTTCTTTCTGTTTCTGCCTATCAACAACTTTATTTACCAGTGCTTATCACGTAGAACACATGGTTCCACTAAACATTTGCGTGGTACTTTTTGAGCAAGCGAATATCATCTATTGCTAAAACAGCGTTTCTAAGGCTATGGGGGGGGTCTCTAAGTAGTCTTGCACTGTATGTTTTACATTATAAATGAAGAAACTGAGGCCTGGTGGAGTTTCTCAACTTCTCCAAAGCCAACAGCTAGTCTCTGGTACAGTAGGTGTCCAGCTTCCAGAATGTTCTAACACAACAGACCCTGTTATCATATTCATATTATTTTAATAATAGCTGTTTAACAGGTCTGTACATTCTTGTCAGATTAAAAAACAGAACAATGCTGAGGGAGTGGCCAATGAGGTTTAATTCAACCTTATTGATGGATATACAGTGTGCCAAGGGATCAAACTCCATTGATAAGACCCCTAAGTGGGCCTGGATGTTGTCCTACAGGCTCTGCACACACCTGCTTCTGTCTCTTAGTGGTCACATCAGTCACAGCAAACATCGACTCCCTAATTTGTAAGACGCTATCTTCATAAAGCCAAACCTGCTCCTTGCTGCTCTTTGCAGAGTTAATTTCCCCCTAATCTGGTATCTTCCGTTAAGTTTCTCATATCACTAATTTATTTCCCTTTAAACGACTATCTAGGCATGTACTCTTTGGCACCAAGCCTCCATAAAACATTTATATCAACCATTAACCCTCCTTAGGCAACAAGTTTGATCAGAAGGAAAACAAATAGGAGCTGAAACGCCCGGGATGGATTCAACTCTCAGTTCAGTTGCCAATAAGCCATGGCGCTTTGAACCAATCATTTCCTTCCTCACAGGTTTTTCTACGTAGGCAATTGAGGCAGTCGGTCTCATGACCTCTGAGATCTAAAACTCTGTACTTCCAAGTGTATCGTCTTTAAGCCAACCTTAATGATGATTGTACTTGTACTAGTCTTCCATCCATGCTCCTACTCTCCTCACGTATTCCAGTCCCAGTGCTGAGGCAAGTAAATAAAGCCACAGTAAAGTGTGGTACCTTCCTTTTCTACACTACAAACTACACAAAAGATTAACTCATTTTTATAGGGCAGAGTCTGGTAGAATTGACTGTCTATAAATGTTTGATATGTAGACAGACAGATGGATGATTGCCATTGCATAGTAAGATGAGCTTAAGTGGATGAGATCATACTGTCTTTGAAAAGAGCCGGAGATTGTGGCCCTGGACCTCATCAGAAGAGGTGCTACATATATATATATATATATGTATATATATATATATATATATATATATATATAGAGAGAGAGAGAGAGAGAGAGGGAGAGGGCGAGGGAGAGGGAGAGGGGGAGGGAGGGAGGGAGGAGAAGGAGGAGGAGGAGGAGGAGGAAGAAGAAGAAGAAGAAGAAGAAGAAGAAGAAGAAGAAGAAGAAGAAGAAGAAGAAGAAGAAGAAATAATAATAATGTACTTCAAAGCACATACTGCTCCTCCCAATCTCTCCTTATTCCTTTTCCGCCACAAGCTTTTGTTGCCCAGCTTCCCCTACTACCTCAAACCCATTCATTGTGTATATGCAGCCTTCTACTCATGTTAAGTGACTTTAAAACACTGGCCAAATAAAAGGCCATGTCCTGTAACAAAGCAAGATTTTTATGTGGAAAAAGATCTAGGACAAGTTAGCTGTGAAAATTAATTTCTGGATGTTTATTATTTTGCCCTCTGTTCACTTTCTATGTTCATCCCTGAAAGAATCACGCATTCCAGGTAACTCCATCTTTCTTTTAATGGATCTTTTAATGGATGTATCTACCTCGATCGGGAAGTGTGAAGAGTCCTTGATGTTTAGGTTGTGGCCCCAAGTTCAGTAGAGTCATTGTATTTTCCTGGTTCCTTTTCTACACACAATAGGGGGTGTGTCTTCAGGGTGCCCCTGACTGCATGTAAATGCTCTCTGCCTCACTTTAACAGATTCTTTGTCAGTTTTTAATCATCAGCCACACTGCATGATGTGGAAGAAGCCCAGAACGCTGACTCCCAGTGGGATATCCTGCTCTCGCCTGACATTTCTCTTCCTGGATATAGCTGTTGTTCTCAGACAAGCCCATTTCTCTGGCTTCCCTCATTGCAGGGTTCTTTTCAGACAATAAAAATTTCTTGATTGCTATCTAATAACTTTCTCACAGTCATGACTCGGTATTGGCATAAACAATCTAGATTAACAACATACATAATGTTAATATTTTTTAACTTGCTTTCTAAATAGCCATCACAATCCTAATGATGCCATTAATCCCTTGTAATTATACCCATTATTACAGATATGATTTCTTCATGGGGATCTTCATTATTATAAGCAGTATTTTATATTTGCATTATAAATTCTAGCAATAAACTGAAATTGTGAAGATAAACCCTAGTGCTTCTGCTATTCGCTTCATCCAAGGACCACACACTCAAGCATGGACACATTTATATCCCCATAACTATCAAAGGACTCAAATAACCCTTGCTCTGAAAATATTACCACTGTGTTCCTAAAAATAATAACTAAGGTTGATTGTTCATTTGCCACATGGCAATGACCGTGCTACCACTAAGTGTCACAAGGTATATTGTTCCAATGATGTTTGCAATGAGGCTACAATAGAGAAGCCTCATGTAGCTCCATTTTACTGATAGGAAAGTCAAGGTTCATTGACGTAGAAAGATGGCTCAGCAGGTAGCAGCATTTGCTGCTCTTCTAGAGGATAGGAGTATCGTCTCCAACCCCAACTTCAGTGACTCACAACTGCCTGTAACTCTAGCTCCGTGGTATGCAGTGGCCACTTCTGGCCTCTGAAGGTACCCACATACTACACACACACACACACACACACACACACACACAGAGAGAGAGAGAGGGGGGGGGAGGGAGAGACAGAGACAGAGAGACAGAGAGAGACAGAGAGAAATTTGAAACTACATATTTTTTTAAAAAAGAAAGTCAAGGCTTTTCCAGGTAAAATAATTACACAAGATTGTACAAGGGAAAGCCAAAGGTTCTGGAAAAGGAGCTCAGATGAGTTCAGCCTTTGTCACAGGTCTTGAGAATACTGCTGAGCTCACTGCTTCCTGAAATCCTGGAGCTTTCTGGCTTTGAACAATTGTTCTCTAAGCTCGTGTTGGCAGATCACCCTGATGTGCTATCTTAAAACTCAAAACAGGTGAAGAGTGCAAATTGAAATCTCTGTGAGAAAATTACAGGCTATCAGCATAATAATGAATCATTATGACTCAGGAATTAGCAAATATGGTAAATCGAATCAGAACATAATATAAGGATTACACAATTATCAGCATTGTAGTCTAACTTTGAATTTGCTAATGTTGACTGATTAATCATGGAGTTAATAGGCTTAGTCTCTGTGCACCTTAGCAGCCTTTTCTCTGGTATATAAGGTTTAAAGTTTAATTTCTTTTCACAAAGATTAATCAAAGATTTTCCAGCTGCCAAAAGATAACAGGCTTAAGAACCGATTCAAACTGAATTTAGTCACAAAGGTTTTGATAGTGTCATATTATATCTCATCTCTCCGTGAGTTTATTTTTGTAAAAAAAAAAAAAAGCAAATGTGTAAAATGTGATCTTCTTTAATTATTTTCCATTTCTTGTAGTTTAATACATAAATAGTCACAAGAATGATATGCTGTCCCAAAGTTTGAAGGTTCTGTGAATCTTCTAGAAAGAAAAAAAATGTTCAACATATTATCTCACTAATGATAGCTTATATTTCAGAAGATTTATTGTTTTCATTACATAAGGTTGAAATTATATGCCTTGCAAATTTTAATACTTACTGCTTTTAAATTTGTATCATGAACTATAAAAGTTTAAATATAAATTAACTTCCTTGGTTATAGAATTTTACCCAAATTGTTTTGGAATAAAGCCTGACGTCTTAGTTAGAGATCCTACTGCTTCAATGAACACCGTGACCACAGCAACCTGGGGCGGACAGGGTTTGTTCAGCTCACACGTCCACGTTGCTGTTCATCACCAAAGGAAGTCAGGGCAGGAACTCAAGCAGGGCAGGATCCTAGAGGCAGCAACTGATACAGAGGCATTGGAGGGGTGCTGCTTACTGACTTGCTCAGCCTGTGTGTTTATACAGAACCCAGGACGACCAGCCTCGGGGTGGCACCACCCACAATGGGCTGGCCCTTCCCCCACCAATCACTAATTAAGAAAATGCCTTAAAGCTGGATCGTAGGAAGGCATTTTCTCAG
This sequence comes from Arvicola amphibius, assembly GCF_903992535.2. NCBI lineage: Eukaryota > Metazoa > Chordata > Mammalia > Rodentia > Cricetidae > Arvicola > Arvicola amphibius. The sequence goes on from NC_052055.2 coordinate 110,052,551, forward strand.
TTAAGGTTCCCTCCTTTCAGATAACTCTAGCTTGCGTCAAGTTGACACAAAACTAGCCAGGACAAATGGCTCGTGTTCATCTTTAGGAGGGACTGTCTAGTCAATATCAACAGCTTACTAAGATTGTGCATAGTTAAGACCCACTGAGAGACACACTACCAGCTCTGGCTTCAAACAGCTCATTGATTTTAGGTTTTTTACTAATAGTAAATAATAAAACAGAGGCTGGGAAGATGGGTGGTACTCAGTCAGTACAGCTGTTGCCATGCAAACTTGATGACTTGAGTCCCTAGCATCTACGCCATTAAAGGTGGGTATGGGCACACATACCTGCAACCCTCGTGCTGAGGTGACAGAGAAGTAGGGATCTCTGGGCTAACTGGCCAGTCTGCCTAATCTCATTGGTTTCAGGTTAAATGAGAGACACTCACTCAGAAAATATAATGGAGAATGACAGGAAGAAACCCATGTCAACACCCAGCCTCTACACATACACACACACACACAAATAATAATAATAATAATAATAATAATAATAATAATAATAATAATAAATGTAGCTGTCTCATAAAGCCTAAATTTGAGAATGGTTGAGTATTTCTTAGTATATTTTGTTATATAAAAGTCCAACCAGCAATAACTTAACCTTCCCCTTGGAATTCTATTCCAGACTTTCTGGAGAACACAGCCCTGAAATCCCTGATGGTCAATGATGCCCAGTGTGATTTCATAGTATTGGTCAGCCATGTTGTGTGTCTTCCTCAGGAAAAAGTTAATGTCTTTCCACCTGCTTTTCTAATTAAGTGGAGCTTTCCCCTTGTTGCTTGCCGTGTATTGTCATTGTTGTTTCGAGGTGCATTCCTTCTACCCCTAATCTGTCGACATGCTGAAGGCTGCCACACGCCTTCCTCTGCCTCCTGAGAAGCCTGCATGGCTGCTTTCCTCGCTGTGTTCCCAGGTGCCTCACGTTTATTATTTTCAACCGTTGCCACATCCTGGCATCTCGGCATTAACGCCAACTTGATTATAATGTGAAATTCCTCTGCTGGCCTTTGGATGGGGAACATTCCCTAAAGGTGAGTATTGTGGAACACGGCCCTGTTTCTAACGCCCATACCACATTTTAGATGTGAGGCATAGTTCACGTTAGAGTGGCGGAGGACAACCACCCTGGGTGGACCTTAGAGGCTGTATCCATCCTTAGGTCCACCTGAGCCTTCAGCTTCCCCACCTGTCAGAATGTGCATAGCTGCAACCATAAACTCTCACCATTAGAGACAAAGCTACCCCGGCCACCCTGCCTTTCCTACCGTAGTGGACTGTGTGCCCTAAAACTGTGAGCCAGAATAAGCCCTTCTTTCCTGAAGTGGCTTCAGCGAGGTGTCAGGTTACAGAGACAAGAGCCGTAACCAGTGTACCAGCTACAGGGATGCTGGATTCAGTTTGTTAGGATTTTATTGGGAATTCTGGCATATGCGTCCATCAAGGAAACTGACCTCTAGTCTTCTGTTTTCATACTGTCCTGATCACCCTTTGATCTGGGAGTGCTGTTGGCCCTCCTAGAATACTCAGGCAAATGCAAGTCAAAACCACAGGGAGAGCTCGTCTTTCCTTTGTTACAGTGGCTATGTATCAAAGACAGTAAGTGTTTGATAAGGACAAAGAGAAAGGGGCTTGAATAGTGTTGATAGAGCAAACTGGTGCACCCACAGTAAGGACAGCAGTTATGCGCACCAATGCTGCAGCGTGATAGACCATGACTGACCGATACACATGGAGGAAGGCCTGACCATTTCTGAAGAGAAAGGAGTGGAAGTGGATGTGGGGAGGAACCGGGAGGAGAGGAGAGGGGAGGGGAAACTGTGACCAACCTGGGGGAAATTAATTAATTAAAATAATTTTCAAAAATAAAAGCAATGTGTGGATTCCTCAAAAATTAAAAATATGGACGTAAAAGGATGGCGCAGTAATTAAGAGCACTTGCTTTTCCTGCAGAGGACCCAGGTTCAGTTCACAGCATTCACGTGGTGGTCAACAAGCATCTGTAATTCCAAGTCAAAGGGTTCTACTGCCATCTTCTGGCCTCCTTGGGCACAACATGTACCTTATGCACAGATAACACTCATAAAAATGAAATAAATATATTATAATTTCAAAACAAATCTCCCATATGTTCCGACCATGTCTAGGCAAGGTCAATGTTGCCAGTGGATATTTATAGCCTCTGCTCATTATAGTCTTAGTCATAACAGTCAAGATATGGCAATAACTGTGTACCATTAACAAATGTGTACCATTAGGCAAAATGTGACATGTATTATAGAGACAATGTTGCATATAATTAAATACTAATTGTTAACACAAAAAATAAACAGGGAAATCATCTCATTGTGGTAAAATAGATTACAGAAGAGGGCATTATATTAAGTGATATAAGCGAGAGACAGAACAAAAATAGTGTTAAGTCTCACTTAGATGTTGTTCTGTTTTTAATATTTAATGTCTACCAATAGGCTCATTCATTGGGAGTTTGGTTATCAGCTATTGGATGTTGTGTAATATGTGTTTAACGATGCAAAAACGTGCTGCATTTTTTAATGTTGCATTTGTTTAACTCCGTGAAGCTGTGTTACTTTGCCTGCCTGGAACACCTGATTGTTCTAATAAAGAGCTGAACAGCCGATAGCTAGGAGGAGAGAGAGAGAGAGAGAGAGACAGGCTGGGCTGGAGGACAGAGAGAATAAACAGAGGAGAAAAAGAGAAGGAGGGAGAAGAGCAAGAAAGGGAGGAGAGGAGGTTGTCAGGGGCCAGCCAGCCACCGTCAAAGTTGGAGTTGGGGGAAGCATTAGATCCTAAAGGTCCTGACCCCATTGGTGGATTAATCCCTTGATGGATTCATAATATGGTGACATTCTTAAAAGGTCGAGGAAAGGAGGTTGTGATTGGTAATCTTGGGTGTGATTGGATCTGGAACCAACTATGGGACCTGCCTCTGGACTATGAGGGTATTTCTTGGAGGGATGAACTGAGTTGGGGAGGCCCTTTCCTATGGTGTGTAGCACCAGACACATAGCTGTTGGTTTTGCCTGCCTGCCTTTACTGCTTGCTGGTGAGGACATCTACCTTACTGCTACCATCCTTCATTGATACTGAAACCCAGCTTCTCCAGCCTTCCCCCAGGGAGTGAAAACCTGTGGTTCTCCAGGAATCCCCAGGTCTTCCTCTCCAAATCAGGACAACTGGGGCACCCAGTCTCAAGGACTAAACAGCTAGTAGGATCTCAGGCTCTCCAGTACGTGGGTGGTCATTATTGGACTACCCAACCTGAACTGTGTATGCTACTCTAGTAAATCCTCTTTGTAATCTGTATTCATTCTGTTAATCTGTTTGTAGACCACTCACTAACACATCACGAGCAGGATCCACCTGGAGGAAGAGCATCACTAGGGATTGTTATTGGGGCCTGTGCCCTGCCCTTCTCATTCCTGCATGCTGCCTCTGCTTCCAGGCTACCGTGATATAAGGGGCTTCCCTCATTGTCATGATGGGCGGAAGCCTTGGAACCTGTGGGGAGAAAAAAAAATACTTCCTCCCTCAAGTGGTGTTTCTCAGATATTTCACCACAACGACCATACAGTCTGACCAAAATGTCATTAAAAGCTGAACTTGGGGATGAAGAGACAGCTCAGTGGTTAAGAGCACGGGCTGTTCTTCCAGAAGATGTGGATTCAGTTCCAGCAGCCACATGGTGGCTCATCACCATCTGTGACTCCACTTCCCAGAGAATTGAAGACCTTTTGACCTCCGTAGGTACTGCATGCACGTCACACACAGACATTCATGGAGACAAAATGAACCATAGACATAAAACAAAAATAAATAAATCTGAAATTTTTAAATGAACATGAACTCAGAAACAGAAAATAGAAAGGTAGTTGTCAAGGAAAATGGAGTGGGGGAATATCCCAGTTATGACATGAATAAATCTGGGGACTATGCTATTCGGTGTGATGATAATAATAATAGTACTTTATTTCATACTTGATATTTGTTTTACAAAAAGTCAGAAAAATGTAGCTCTGAGGTGACGAGTGATAATCAACATGATTGTAGTAATCATTTCAGAGTGTATATGGCACACTGTGTGCTTGATTGTACAAATGTTATTTGTCAATTTTACTTCCATGAAATAAGGGGAAAATAATAATGAGCATGTGAGGCCCTGCGCTCAATTGGCAACAATGAACAAAATAAAAAATGCGGTGCACACATTATTCATTACCATGTTTTACACCATTAAGAAATGTGTAACGAGTCGCTGACCTTAGAAAGAACCATATGCTTTAAGGACTGAAGATAATTAACTTGTTAAATTTTTTTTTCTTAAAATTAACCATTGGTCATGTTGTGAGTCATTTGGCCATGGTCGAATAAAACAGAGAAATAATGATGCTTACCACGCAAAATCCTAGGCCCTGCATACTTTAGTTTAAATGAGCTCAGAGTTCCCATTAGCAGACGGAAATCAGGGCCTCACCAAAGCAAGTAGGTAACGTAAAGGAAATGTCAATACCCTTGTTTTTGTGTCCAATGTTAGGTCTAAGAATATACCACATAAAATTATTTTTCTGTAACTTGAAAGAAATTCATCGACAGCAATAAATTTGCAGACTTCATCCTCAAGCTCGGGCTGGCCATGTTTCTGAAGCAGTTGGTACTTAGGGCGAAATTACACGTCGCTACAGCAACCTGCGAAATGATCAAAACCTGCTACTGTTTTGGAGGTCGTTCCAAAGTGATAAGAGTAGAGAAAGTGGCCAGGAACCAATTTTCTAAAGAAAGTAGAAGAACATAAGATGGCATGATGAGAGTTCACATGGCTACCGTGTGTCGACTCTAAGTACTTTCTTTGTGTAGACCTGTGCTCAAGTCATCTTTGAGATGGCAATGATTTCCTAGTGCCCAATAATCCAAATTTAGCAGTATTCATTTACATATCTGCCAAGTTTCTTTTTTGAAATAATCTTGAACTGCGGGTTAAATCCTTTGTTCACCGAGAGTCAGTTTCAGAGAATAATAGAAATAGCAAGTCTACATTTTTTTTAGGGTTTTTGAGACACAATATCTCATTTCCCAATGCACTTGGGGTCATGTGACTAGTGTTGGCCAAGGAAATGTGATCAGGGTGAATGGGCCTCACTTTTCAAAGATGAAGAATTTAAAATGACCCTTCCAACCTCCTTGTTCCGTAGCCACAATCAAGGAGGAGATCTTGACTGGGATTGCTGGACTTTGAGATGAAAAGGTTTAAGGTTGGCCAGTCCATGTCAAGGATGCTCACTGTCAGGAAAAGTCTTTCAGATCCACTAGGTCTTTGCATGAGCAAGAAATAAACTTCCACTGTGTACTGTGGTAAGTGCCCATTACTTTGTCAGAACCGGATTTATCCTAGCTAATACCGCCTTCTAGAACGCAGGCAGAGACAATTGAGTATTCCCTCCGAGACTCTGCTTAGTAAATTGCTATAAGGCTACTTTAAAACCACACAGAAAAAAAATGAATTAAAATAGTTCAAAATGACCTCCAGAACTAGATTTTTTCCCCAATTCTCCACATTTTTCTACTTCATAGATTTTTCACAAAATAAAAACAGAAAACCTAAATATCCTCTTCACTGCCAGCATACATTCTTTCCAGAAAGATTTGATCAGTGGGCTTTTGGATTGAATTTTGTTTGTTTGGTTTGATTTGAAGGACATATTATTGCACTAGTCACGGTTCTATTGCTGTGAAGAGACCATGGCCAAGGCAACTCATAGAAGAAAGCATTTAATCTGGGACTAGCTTACAGTTTCAGAGGCTTGGTGCATTACCATCGTGGGGGAGAGCCTGGCTACACTCATTGCCCTGGATAAGTAATTGAGAGATACACCCTGATCTGCAGGTCAAGAGAGAGACACTGGGCTTGGTATGGGCATTTTAAACCTCACAGCCAATCCCCAGTGACACACTTCCTCCTACAAGGCCACACTTTTAATCCTAATCCTTTCAAATAGTGCCACTCCCCGGGAACTGAGCATTTAAATATATGAGCCTATAGGGGCCATTCTTATTCAAGCTACCAGTTATTTTTTTGAGGATGAAAATTTATTCCAAAACCTGATATTTGGTGTTAAAAACAAAACAAAATCCTCAATTCTGTATTCTAAAATACGTGTAGAAAGGATCCAATTAAAACCTTTGGGTGTTGGAACTGGAGAGCTGGATCAACAGTTAAGAGCACTTACTGAACCTCTGGGCTCAGTTCCCACACCATAACTGATCACAACCATCTGCAACTCAGTTCCAGGGATCAGGTCCTGCCCTCTGTAGGTGGTACCATTTCTTACCCAGCCGGCCCTGGTTTATATAGGCAAGCTAACTAATGCGCCTATGAGTGAGCCAGCAAGCAGTATTCCTCCATGGTTTCTGCTTCAACTTCCCGCTTGAGTTCCTGCCCCAACTTCCCTGACCTGGAAATTAAAGTAAACCCTTTCCTTCCCAAAGCAGCTTTCAGTCAGAGTGTTTCTCTCACGGGCACAGAATAATAATGGGTGGAATAAGCATGGCGAGCTGGCAGGTACTAGGTCCAGAACAAACATCAATCAGGATTTGGGTCAGGAGGAATGAATTATTTACAGCATTGGTGAGAGACCACAGCTATTCTTGCTAAGTCTTGTCCCTACAATGAGAGTTGAATCATCAGTGCAATCAAAGCCACATTTTCAGAAGAGTGGTCCAGTTGTAACACAAGCTTTTTAAAGCACAAACAAGTCACCCCCCCCCCATGATACCGGAGGATAAAAAGACAAGAAACATATGAATACATTAGATAGAACAGCCACCAGCTCCCACAGCAATTATTCCATCCCAGGAAATACTAGAATACCGGGAGAGAAAGGATCAGATTTTAACTTGCTGGTACTTAGTGGTATTTATAGTTCCATCTGTTTAGGCTTGGGTTAGCTCCCAAGGTCAAATATCCCTCTCGTATCAACGTTCTCAGGTGAAGTCTCCAGAATTCCACATGACCGCTGCAGTAAATCACAGGCTCCACTCTCGCAATCCACAAAGCATGTTGTAGGCTGAAAATGAAAGCATCAGCACCATAAAATAATGTATTAGGCACCATGGACCGAGCGAGCGATACAAAGAGAACCTTTAGAATCAAAGGCTTGTCCTTTTTTATGGGGGAGGAAAATGGATGAGGCCCACATGTGCACAAACCATCTGCTCAGGCTTTCTGGAGATGGGAATCTGACCACTCAGTGTTTTCCTTTGTAATACAGAAGGCACAGTGTTGAAAAAAAAAATTCAAAATTAAATACCTGAGTTTGGCCATAGAATTTTCAAACTGCATTTGTTTGTACAAACTGAAGATAAATTTCCAACTGTCTTTTGGCACATTTTCACCTTACTGAAGCTTCCAGGGTTGAGAGAAAAAAAAAATCAAAGTTTCAGAGGTAACAGATAAGACTAAGACGGTAACCAAATCCCACCAGTTTTCTCTGCTAAATCAAGGCCTAACCCCTAATATCTTCTAGCTTCTAGTGGGGGGGGGGGGGTGATTGTAAGAAATGTAGCTGACATACTTAAAAGTCTAAGGTGAGAAATTGGAATGCATGGGGAAACACAGGAACTGGGGTGACTTCCAGAATCAATAAGAGTGTTCTACAAGTGCCAAGGAAAAACATCCAACGTATCTTAACCGGTAAACTTCGAGGTAACTCCATAACTCTTTGTTTAATGGGCACACACGTTCTAAGAACTGTAAGATCTCCAGTCGTGGAGAGGCCAAGGTGTATAATAGGATCGTATCCACCGCACGCCTGTCACCACTACACTTGGCTCTATTTTAATAAGTCCCCCAAGAAATTAGGATTCCTTGAGATATTTCTACCAGACCATTAGACGTGATTGCTAATTAGTAACGGTCATCCACGTTGACCAGTTTGAGTGATTCAGTCTTCCTGTCTAACTCGTATGATTTTCTTTCCTTATGATCATCTGTGACCATCCCACAAAATCATATCTTTGAATGGTCACATTCCTATTGGGAAAACAGTGCCTGGCAATGACTTCATAGGAAGATAATATCTGAAATCCCAAGGAGAAGTAGAAGATACTCTATAATGTCTCTTTTCACAAAGTAAGCCAATATCTAGAGCAACCATGTTTTCTTCATGGCCACCATGTTGGATAGGGACACTTGGGAAATCTGAACATAGTGAGGCAGAGACAGGATGTTCTGCTTTTTCTAAGGCATGTTCAGCAAGCAACGTACCTTTCTCTCCAAGCTCCCTGAAGCGCCATGTCACAGGTGGATGCAGATAGAAGGGGGTGAGAAATGATGTCTTCCCTCAGCTCTGCAGGGCTCCAGTGGCTCGAGCATCCTCGGGCATCCATTCCTGAGTCTCCATTCCCTCCTTTCCACACTGAACTTTAGCTGGTCTTCCTTTCAACCCTAACCTTTTTCCAAATGTGGATATTTATCTAAAAACAGAACTAGTGGGTCCTACTAAAGCTATGCTGACGTCCATTATGATATCATGTGCGTTACCGAGCATGTTGGCTTTGAGAGTCAAAACTAAGGGAATTCTGAGAACGAGAAAAACCTGGGATAAATGTTCTCATGCACGAAAGAGAAATGGGAGTAATGGGACCAGGTTTCAACTTCATTTCAAACACCACATTCTCTGAGTATATTCTTCAGTAAGGTTAGATATGAATAAACATGACTATGATAAGATAATTATAGATTATTAGAAAGCTATACAATATAATCAATAATAATTGAAAATAAGAGCAGCAGAGTAGCCCCAGGCACCTAAAGAGATCTCCAAATCATTTGATTTTCAAATTTCAATCTCCTTTGCTGTAGTGGTTTTTATGGGATTGGCCCCTGTATTTGAGTGCATGGTCCCTAAATGATGGAAAGGATTAGGAGGTGTGGTCTTGTTGAAGGAGGTGTCACTTGTCTAGTGTCTCCCTCCTATTCTCCCTTTCTCCCTCCCTCCCTCCCTCCCTCCTCTCTCTCTCTCTCTCTCTCTCTCTCTCTCTCTCTCTCTCTCTCTCTCTCTCTCTCTCTCTCCTGCTGGATAATATGTAAGCTCTCAGCTACTGCTCCAGCATCATGCCTGATTTCTGCCACCATACTCCCCACAATGGTGGTCACTGACTAACCCTTTGAATGTGTAAGCAAGTCCCCAATTAAATGCTTTTTTAATAAGTAGCTTTAGTCATGGGGTCTTTACAAAATAATAGAACATGACTAAAACATATGCTAAATATAATGAAAGACTAACCTTTGAAATTATTAACTTTTGAAACGATCAAAAAGCAAACAAGAAAAGAAGGCCATAGAAACATCCAGAAACTTACTAGCTACCCTATTTATAATCAAAGAGGAATGTTGGATGATTGTTTAGTTGATTGATATCATCTTTTATCAGGAGGGCTATTATGTTCTAATTATTTTAATTCATGTGTTTGTAAGTCAGTGATTTCTGAACATTTCTGAAAGGAGATTCCATCACTTTGAAATGCCTATTATCTATCTTCAATATGTATACTCATTAACTCATCAACCAAATCTCTTATTGCATTTACCAGTGTACATCACAAAGCACATATGGATGAAACTGCCTAAAAATCATTTAATGGTGACATAAATCCTATTTTTCAGTCTCTGGCTTTTTCCTGCTTCATATTCTCTTTAGTGCTTCTCGAAGTAAACAATATACACTTAGAGCAAGGATCACGGTTGTTGATGTAAATCTATGTTTTGACTGTCTTACTCCAGTGGAAAGGGATTCTTGAGTTCTCTTTAAACCACATTAGGCAGACAGATCTTCAGTGCTGTGCCTTCCAAGTATGACTCATAATACAGGAGACATATCTACTTCACAAATATCCTACTGGTGTTTATTTTTGTCTTGGCGTTAGCTTCTCCACCAAAACACCCTTAAGATCCTTTCTTACTCTGTGACCTCCAAGGTAGTTAAAACTAGGAAATAGTATTTTCAGTTCCTGAAGTGGACACACACAGACATCAAGGAGATACAATATAACAAAAATGAATGGCTCATAGAAACCACGTTAGCTGCACCCAAGCCAGTGTGGCAAACCTCCCAGCATTCCCCTAGGTCAGCTGACCCTTGGCTAGCGAGGCTGCTGGTGCCCTGGTACACGTTTGTGAACAATTCTTTTCAATAAGAAATAAAAATGGAAGTGCTGGTGTCTCTTCCTCATAGCCTGTTTTAGAGGTCAAGAATACGGGTTCTTGTGAGAGACAAGCAAAGCAATGACGTGAAGCATCTCACCTGTGAGCGTGGGGGGTCAGGGTAATGGCTAAGCACACAGGTGCGTGTGAGTCCTTCCGTGTGACCAGTGAGAACTAGGGAACTTCTGGAGTGAGCTTCGATGGAAAATTCCATTTCTCACCACGGTGACTGACTCAATCTTCGTCCTCTGAGCACCAGCCATCCATGACCTCAGAAAGCACCACCAACAGAATCTGCACGATGGAGTAACGTGTTCAGGGCGAGCACTCGTTCTAGTCTCGGGTCAAGATAAGATTAATCTTGAAACTTTAGTTATTCTGGGAGGCGCTGCCAAGACCCGATTGATGATTAAAGGTCACACCACTGTGCTGCTCAGCCGCCCTTGGAACCTTTAAATGATCAATGATCACTCCGCCTGCTGTAGTCTGGATGCTAAGGGAAACAGCTGAGCTCCTTGCTACATTTTGTTTTCTTTATCTTCATAACTTGTCTCGTACTGCCTTAGCTGCCATCATGAATACCAGAGGCGAGGTCCTCAAATGGACTTCTCTTCACGTACAGTCCCTTCTTCAATTTTCATTACTCCCATAAAGGCTTTATCTCCAAACATAGCCACATTTAAGGGCTTAGACACAGGAATGTAGGAGACACACATTCAGCCTGAAGCATAGTTGACAAGATTTCGACAAGTATTAGAGCACCTTCTCTGTAACTGGCATCGTAACCAGATCGCAGTTCTTTGTGGTGATTTGAAAGAAAATGGCCCCCAAAGAGAGTTGCAGTATTAGGAGGTGTGGCCTTTTGGGGTAGGTATGACCTTGTCGGAGGAAGTGTGTCATTGTGGTGTCATGCTTTGGGGTTTTATATATGCTCAAGCCATGCCCAGTATCTTAGACCACTTCCTGTTGTCTGCAAGTCAAGATGCAAAACTCTCAGCCTCTTCTTGAGCGCCATGGCTGCCTGCATGCTACCTTGCTCCTCACCATGACGTTAACAAACTAAGCATCTGAACTGTAAGCAAGCCACCTCAATTAAATGTTTTCTTTTATAAGATTTGTCGTGGTCATGGTGTCTCTTCACAGCAATAAGAACCCTAAGACGTTCCTAAGAAAACAGCAGGTATGTGTGTTTACATAGATGTGTATGCGCAAGCATGTGTGTGTGTGTGTGTGTGTGTGTGTGTGTGTGTGTGTGCGCACGGAGGATATGCAGGGAGGTCCATTTCTACTTGTTTTTCATTTTTGTTTGTTTTTTAAGATTTTTTTTTCACTGACTGAACCAGGTCCCATTGTTTGTTTGTTTGTTTGTTTGTTTGTTTTATTGAGCTCTACATTTCTCTCTGTTCCTCTCCTTTCCTCTCCCCTTCTCTTCTACCCATTCCCATGGTTCCCAAGCTCCCAATTTGCTTAGGAGATCTTGTCTTTTTCTACTTCCCATGAAGATTATATCCATGTATGTCTCTCTTAGGGTCCTCATTGTTGTCTAGGTTCTCTGGGATTGTGATTTGTAGGCTTTATGTTTAAAACCCACTTATTAGTGAGTACATATCATAATTGTCTTTCTGGGTTTGGGTTACCTCACTCAATGTGATGTTTTCTAACTCCATCCATTTGCCTGCAAATTTCAAGACATTATTATTTTTCTCTGCTGTGTAGTACTCTATTGTGTAAATGTACCACATTTTCCTTATCCATTCTTCAGTCAATGGGGCATTTAAGTTGTTTCCAGGTTCTGGCTATGACAAAAAATGCTGCTATGAGCATAGTTGAGCACATGTCCTTGTGGCACGATTGAGCATCCTTTGGATATATACCCAAAATGGCATTGCTGATTTATAAGGAAGGTTGTTTCCTAATTTTCTGATATATCGCCATACTGATATTCAAAGGGACTGTACCAGCTTGCACTCCCATCAGCAATGCAGGAGTATTCCCTTTATCCCACATCCTCTCTAGCATAAGTTGTCATCGGTAGTTTTAACGTTGGCCATTCTTACAGGTGTAGGATGGAATCTCAGAGTGGTTTTTATTTGCATTTGATTCTCTGATGACTGAGGATGTTGAGCATTTTCTTAAGTGTCTTTCAGGCATTTTAGATTCCTCTGCTGAGAGTTCTCTGTTTAGGTCTGTACTCCATTTTTTTTATTGGATTATGTGATCTTTTAGTGTCCAATTTCTTGAGTCCTTTGTATATTTTGGAGATCAAACCTCTGTCTGATGTGGGGTTAGTGAAGATCTTTTCCCATTCTGTAGGCTGTCATTTTGTCTTGTTGACCATGTCCTTTGCTTTACAGAAGATTTTCAGTTTCTAGACGTCCCATTTATTAATTGTTTCTCTCAGTGTCTGTGCTACCTAGGTTATATTTAGGAAGTGGTCTCCTGTGCCAATGTGATGAACAATATTTTTTTCAGATCTTGTGTTCTAAATATTTTATTTATCTGTGGTCATAAAGAATGTTAAAATCACACATTCAGACCTTTCTTAATTTATAAAGATTTTATAGCATAAATAAAGCATGTTACTAATATCGCTGAACCTTTCTTGCCCTCAAGGGAAGTGTAGTTCTTAACTCCACCAGAACTTTACCCAGACTCACTTTGGAAGGAACCATGTACCTGCCGGGTTCCCCTGGAATCTCACAAATGGGCAATGGACACTAACCTAGGGTGATGTCCAAGGGCCTCAGGGAATTATAGCAAGCCTTAAGCTTGCTGGGTCAGACTTATGAGGCCCAGAAAGGATTCCAGACGTGGTGGAGAGGGGCAGTCAGAGAAGAGGAACAGGCAAAATGGGCCACAATCCAGGGGATTCACTGATTCGACGATGGCAGGGAGCAGGGGTGGCAAAGGCAGATGATATTAGGAAGCCTAGTGCCAGTCTCACCTCTGAGGTTTGAGACTTGAGGTCCCGATACAGCAGGGCCAGAACAGGCAGGTTGATATGGTCATCGTGGGCTCTGCTCTCAACCCGCCCGTAGGCACTGCAGAATCTAGAACTCACTCACGTGTACTCCGTTGTACGCCCTCGCACCTTTGCTCATCCCTTCACAGCCCTGCGTGTACACCCCCACCGAACCCCAAGCACACCTTCACACACCCTCGAACCTCCCAGTATGCCATGCACCCTCTTCGCACCACCTTGTACCCTGTGCACCCCTGAGGTGCGGCCAGGGTGCCAGTAGGCTCTGTGAAACCTCCATCCAGGGCCACTAGATCCCACACAGGGAGACTGTTGGAACTCCAGTATGAAGTTAACTTCCCTGGGAAGGGATTAGAGTTCGAACCTCACATGGGTTTCTGGCACAGGGCAGAGCACCTGCGTGGCTGTGGCTCCTTTTGTCAGGTGTTCAGGTGACCTTGTTGTGGACAGTGTCTTTTGATATTGCTTGCAGCTGCCTAGGCTGGGCTGTCTCCACCTCCCGTCTCCTCTTAGGAGCGAGCGCTGGGATGGCAGCTGTGCACAACAGCATCCTACTTCATATGGGTTCCAGGGATGCAAAACAGGCCCTGACCTTTGTGCTGCAAGCTCTTTACCTACTGAATCATCTCTCCAGTTCCTAAGCATGAAAATTTTTGAAAACGGGCAATAGAAACTCTTTGTAAGAATAAGGTTTGTATTTCCACATAAATGTATACATGAATTTTAAGAGGCTGGGCAGTGACTGGTTCCATAGAAGTTCAGCAGGTGTGTCATTGTTAAAATTAGGAGAGTAGACCTCTTGATCACCTGTGTTTGCCTGGGTTGTATCCCGAGGAACTGTTGATGTTGGGATACCCATCAATTACCTTGATGGTGGTGGGGTTATCTCCTTTGGTGTTGTCACCTGGCTTGGGGCATAACACAGCATATACTTTTTTAATAATTATTTGGAGCATATGTGATCCCTGCCCCTCCACAGTCCTCTCCTTTACCCTCTGGCTAAAAGGTAGCTTGAGAGAAAAGAAAAATGGGATGACCTTCCCCATTAAAATGTTCACATCGTGGCCATTTAAGACTCATGGCACTTCTTTTAACTATCTGTTAGACTCGGAGAGAAGTCTAGAGATTAATGAATAAAAGCTTTGTAAAATGCTTCCTGAATCTAAAATTCCATAAATATGCTAAGTGGTAATAATCTACCCATTGTTAACTTTCTGTCGTCTCTTCTGCTGTGCACACGAGACGATTTAGATGCATGCTTCTTGTCAATGAAACAATGAGTTTGAAGTAAAATAATGTGTCCCATTCACCTCGTGTGAAAGTGAAAAACTTCTTCCATAGGGCAGCTGGGTGGGGAAGCCTGAAGTAAGCAGCATTTCAGAAAGCTAGAAGGAGTAGCGTTTGCCGTGCAGATGGGAAACCGGACTTGGGGACCAGGGAAACTACACTGCAGTCAATCCTAACTCGTACGCACCTATCCTGTGCCTAGAGTCTAAATGTTCCTCCGTATTAGGGGTGAACCAGCAGGAAATACATGCAGGTCTGTGGGGCAACCCAGTAGCTCTTTCACTTAATCTGAAATATGCCTCTTGGTATTTCAGGACTAAAGTTCAATCTGTGGTTTTGCTTAGAGGCAAGGAAGAAAATCTTCATAGTTCCTCTGATCAATTATTTATTCTTCCAATAGCATGGGTTTGGCTTTTAAGCATCCTTAACGCCAAGCTATTATTTTAATATCCTGAAGATAATTGCCTTGTTCCCAGTGGACTGAGTGACATGTTATCATAACTTTTTTTTCTCTTAGCTTGTTTTTAATAATGAAGCGGGTGATTGTTTGCTTGTGTGGTGCCGTGAAGCCTGTTTCTCGAGTGCTCACTTGAGGTGTTAATCCCGACATGACTCATCTTTTCTGATTAGTGAGAAGCTCAAAACTTCTCCCCAGTAGCCGGGGCTGTGAGTGAAACTGTGTGTGCTTCCCAGCAGCTTAGCATGGCTAAGAGCTCAGCAAGAAGCAAATAACCCTGGGTTTGTTGGGGCAGCCATGACCCACACAGCATGGTGCTACATCATCTCACTATACATCTCCCATGGCCTCATGAGGTAGAGCATGCTGCTTCTGTCCCACCAAACAAAATCCAAGGCTCAAGGAAAGATTTAGTGCCAAGAATAGAGGCAAGGCTGTATAGTGATTCTGCATCAAAATCTCTCAATGAGAAGAGTTACCCTTCTAAACTGAAGCTTAGCTGAGTTCTCCATTCACTAATTTAGTCACCGCTTAGCCAATAGCTCCTGAACTCCTCCATGCCTCTGGCTTCCTTCCTCTAGTTTTGGAATAAGTGATGTCTTGGTGATGGAAGGGAATATTCCAGAATGTTGGTTACCAAATACACAAGCTTGTCCTTTGTGGCAGTTTGAATGAGAATGACTCCCATAGACTCATATACATGGTTGCCAGTTGGAGAAACTTTTGGGGAAGGAGAAAGAGGCATGGCCTTGTTGGAGGAGGTGTGTCACTAGGGGCGGGGTTTGAGGTTTCAAAAGCCATTACCATTTCTCTGTCTCTCTGTCACCTTTGCTCTTGCTGTTTCTGTGTGTGTGTGTGTGTGTGTGTCTTATGCCTGTGGATCAAATGTAAGTTCTCAGCTATTACTCCAGTCCCATACCTGCCTGCCTGGTGCCTGGCTTCCACCGTGGTGAGCAGGTCCCTCTGGCACTGTGAGCTCCAATAAATATTTATAAGTTGCTTTGATCATAGTGTCTTTGCAGAGACAGAAAGTAACTAAGACATCCTACGGGATTCTGGACTATGTCTTCTTGCACTTCCCCCCCCCCACACACACACCCATGACTTTCTTTTCTTCCTGGTTCCAGGCAAATCTCACCTCTTCCAAAGCTTCCTTCTGCTACTGGCTGCCATCCCAACACTTATGACTCCTCAAGGCACTGATTGTGAATGGATGTTGTTCTCCTTGTATCTCGTCCAGTGGTTGGTTGAATAATATCTTCTCCTGGTCACTGGTGCCATCATGGCATAGGCTACATAAGTCCAGATCCCTTTGACTAGACTTTTTCATTACTCTCTTCCCAGGACCCTGTGCAGTGACAAATGACACAGTTACAGGCTGATGAATGATTGACTGAATTTTCTCTTAGGAGGAACTTGTGTGAGAGGGCCAATATATTGTTCTTCCAGGGAATAACCCAGTGGAAGCCCCATTAGCTCACACCAATGGACAGAGTGAGATTAAATTATGAATGAAGATCTATGAGGGGTGACAGAGAACACAGGACTGGCCTCAGACACTCAGACGCTAGAGAAGCCTTTGTCTATAAGATATTTCAAGGTCAGTTAATGGTACAGAACATTGTTTTATTGATAAAAAAAAACCCTAAACTTTATATTTAAAAAATAGACTGCAGGTATCTTTTGAACTGTCAGCTGTGGCAACCCCCTTCCTAGTCATGAAAAAAACATGTTCCTGTTTATGACAAAGCTGTCACCATTCCATTAGCATCTGATTATTATTCAAGTTGATAGCATTCTTCACTGTTAAAATATAGGTCCTAAATGATATGACCCATGCCTCCAGACTTCTTCTACAAATAGGTCAGAATGCTCAGGCATCACACCATCACCAACAGGGATTTCAGCCAATGATGCACTCCTACAAAAATAAAAACCTTAGATTGCCCACACCAGTCCTAGATTTTCGTGCTAGAATGTTATGCTATGAAGGATCACTTATAAATGTATTCAGTCCTCCATAAGCCTCAGTAGTATATTTACTTTCATTAAAAACTCAATTGAAACAGACTGGCCTCCAACTTACTGTGTAGCTGAGGATGACCTTGAACTTCTGATCCATCTGTCTTTACCCCCCCACCCCTGTGGTAGGATTACAGCTGTGGACCACAACACCCACTTTTTATGTCATACTTGGGATGGAACCCACGTTTCCTTAATACTAGGAAAGCATTCTACCAACTGAGGTATAACTCCAGCTTTTCAATTACTATTTTAATCAATAAGCAGCCTTTTAATATCTTTAATATCATAGCTTGCCAATTCTTTTTTAATTAATTCAATTTAATTTAATTTATATATATGAATGTTTCGTTTGCATGTATGTATATGTGATACACATGTGCCTGTGCCCTCAGAGTTCATAAGCTAGTATCAGATCCCCTGGAGCTGGAGTTACAAACTGTTGTGAGCCACTGTATATGTGTTAGGAATTGAACCTTGGTCCTCTGCCAGAGGAGTAACTGCTCTGTGGTAGTGTGAATGTAACTGGCCCCTATAAGCTCGTCGAGAGTGACACTATTAGGAGATGTGGTTTTGTTGGAGTGGGCGTGGCTTGTTGGAGGAAGTGTGTCACTGTAAAGGCGGGCTTTGAGATCTCATATATGCTCAAGCCATGCTCGGTGTCTCAGTTCACTTCCTGTTGCCTTTGAATCAAGATATAAGGATGCTCGGCTCCTGCTCCAGCAGCATGTCAGCCTCCATGTCACCATGTCTCACTGTGATGATAATGGACTGACCCTCTGAGAATGTAAGTGACCCCCAATTAAATGCTTTCTCTTTATAAGGATTGCCATAGTCATGGTGTGTCTTCACAGCAATAGAACACTGACTGAGACATGCTCTTAACCAACGAGCCTTCTCTCCAGTCCCTACTTAACAATTTTTAAATGCTTGAGATTACTATATAGGAAGCTTACACTGTTGAATTCTTTAACAATAGTATAATGGACTTGATATATATATATATATATATATATATATATATATATATATATATATATATCTCCAAGGTTTTTAAATCATGTTTTGAATTCCAAAATGTTGGTGGTTCATGTTTAAGGACAAGCATAATAATTTCTCTCTTCTAACTTAGAAAGCAATTCTATCTAGAACATTACCTCCATAAACAAAGAGCTCCTGAACTTACATGGAACTTCAAGTCACTTGGAAAGGTTCTGAAAATTCTAGAGTGCTCAGAGCCACGCTACACTCTTCTGAATGAATAGGTCTGGGATCGCACCCAGATGCCTGCCTTTTCAGCAAACACCTTTCCTGACCTCTCAATCAAGTAGATGATGCTCTCTCCTCAGAGTCCTCTGATAAATTTAATGTGATTTTAATTTCTTCAGTTTACTCCTAAGAGGATTATTATGGAAAAAATGCATGAAAAGGAATTCAATATATTTGAATCTAGCAAATAGCAGAGATCATCAAACTGATTTATTAGATGTAACAAGCATGTTTCCTTATAGTACATGCTAATAAAAGCTGTGTATGTGTGATGTATGCAGTATGTGTATGTGTGTGTGTGTGTGTGTGTGTGTGTGTGCAGGCACTTCATAAAACACACACGTATACATGTGTGCTGGTTAGTTTTAATTGTCAACTTGACACAACCTAGAGTCACCTGAGAAAGGCTTAATGAGGAATTAGCTAGACCAGATTGGCCTGTGGGCCTGTGTCTGGGGCATTACCTTGATTCTTAATTGATACTGGAATGAACCAGTCCATGGAGGGTGGCACCACGGCATATGCTGGTCCCAGGACTGTATTACAGTAAAAAATGTAAGAATCAAGCAAAGATACATTCATCTCTTTTTGCTCTTGACTATGCGTATGATGTGAGAGCTGCTTGAGTTCCTTCCTTAAAGTCCCTGAAATGAAGGGCTGTAATCTGGAATTGTAAGCCAAACCCTTTCCCCCACCCCTCTTTGGTGCTTTTTGTCCAATATTTTATCACCATAACAGGAATTACACTAGGACAAGGTGTTACAAAGTCACAACATAGCCCTGGGGTGACAGACCTAAATGAACAACATTTACAATGTTTCTTTCTACAGGACAAAAAAAGCAAAACACCAATTAGCAGTAAGAGTTGAGCATGAAGTTCATGAGATAGCAGTGATTTTCCTCAGCCTCCAGCTACATCTGTTCCATATAATAGATAAAATAAATATCCAGGAAACACACAAGGGTGAGACTGCAGTTCCAGTAAAGAATTTCCAGCACACAGCAGTGGGGCCACAATGTGCTCGAGTCTTCTGTGATGTTCTGCTTGCTAATTCTGGCAACTCAGCCAAGCGAACATTGGATTGAATGTCAACCATACCCAGAACCAAGGGGTGCACAGCACTCACTTCAGATGCTGGTAAGTGCCCTTAAGATGCACAGGCTGTTCTCCACTTGAGCCCCACATTGTTGAAGCACTCAGGGACAGGGCTCATCTGCAGGAGTGGGCAGCCGAGGCAGAAGTGCAGCTTGTGGGTAGGTGGCCCACAGGGTGACTTAGAAAAGAATCTGAAGAAGAAGATTGAACTGGATTGTGGATATAGACTAGCTGAAGTTTTGGGAGGCAGACCCAAGCTCTCAGACCTCCAGGGTAGTATTACCTGCAGAATATGCAGAAATGATCGTGGGCAGATTAAAGGAACAAACAAGGGCCAGATGGTTGACGGTGGCATTTCCTAGGGAGTGTGCAGAAACTGTGGGCAGATAAACAAACAAAGGCCTGAAGAGTTTAGAGTACCCGTGTTGGAAACAGCGTATGCTCTTGAAAGTGTCAGTTAGGAGAGAAGGATTGAAGGGGAAACTGTGGAGGACCGAGCTTCAGTCCCAAGGCCCAGTACCAGCTCCTCTACTTATAAGCAGGGGGAACACAGACCTGGAGGTGACCTTCTCCTGTGCAAGGAACTGGAAATAATCACAGAAGTTATGATTACTCAATGACTATTCTTTTTTATTAAATTACATAATTTTACAAATTTTCACCTCCTCCCATTTCCTTTCCCCTCCACCCCACTCCCTCTCCAGTCCAAGAAGCAGTCAGGGTCCACTGCCATGTGGGAAGTCCAAGTTCCTCCCCCATCCATCCAGGTCTAGGAAGGTGAGGATCCAAACAGACTAGGTTCCCACAAAGCCAGTACCTGCAGTAGAATCAAAACCCAGTGCCATTGTCCTTGGCTTCTCAGTCAGCCCTCCTTGTCAGCCACGTTCAGAGAGTCCGGTCTGATCACATGCTCCATCAGTCCCAGTCCAGTTGGCCTTGGTGAGCTCCCATTAGATCAGTCCCATTGTCTTGGTGAATGGACGCACCCCTCACGGTCCTGATTTCCTTGCTCATGTTCTCCCTCCTTCTGCTCCTCATTTGGACCTTGGGAGCTCAGTCCAGTGCTCCAATGTGGGTCTCTGTCTCTATATCCATCCAATGTCAGATGAAGGTTCTATGGTGATATGCAAGATAATCATCAGTGTGGCTATAGTAAAGGGCCAGTTCAGGACCCCTCTCCTCAGCTGCTCAAGGAGCCAGCTGGGGACATCTCCTTGGATACCTGGGAACCCCTCTAGAGTCCAATCTCTTGCCTACCTTCAAATGGATCCCTTAATTAAGATATATTTAAGATAAATAAGAAGTATTTCCCTGATTACATATCCACTCTTCCTCCATCTCAACTGTCTCATTCCCCCAAGCTCTCCCCATCATCCCCTTCTCACTTCTCTCTCAAAAATATGGAACCCCTCACGAATTTGTATGTCATCATTTCGCAGGGGCAATGCTAATCTTCTCTGTATCATTCCAATTTTAGTATATGTGCTGCCGAAGCGAGCACTCAATGACTATTCTTTTTTTTTTTTTTTTTTTTTTTCTTTTGGTTTTTCGAGACAGGGTTTCTCTGTAGCTTTGGAGCCTGTCCTGGAACTAGCTCTTGTAGACCAGGCTGGTCTTGAACTCACAGAGATCCACCTGCCTCTGCCTCCCGAGTGCTGGGATTAAAGACGTGCGCCACCGCCGCCCTGCTCAATGACTATTCTTAATTGGTGATGTTTTTGTGATCTGACCGAAACTTTGTACCATATTCTTCACTTGTCTCTGTAGCAAACCTAGAAGCTATATCAACACTACATACACACACACATGCACATATACAAGTACACATACATGCATACACATACATACACACATACACACATAAACACCCATGTGTTTATGAGTTACACAATGCTTGTCATTACATGAGACTGCCAAAATATTTAATTGATGATATTCAAAGCTAACATTGCTCTTATAATTATGAGAGGGGTCTCTGGCAGCATCCATCATGAAGAACTTCAGAGGAGTGAAGAGAAAGAAAAAAAATGAAAGCTGGGGTGGGCGGTGGTGGCACACACCTTTAGTTCCAGCACTCAGGCGACTGAAACAGGTGGATCTCTATGTTCAAGGCTAGCCTGGTCTACGGAGAAAGTTTCAGGACAGTTAGAGCAGTTACACAGAGAAACATGTAACTGCGTCTTTTAAAAAAGGAAGGAAGGAAGGAAGGAAGGAAGGAAGGAAGGAAGGAAGGGAGGGAGGGAGGGAGGGAGGGAGGGAGGGAGGGAGGGAGGGAGGGAGGGAGGGAGGGAGGGAGGGAGAAAGGAAGGAAGGAAGGAAGGAAGGAAGGAAGGAAGGAAGGAAGGAAGGAAGGAAGGAAGGAAAGACGGAAAGAAGGAAGAAAGAAAGCTGAACTTGGGATACATGCTTGGCATCTGAGCACCCAAACATCCAAGCACTCAGAAGTAGGCAGAAGCAATAGAATCACAATTTCAATGTCAGTCCAGGCTGCCTAAGATCCCCCTTCAAAAAAAAAAATCAAAACAAAACAATCATTTAAAAAATGAGTTAGCAAAATAATGTTTGTAAACCTGAGACATTTAAAACAAATCTATTCAAATTTTGGTCTCTGAGAGAGAATACTACAGTTATTCCAATAATTTGCTCTAATCCAAAATCAACTACACTGCTTTTAAAAACTGGTATGTGTTACTTTTGATCACAGATGGTTCATCGGATTTGCTTTATTATATCTGATATTTAATTTAATTGGCATGCAATTATTGCTCACCCAAGCCTTTAACCATTGAAGGAAGGCGAGTTTATCAGAGATAATTCTCAAAGAACAAGGCTTCTGCAATGTACCAGCAGTGTTAACATCCGTATCTTCAGGGTCCTCCCCAGAAGCTTCTTGATTCAGACCAGTCACTGTGCGTGCTCGGTTGCTCTCTCTTTCTGTGATAAACATCATGACCTAAAGCCACTTAGAGGAGGGAAGGGTTTCTTTGGCTTATACTACAAGGTCACAGGCCATCTTTACGGAAAGTTGGGGCTAGAATTCAAGCAGGAACCCCAACCTTGCTTGCTGACTCATGCTCACACAGAACAATATGGCATGCCTGGAGAAAGTGCCACCCAAGTAGGCTGGGCCCTCCCACATCAATCAAGACAATGCCCGCAGACAATGTATACAAGCCGTGTGGAGGTAATTCAGTTGAGGTTCGCTCTTATCTGATGGCTCTAGGTTATTCCAAAATAACAATAAAACTGACAAGCCCTTCTCCAATCTCCCTTTTTACCCTGTCTGTAAGAACAGAGAAGCAGGACCACTCCTTCCCTCCAAGGCTGTGAACAGTCTTCGGACAGGTGGTTAGTACTCTGTACAGTTTCGTGACCTCAGCCAAGGTAGTGTGGTTACTGCGTGACTTCCTCAATATTCCCATAAAGAATTTAGCTCAGGAAAAGATCTAACAATGTGGAAGCAATTTATGGTCTTCCGTCACATCGTAATGTATTGATTTGCACGGCCAGAGCTACTCAGCACTTTCTCAACCATTAGAAATAGGCAAACTGCCTATTTCAAGGAGGCTGTTTCTTCCTCCTGTTAATCTACCTTCAATTTTTATGCAGAGGAAGCCATGGCACCTCTCTGAAGAGTTTTGGGTTCGGGTTCATGCTGTGTGTTAAAACATCTGGAACTAACTCATAAACACGAATTAGCTCATACAGAAAAAAGCTAAAGGTCAATTTAAGGTAACTTGTGGTTTATGTATATAGTGTATACTTATTCCTTCAGAGCATCTCCCACAATGTCTTAAAGATGGTAAACTCTCAGGGCTGGCAAGATGGCACCCCAGGTAAAAATACACAGAGGAAGCAAGATGAGACTGCCTCGCTGATAAAGGGCACCAAGTCACGTGGCTGACACAGGCAAGAATTGTGGGCTAATTTAAGATGTAAGAATTAGTTAATAAGAAAACTCTGCCAACACTTTCAGGTAAACCCAACCTCCTGAATGTTACCTGAGTGTGATTTTCAGAACACATGCAAAGGTAGAAGACTCCACACAGTTACCCTCTACACATCTGCCAACATTGCCATATGTGTATATAAGTATAATGTTATTGAATTCATATATAATGTAAATAAACTATATATTTACTTATATATAACATAAAATTTTTAATTTTAAAAAAATGGTAGACTCCATTTGATTGAATTTAATGTATAATGAAGATCAATGAGTTTTAAGACTGAAATATTGATAAGGCATCTGCTACATACACATTTTCCTATGAAAATAAGTTTTTTTCATGCTTCTGGCTCTTATGAATAGAGTAGCAGTGAACATGGATGGGCAAGTGTCTCTATAGTAAAATATAGAGTCTTTTGAGTATATGCCCGAAAGGAGTGTGGTTGGATCTTGAGGTAAGCCTCCAGCAGCTCTTTTATTTTTCAGGATTGTTTTATCTACCCCATTTGGGGATTTAAAAAAAAAAGAATATGAAGCTGAAAACTGTCATTTTAATTTCTGTGAAGAATCATGTTAGAATTTTGATAGAGTTTGTGTGGAATCTATAGAAGGGTGGCCCTTTTCATATTAATCTTACTGATCCATGAGCCTGAGAGATCTTTTCATCTTTTGATATCGCCTTTGATATATTTCTTCAATGTCATAAAATTTTTATTATAAAAGTCTTTCATTTTCTTGGTTAGGGTTACCTTCAAGATATGTTTTGAGGTTATTGTGAAAGGTGTCGTGTCCCTGATTTCAGTCTGCTGGTCAGCTGTATACAGGAGGGCTACTGATTTGTAAATTTTGCATTGTACCACTTTGCTGAGAGTAACTGTAGAAGCTTCCGATGAGGTTCTTAGGGTCCCCTGTGTATTTATATTCCTTGCTACTTGGATTCTCTTGATGTCCTTCAGTTGTCTTACTGCTCTAGCTGAGACTTCAATTATTGCATTGAACAGGTATGGAGAAAGTGACTAACCTTGTCTTGTTCCTGAGTTCAGGGGAAGAGCTTCGAGTTTCTCTCCATTTCGGTTGACATTGGCTGTAGGCTTGCTGTAAATTGGGTTTATTGTGTTGAGGTATATCCCTTATATCCCCAGTTTTTCCTGGACTTTTATCATGAAATGATGCTGGATTTTGTCAAAGAGTGTTTCTGTATATAATGAGATTTTCATGTGTTTGGGTTTTTTTGTTTGTTTATTTTGTCTTTCGGTCTGTTCATGTGGTGGATTATATTTATCAATTTATATATGTTGAACCATCCCTGCATGTGTGGGATGAACCCACCTTGATCGTGGTAGATGATCTTTTTTTTTTAAATGTGTTCTTGGATTTGGCTTGCAGGTATTTTATTGAAAAGTTTTACATCTATGATCATAAAGAAAATGGGTCTGTAATTTTCTTTCTTTGCTGGCTACTTGTGGTTTAAGTATCAGGATAATTGTACCCTCATATAAAGAGTTAGGCATTGGCCTTTCTGCTTCTATCTTGTGAAATAATTTGAGGACTGTTGGTATTAATTCTTCTTTGAACCCATAGGTCTGGGTATACTGTGTCTCATTTTCATTCAAGCCTTAAAAAAAATTTATAAGTTCTTTTTTAATTCCTGTTTTGACCCATTTTTCATGCAGTAGTGAGTTGATCAGCTACTACGAGTTTGTAAACTTCCTGTTGTTTCTGACATCCAGCTTTAATCCATGGTGGTCCCATAGAATGCAGTAAGTGTTATTTCCCTCTTCTTGTTGTATCTGTTGAGACTTACTTTGTGTCCACGTATGTGGTTAATTTTGGAGGATGTTTCATGAGGTGCTAAGAAGAAAGTGTATTCCTTTGTGTTTGAGTGAAATGTTCTGCAACTATCTGTTAGGTTTGTTTCATTGACAACGTGATTTAACTCCAGCATTTCTCTGTTTAACTTTTGTCTGGATAACCTATCTGTTGGCGAGAGCTGCGAATTGGAGTCTCTCGGTATCACTGTGGGAGGGTCAGTATGTGATTTTAGCTGCACCCGTGCTTCTTTTAGTAACTTGGGTGCCCTTGTGTTTGTTGTAGATATGTTTAGAATTATATCATCTTGGTGGACTTTTCCATTGATGACTATGTAATGTGTGTCCTTAACTCTTGTAATTACTTTTGGATTAAAGTCTATTTTGTTGGATATTAAAATGGATACACCTGCTTACTTTTGGGGTCAAGTTGCTTGGAATATCTTCTTCCATCGTTTTTACCCCGAGGGTGTATTTATCATTGATGGTAAGCTTAGATGGAACAGAAAGGTGGGTCCTGTTTTCTAATCAAATCTGTTAGTCTGTTTTACTGTGTTTTTTTTTTTTTCAATTTATTTGTCTATTATATATACAGTGTTCTGCCTGAAAGAATGCCTGCAGGCCAGAAGAGGGCACCAGATCTCATTACAGGTAGATGTGAGCCATCATGTGGTTGCTGGAAATTGAACTCAGGACCTCTGGAAGAGCAGCCAGTGCTCTTAGCCACTGATCCCTAGTCTGTCTTCTCGTTAAGGAATTGAAACCATTAATATTGAGAGTTACCAATGAATGGTGTTTGCTGATTCTTATTATTTTGTTATGGTGGAGTCATTTTCTTACCTCCCTTTTGATTTGCAAGTCTGAGATAATTTATTTCTTCTGTTTTCTTGGGTGTGGTTAACCCTTCAGGTGGAAGTTCTCCTTCTACCACCTTCCATAGAACTAGATTTATAGATAGATACTGCCTAAATGTGGTTTTATTGTCACAGTAGACTTTTCCTCCTGTTGCGAATTCCAGTTTTGTAGGTATAGAGTCTAGGTTGGTATCTGTGGTCTCTTAGAGTTTGAGAAACTTTATGTTAAAGCAGGCCTGGCTTTCCTTGGGGTCTTTGAATTATCATCTTCCTCTCATGGAATGTTCTTTGCCTAGATCCTGAATAATCTTATTAAAAGTCAACTCCTCAGAGAAGTCTTTCCTGACTATCCAACCCCACTTATTTGTTTTTCTGCTTTTATTTTTATTTTTTTTTTTTACTTAGTCTACAAAACCATGGGTCTCTAGAGACTTTAGCACGTACTTGTCATGTCTAGCCTGCCAGTTTATTATAATATGTTGTCATCTGATTAATTCCTAACCTCTTCTCCACTGGACCAGAAGTTCCCTGAAGCCATAAGTCACAGTGGCAAACTTCCTTCTCTCTTCCTAGCACGTCTTACAGGACATAGTACCTACCCAACAAACATAGGCCAGTCAGCTGAATGACAAAAGCCGAGATCAGAAGATCTTATGGGGTTAATGTACTGCAAAGCATTTTTTTTAACTTTGGGGGTCAGATTTGCCTTTCGGAATTGGATTAAAAATTTGAAAACCTTCTCATATGACAAGTTGAAGTACACGATTTTTATAATAAAAGTTTAAAGGGTCCATGGAGCTTTAGTTAAGAATTAAATATTAAGAACATCTAATTGTACTTGGGAATAAAATATCACAAAAATAATTACTATAAGTAGCAATGTTTTAATGTTTATGTGCTACTGGTAATCAATTATACGTTGCCCTTGGAATATTTTGCAAACCTCCATAGGGGGAAAGGAACTATCTATAAATGTTATATATTTTATTTATATCCAGGAAAGGATTTAAGGCCTGCAGAGAAAGACTAATAAAAACACATACTGCAGTGTAATATAAAATATATTCCAAATAGGTAGAAAAAAATGAGTCTAAGGGAAAAAAAACTAAGGCTAAGAATACAAGATAGAGCCAGGGGAGAGATTCATATTCAAAATTTATGACAAGAAATTCAACACCCTTTCTGGAAAGATGGTAACAAAATTTATTCTCAGGTTTGCAGCCGCCAATGTAGAGGAGAAGAAAAAGAATCAGTTATGCCTTACAGAGGATTGTATTTTATGTATGCGTCTGTATGAATACATGTATGTGTAATTTAATAGAAAATGCTTTTAAGAAGGGGCCTGTATGCCATGCTAAAAAGGAGGAAGGTGATAAAAAGTAAGGAGGCTATGTTTGGGCGTAGCTGCGCCTCAAACGAGACATACAGATGCCGAGGATGACCAGGATTTGAGGTTTTGATAATTAACAGACTATGATTTTCTATGCTGTTGTCAGCAGTAGCTATTTGGAAACTCTTAATTAAGCCAGTAGAGTCAGACATTCGGGTGTTCCTAAACAACCAGGGGTCTCCACATCTCCCTTTATTGCAGCCCCATCCTTTAGGGTTTGATTTGTTTTATGGGTGTGTGTGTGTGTGTGTGCAGGAGCATAAGTTGCAACACGTATGTGGTTGTGAGATCAAAGGACAAGCCTCTGGTTGTCTCTCTCGCCCCCTTATGGGATTTGGGGGTCAGACTCTGGTTGCCAGGCCTCCATACAGAAAGCCACAATTCCACTTTGTCCCGTATGCAGGTATACTCTATTTCATTAAAGGCTAATGGGCTCTTGCTCCCTCCCCTTAAAGGGAAACACACCTTGAATGTTGACTCTCAGGACCTCCCCAGAACCTTCTGAATCAGAGAGACAGTACAGTCACCACCCTCTCCCGACATGATATTCACTGGTGGCGTTGAGGTGAGGTACTGAATGGGTCACACCAACGGCTTGGTTTCTTTCTTAAGTGGAATGTGTTTCTCGCCAGTTCCTTTGTACTAAATTCAGATCGGACCACATTTCTCCTTTCACTGTGGTTTTGACTCCCATCATCATCCCAGAAGTGCATTCAGGACTTGTCTCCTTTGGGAAAAAAAAAGTCTTTTCCAGGCTGGAGACTCAGGAGATTTGCATCTCAGATGTAATGAAGCAAAAGTAACTTATGCAACGTTTCAGTTTTGCCTTGTTATTGACATGCTTATTCAGTTGGTAGAATTCCGCCACCATATGGAAGTGGAGACAATTATATTGCATTCGGTGTAAGGATGGTGGAAGCAAGGAAACAGAAAGACATCCCCAGAAGAGCGACTTCAGCACATTTGAAATCACTTCCCGCCTTTCTCTCCCTAGCAGCTCTCGGGCCCGAGTTGTCTCTCCTTACTTCAGAGTGTCCCCAGCCCGGTGAGCAATGACAAAGATTGCCTTGCTAGGACTGGAGAGTGTTCCTGCATAAGAGAAAATTTTGTTTTAAAAAAAAAAAATCTCTACCACTCTCACGTGAGTGACAAAGGGAGCCCCCACCTTAATTCCTTAGGTCCATCCAAAGCCCTTAGTGGTGTTGCATGACCTCAGAACCATGCCATCTTCGGAGAGTTTGAACTTGAGACTGTAGTAAGTGGGCCTTTCTCACTGAACCTATATACCTGCATTGAGTTTTCCTAAAACATCTTAGTAGATTACCTACTGCCCGCCAGACCCCAGTGGAAGAGAATAAATTGCCCTAATGTCTCCTGCCTTCATGTAGCCTGCAGTTTAGTGGGGAGAAAAATAAAAGAATGACACAAATTCACATGAATTTGAATTGATTTCAAGTGTATCATGGGGGGGGGGGGATAATGACTCTATAGCATAACTGATAGAGAAAGTTGATAGCCCAGCATGCAGAGGGCCCCAGGTTCGGTTACTCAACACCACCTAAACTGGATGTGGTGGTGTATGACCGTTAATCTAGCACTGAGGAGCTGGAAGCATGCGGGTCAGAAGTTCAAGGCCATCCCTCAATACATAGTGAGTTCGAGTCCAGCCTGGGATGATACCTAAGACCTTGTCTTGATTAGGAAAGGAAAAGAAACGACGTGCTTCAGAAGGGATGTGAGATGAAAATGCCACAAAAAAAAATGCCATCTCCAGACCCAGCGGGTAGGCAAAGGGCCTGGTGCATGGAGGCTAATAAGACTGCAGCACGTGCAGTATAGGAGCAGAGAGTCCGGGCTGAGATGCCTGATTCCAGATGTACTCAGGGGCCATTGCCATGGAAACCTCTCCAGCCATATGCAGTAACCTGTGATGATGCCAGGACTAGTGAGCAGGTTGGGGCTTTATGTACTTGTTTGCTCTTGGTGGGAGAAGTATACTTAGGTACCTCTGTTTCATATTATGAAAATGCCTTTCTGGCTACAATCTGGACTTTGAGCAAGCAAGGGGCTAATGTTATATAGTGCGGTTGACTGTTTTCAGTGGAGATGTGATGGTAACTGGGCTTGTCCAGGAAGGGGGTTGAGGTGGGTGAGTTTTCCAAAGTGATTAGAGTCCAGGGCTCGGGGACATCTTCTGCAGCGGTTATGTGCAGACAATGAGGAAGTGCCGAGTGCTGAGTGCAAGGCTGGGTGTGTTGATGACATCACAGGTCATTGCAAGCAGACAGACGATTGTATTACGGGCGTGGAGTTTACTGAAGATGACAGGGTTTGGGGATGATGATGTCACAAGACACCACACACAGACACTGGATTGTATTACGGTCGTATGATGGGTGTGAAGTTTGTCAAAGAGGATGGGGGCTTAGATATAAACTTATGAGTCATCTTCCCACTCCTGAGTCTGGTGATGGATATGATTAGCAAGAGGGAGATTGTAAAATGAGTCAACAGGAACACTAGGACAAAAGTCTTCAGGAAGTCAAATCGACAATGACCCTGCACAAAAGCGTGTCCCAAGGAAACAAGAAAGGACAGCAAAGAAACAGAAGGAGATCCAAGAATTGACTGTGTCTGTTTTGTAATGGACTGGGGGAAAGGTTTTTTGAAAGGTGGGAGTGGTCAACTTCCTCAGATAAAGAGAAAGGATACACAGGGTGTTGTTGGTATGGTGACTCACATCCAGTCCTTGGAAGACAGAGCCAAGAGAACTACAAATTTTGGGCCTGAGCCAGTCAAAGGAAAAAAGAAAGGAAGGAAGGGAGAAGAAAGAAAGAAAGAAAGAAAGAAAGAAAGAAAGAAAGAAAGAAAGAAAGAAAGAAAGAAAGAAAGAAAGAGGGGATAGGGAGGGTGGGAGGAAGAAAGGAAGGAGAAAAGAAAGGAAGGAAGAGGAAGGAAAGAAAGAGAAAATAACATAACACTTTGTATATGTTGAGAAACTTTGGAGCTATTATTTATTTGTTGGTTGGTTTTTCTCTTGAGTGAAGGTAGATACCACTGATCAGTACATAACTGCTTTTGAAATAAAAATAACTGTTAAGTAATATGTACCAAAATATAGTTGTAATTTATTCCACCTGTGGTTCTTTTCTGTTGTATAATGTTTTTACCTAATCAGTTTTACATGTTGTCTTTAAACTGTACTCAGGAAGGAAGCATGACATAAACATGTGACATGTCGGTGACCATGAGAAAAGGAGAGAAAGTGGGTGGTGTGTGAGTGGGGAACACTTTGAGGTTGTGTGAACTGAACTGGCAAGAAATTGTGAACTTGAATCTGGAGACCTTGGCACAGCCCCACCTGCTTCTGCTATCAGTGACCTATTTGGGCCCAGGGTAAATAAGCCAAGGACCGCCCACAAAACACTGCAGACGCCTCTCCTGCTGGCTGGTGTTGCTGTGTCGGAGGAGGTACCCACGGGCTGACACGTGGAAGAACACATGCTCAGAGACGTCTGTGCGGTGAGTGGCCGTCTGTCTGCGTTCCCTCCCTGCTCCAGATGCCACCCAGACATTTGAACCCTCCCAGAGAGAAGATGCAGTGGAGGTCAGCGTCTCAGCACAGTGGCCAGGCGGTGACACAGATGTTAAGCTGAAGCAAAGCGAGCTGCTGATGGGAGGTAAGAGAATGGAGGTGAGCCCTGGCGATTACTTCTGTGTTTGGGAGAAGAAACCAAAGTAAGAGGTTGGGAGCAGGTCGTTGGACAGCTGAGTGGGTAGGTGTGCAATTGTCCAGGCAGCAGTCAGCGTGCTGTCTACGCTTGCTAGCACTTAGGGGCAGGAACCAGCAAGACATTTTTCTGTTCCTTGTGGGAGATCCATCATAAGCCATAGATATTTTTACATGAGAATCTCATGCTTGTGTGATGTTGTGATTTACTAAGTTCAGCACTTGTCCCCATATGAACACTTTTTTTTGCTGTTGTTTTTGAGACAAGGTTTCTCTGTGTAGCCCTGGCTATCCTGGAACTCAGCATGTAGACGAGGCTGGCCTCAAACCCCAAGATTCGCACCTGTCTCTGTCTCCCGTTAGCTATTATTAAAGGTGTGTACCACTGTGGCCCTGCACCGTAGGGAATTTTTTAACTTGACAAACCAATTTGTATTTAGAACAAAGAGAAATAAGATAGCATGCCCCCCAAGTATTTATTTTGGTTTTTTTTCTCTCTACTTTCATTCTTTATGTCTAACCAACTTGAATAGTCTTACTGTTACCACTTAAGAATCAGAATGCATTTTCTAAATAGTATCCTGAGCTACATCTTCACAGTCTTCCATGGGTCTTCTGACAATCGTGGAATTGCCTACATTATAGCGTGCCCACAATACTTAAGCAGATTGTGACCTCCATTGAGGGCAGAAATCAACAGGGTGTCCCCAGTGGGGTTATAAACTTCTTGATAGCAAGGACTTTGCTGGGTTAGAACTATCACAAACAAAACCAGAGACCATAAATAAGATTTTCATAGTAAAATGGTTAGGGTGTCCTTGGTTTGCAGAGGAGGACTTATCCAAGGATTTAAGAAGATGCCAGAAAGAAGCGGAATTGAACTGGAGTGGAGGTAAAAGATGGACATTTCAGATGGAAGAATGTTAGTAGCATAGGTTTGAGAGGAAGGAACCAACCTTTCCAGGAGGTGGTAGCAGCACGGGAAGATAAATCAGTGACACCACAGATGTTCTTTTTCTTCCTTTCCTTTTGGAACAGCCCCACAACGTGGCTACGCAGCCGTCAGTGCCATCTTGTAACTGAAACACATCTTTCTGGCTCAATGCCCTATTTATTAATGAACATTGACTGCGCTAGAGCTCCCAGCAGTCTCCCCTGGGTGCTGAGAAAGGGATCTCCTAAGAGGAGTCCTCGTGGGCCTGAAGTGGGAGCTCAGCTGTACAAACGGAATACCCGCACGAAAAGCTAGCTGCGGTACCATGTGAGTGTAACCAGCACTGGGAAGTCAAGACAAGATCATCCCTATGGCCCACTGTCTATCCAGCCAGCCAAGCCTACTTGGTGAGCCCCAGGCCAGTGGAGATCCTGTCGCAAAGAAACAAGGTAGATGGCCCCTGAGGAACCACAGCCAAAGTGGTCCTCTGGCCTCCATTCATATGCATATCACACACACTCACACACACACACATGCACACACACACACATGCACACACACAGGCACACACACATGTACATGCACAGAGACTCCACTTCCTGTCTGTTTGTTAGGAAGACCCAGAGAATGGGAAGAAAAACAATGATTTACTAGTTGAATATTTCTGGTTTATATTTATGATGCTGCCAAGCCGAGCTTCAAGCTCATCTCTATGAATAACACCCTTTTTATAGCAATAACCACTGCCTCCATGAAAAAAGTGCTTTTTTATCTTTCAATTTTCATATAGTTATTCTGACTTCTAAATAGTCCATTTTATCTCAGGGTCCCTGTACTGTTGCACATTTAAAAAAAAATATCTCTAGGAATTTCATGCCAGAAGGATGAAATACTTGCTTTCTCTAGAGAATGTGGTGGAGTGGCATGATTTCTTCTGAAGGATATTAAAATTTTATGCTTTCCTTTTCCCGAAAGTAACAAAAAATTCAAATACAAATTCTACTGTCAGCTACTTTGACTGTGTTGACCAGTGTGCAAGTGTATCTGTGTGCATGTATGTGTGTACATAAATGTGCATGTATCTGCATGCATGTTTGTCTGTATGTGTGTGTGTATGCATGTGTATGTTCTCCTGTTTATTCTCCATGATGTTTTCTAATTTTTACTTCTACCTGACTACTTCTGTTTTGGAAACCACATCAAATCCTTAAGGCAAAGCATCAGAATCCAAACATTCTATGTATCTCCTAAAGGAACTGAGGCCAGTTGACTCTCATAGTTTAATTTAGCCTTGTTTTATTCCCAGCACTACACAAGAATGAAAAAAGAAGTGGAAAGAGGTTCTATGACCTGACAGCATTCTGGGCCAAATATGTTCAGAAGATTCCATCGTTCCTTGTGGATAAGTTACATTATAACCAGAGAAGAGAAAGGAACAAACCAAAGTCACCTGACTGGCTGCAGCTGGCCCTTGTCTTATGTGATCAAATTTTGGCAGCGCTCAGTCTGGAATAGTCTGGAGGACTAATGGCTATGGTTGGCTAGACCTGCAAAGACACTCTTGGGTATGCTTGTAGTCTATTTGTATAGCAACTTTCAGTACAGGTCCTTACAGCTGGGCCTGCCATGAAACGGAGGCTAGTTCATAGTTTAGTTCAATCTTAATTCAGTGCAGCAGTCCTTATAGTATTAACTGGGTATCTCTCCACTCCTACTGAGTAGCTGAGGGCATCATTTCCACCCAAAAGGTGAGGGAACTGAGCATCAGGGATGTTGACGCATTAATAACACCTGTAAGGGAGCAGGGATAGAACTCGGTTGGCACAGACTGGCCAAGTACCACAAAAGCCCTGGGGTCCATCCCCACCACTGTATAAAACCAGGCATGTTGTTGATGCTTGCCTGTAATCCTAGCGCTGGAGATGTAGAGGCATGCGGATCCAACATTCAAGGTCATCCTCAGCAACATGAGGCTAGCCCAAGCTACATGATTCAAAAAAAGAATCGTTTAAGTAGGATTCATTCTAGTATGCTGCTTCCAAAGGAGACCCTTTTGCTCCAACTTTTACCCCATCTCACTATAACTCTTTGGAAGATTTCCAAACAGCATGTCCGGCCTGAGTGGTTCTCGTCCTGATGAAGAATCATCACTGACATATGGAACTAATATTGTTTTCCAAAGTTTCTCCTCGTGATTTTGTGTCTCATGAATCCACCTTCTTCCTAGGTCTTACAACAAAGAGGCATCTAGAGGCACACCCTTCACCAGACTGCCTTCAGTAACGAGAACGGAATTGAAGCTTATTCTCCCTTTTGCATGGTAAGTACTAATTTGAGTAACTGAATTAGTTTCTCCATCCACAGTATTTAACAAAAAAAAAAGAGAGAAAAAAACAGTAGAAATGCGGCCTGTGTGTAAAGATGGCACGCCTTATGAATAGCTCCCAGATTTGTCCTAAGGGTGTTTGCATTTAAAAAGAAAAGAATGTTCCGTTTTTAAACATTACATTGTGGGTTTTATAAATCGCAGTTGAACATGTTTCCTCTGATCTAGAATTTGAGTTATTTTGACCTACATAGGAGTTAGGAATCATGAAAATAACATGAGTCTTCCGTGCATATTTTATATACAAGTAGAGGTTTGTGCATAAAACTGACATGTGGTCCCTGCGAAGTCATGGCCACACCGCAGGGAAGATTTAGAAATGGACAGATTGCTGTTGAGTAGCACTGCCTTTCTTCCCAGATGCCCTAGCGTGGTGTATCCACTCCTCTGGGCCTCAGCAGTGGCTGGCTATATCTAGAAAATCCATCAGCACTCTGCAAGTGGCCAGAACAAAGGTCGGTCCATAGCTTTGGAAGAAAGGGCAATGTTGGTGGGGCTATATCCCCCAGAGTGACTCTGCTTTGTCTACCCACAGAATCGTGTGTTAATTTCGGTTCACAATGTGGTTTGTTTTTAGTTCTATATTTAATATTCTAATGTGTCGTTTAAAGAAAAGCCTTCTGTGTAACTATGACTATTGGAAGCCTTTCATTTAATCCAGGCTTGGGGAAGTGAACATAGCTAATGTATGTGAGGACTGAATTACAGATAAGTCTTAAACAAATGTGGCTTTTATTACCTTTAACTATATAGAGCAACTTCAACAAAACATTACAAAGCAGAAGTCCTTAAGGGGACCCTTTGCAATAAATCATATGAACATTCCGTTATTAGCATATAGATTGAATGTATGGAGGAGCTCGAAAAGGGCCAAGTTTCCTTGAAAATGGTTTATTCTGTGTCTAAAAATTGTACGTAGGCTGAAATTGCATGTTTAAAACACCGTATCTTATCTACCCATAAATACAGCATTTGCAAAGCAAAAGTAAACATAAGGCCAGCTGTAAACAAATTATTGAAAGGTTTTTAATGTGCCAGGGCCCCATTTTAACTATATGTCACCACATGTGGATGAATAACTTAAAGGGTAGGTGAGGGGATGTTTGTTCCTACGTCTCAGATTCAGGGGCTTGCACTAATGAGTCAGGATCCTATTTACACTATTAATCCCCAAAGCAATTGATCATTTGAAGAAGTTCTGTTCTTGTGGTTTCCGTTAATTAAATCCACTTGCAGTGTATGCACACTTTTCAAATTCTCCGGCCCTGTTTTTGGTAAGCCATATTCAAAACAGTTCATGTCATAATGCCTTTTATTAAGGCATCGACCTTACCGTTTTAAGAACATCTCGGAATGGCTATGTGCATAAAAACTACTAAATCACATTCTCCTGTATTTTAGAAAAGTCAACCTATTCAATGTTATTATGTGAAATGATCTCTTTGCGATGGTGAGCATAGTTTTATGCTGAATGTATGTCTAATTTCTAATGTTTCAGTGAGTTCCATTTGTTCTATTAGTTTTCTTTCCCTGCTTTGACTCTGTGAGTCTATTTTTAACTGGCACCGTGCCTTTAGGATTTCAGGCAAGCTTTTCAGGGCGCATGCATTTAAAATATATTTTGATGAATTCTTTGGGAATGTCACCCATGCCTGCAATGTATGTAGATCGCATTCAACTCCCCATAACCCCCATCCTTTTCCAACTCCATGTACTTTTGTTTTTCTTTTATAGATTATAGATAAGGCAAAGAGATGGGGAGAGGAAGAGAGAGGATGTGGGGGATGACGTGGCATAGCAAATATGGACTTTAGAGGGAAAAATAAGAAAGTACAAGAACAGGTATACTTAGACTCTAACCTCATCCTTCTTCTTCTTTTTTTCAATACCACTGAGTCCAACACGTGTTGCTGGTATAGCCCTGGGGTTGCAGCCATCCACTGGAGGATGGTTGACCTACTGGGGGCTACACTCTTAAAGAGAACCGACTCTCTCTCCCCCAACAGCCATCAACTCTTAACAGCTCCTCAGCTAAGGGTGAGGGTCACATGAGACCCTTCTACTCCGTGCTAGAATGCTGACTGGCTTGATCTTGTACAGGTCTTATGCAGGCAACCGCAACTGCTGTGAGACCATGAGTGCCTCTGTCACGTTGTAACAGGGTTCCATACCTTGGCACAACTGACTCCATGACGGAAGTACCACTCAGGTCATAAAACTCAGCGTGCAGATAGTGCCACCAGCCAAAATGAAAAACAAAGACCTAATCCATCAAAGTCCACAGTTCCGAAGAGGTTTCTAAATGTCCTAACCTTGCAGTTTGGTTTCTATGGTTCTACTTCTGGATAATTGTCCTTGTTAGTTGAATTGTATCAATCCAGAATACGGGTTTTTGTGCTTAAAAAACTCACCCTGAGAAAGGCTCAGTGATGCACTGGGATCCCAAACACCTGGTTTCTATTGGCTTAAACCTATGTTTAAGCATCTTTTCTGTTGCATACCCCACAACACTGTCATGTCTAGAAGACCCTGTTTCTACTCTGGTCCTCCATGACACCTGACTCCTACAGCCTTCCCTACAGTCCCTCTTCCTGCACTGTTCCTCAAAAGGGGCATTTAAAAGATGATCTTGTCCACCCAACAGGGACACCCCAAAAATACGAAGCTAATTCTCATGCTGAAGGATGAGGTATAACGATTCACAAAGTGGGAGGTGTTTCAAAGGGTAGAGTTCCCAGGGTGCTTTCAAATGTTTGACTGAGAAGTTGGGAAGTAAATTACATAATCCATCTGCACTATAGAAATACTTCTGTTCACCCTTTTGTGGAAGCTTGGAAAACCTACTGAAGGGACAAGAGTAGAATTTTTTTAAGCAGGAGGAAAGTAGCAACCAGGATGGAGGCAGGGTCTGCAAAGCACCCAGGGGCAGCAATCAGAGTGCAGAAGGCTAGACATGGGCAATAAGGAAAAGGGATGTGAACCCAGTGTGCAATCATGCCTAATAGAACTACCTGGAAGCAGCTATTGGCTGCATCTCCAACTCAGAGTGTGCCTGGCCATGAGAGTGTGTACCTGGGTGTATTTTTCTTTGCAAATAAAACATACAAAACAGAATCTGGATACAACTGGGTTCAAATTCCAACCTAAGAGTATATCCAGATCAGAAGGGGTGTGTAAAACATACCATGTTGCTCTGATGAAAGGCCCTCTGATGAAAAGCAGGTTAAGAAAGGGGTGGTTTGTTTTGGCTTACAGTTCAGGGTGCACAGTCCGTTGTGGTGGGATGCTCAAGAGAGGGGGAACTTAAAGCAGCGGGCCACCTTGCATCCACAATCAGGAAACAGAGAGGGATTGGTGCAAGCTAGCATTATTCAACTTGCCTTCTCTACTTTATATAGACAGAGACTCCTGCCCAAGGGATGAATGGGTCTGCTCACAATAAGATGGGCTGTCCCACATCAGTTAATGTAATTGATATAACCCCCCACAGGCATGCCTATAGGTAATTCTAGATCCTGTCAGGTTGACAACTAATGCTAGCCATCACACAATCCAA
This sequence comes from Arvicola amphibius, assembly GCF_903992535.2. Taxonomy (NCBI): domain Eukaryota; kingdom Metazoa; phylum Chordata; class Mammalia; order Rodentia; family Cricetidae; genus Arvicola; species Arvicola amphibius. Next base: position 110,090,533 of record NC_052055.2, read on the forward strand.
ATCAGAAAGAAAGAAAAAAGAAATAAAAGAAAAAATGGAAAGAAGTGGTACCCTAAAATTGGGAAAAGCCTTATAGAAATTTTGCTCTGGTTAGCCCTAAAGGATATTCATCAACTGTTACTATCTTAACACAGGATTTTACCAAAGGTCTAAAAGGGAAGGGAAGCTTGATATCCAAAAAAAAAAATTTTATTCAATTAACTCTACTTCATTTAAGCAATGATCTATGTAAAACTTAATGCTAGTGGTTTCCTAAGAAGATCCAAGTTTCTTTCTTGCTGGAATCATGCTAAGGAAGCATTTTCTCTCGCTCAGAGAAAGCACTTGTGTTACCATTTGTATAAATTTTTAATACTGAATAAAATATTAGTGTTTAGCTTAATATTGATTCTCAGTGTAATATTCCTCCATAACGGCACACTAATTGGCTAGGATTAAATCAGGCAGATTCAAGAACCCGGAGACTATACCAACTAATACTTGTGATTCTTTTTCATTAGTTTCTAGATTCCAATTAAAATGGAGTTAATCTGTTGAGTAAAAGATCATGGGGTAATATAAGCTCTGTATAGTAAGTCAAGTACAGCTGCTTTCTTCCCACTCCTCCATCATAACTGTAGAATATAGAAGTGGAGTGGGGAGGGAGAAAGAAAGAAACCCTGAAGTCTAAATACATTGAGCAACCCATATACCTTGAGATGGTGTACATACAGTCAAGTGGCAGGCAGGCATTGAGGTAGCCTACTGATTTAGGTGTTCTATGGTATTGGGGTGGGCCAATGTGCGTGCATTGAGGTAGTCTACAGTGTTGAGGGGGTCTATATGTATTGAGGGAGTTTACATGCATTGACATGATTTACTGTCTTGATGTGGTCTACATGCTTTGAGGAAGTGTCCATGCATTGGAGCATTCTATACTCATTTAGGTGGTCTATGTGCATTTAGGCGGGATATATACATTACAGTGGTTATACACATTGAGGCAGTATACACATATTGAGTTGGTCTATGTTCAATGAAGTAGTCTACATGTATGGATGCACTGTGCATACATTAAGGTGACCTCATACATTGAGGCAATCCATATGCACTGAGGTGTTCTTCTGCATTGAATCATCCTCCATATGCTTTAAGTTTCTCTATGGGCATTGGGCACTTCAGCTGACCATCATGATGTATTAGATGTGTTCCTCGGACTTTCTGGAGCTACAGTGTTCCTTTCACTAGTATTGGGCCAATAGCATTACCTCAGACATTCTCAGTGGGTGGGTACCTTTGGTCCCCAGTGATACTTCATAAGGATTACAATCTTGGCTGTCACTATAGAGAAAACACAGCTGGTACTAGTGAGCGAGCACAAGCCTTCAACGCTGCTGAATATAGACACGCAGGACAGGTCCCCACAAGAAAGCCTCCTCAGCCCCAAAGGTCTAGGTAGCAAAGCTAAGAAACACTTAAAGACATGTGTGGAATGAGCATGGGGCCTGATACAACAATACTCATAAAAATACTAGGACAGGCTGATGTTCCTGTTACTGTAATGGAATTGAGAAGGAAGAGCATCATATACATAGTCTCAGCCCCGAACACTGCAGGCAAGGTAGGCAGCCCTCTCAGGGACATCACGCTGACCGGTCAGGCACCTGCTTGGGGGTAGCCTGTTTTTAGGTGCTGACCCACTTAATGCTTAACTGTCTAGAAAGCCTACGGATAGGTGGTATCAAAGTTCGCCAGCTGTCATATGATGTCTGTGTTGTCAGAAAGTGGAATGAATTAGGAAAGGACGGAGTAAGCATCATTTTAACTTCTAAGACCAATGGCGGGTCAGGAGTCCCCTGGTGGTCATGCTTTGGGTTTAGAAAACAGACTGGTGTCTGGACAGGTGAAGTTCGGTAGAGGTATCTCCTGCCTAGTGTAAGATCTCACTAACTAGTTTCATGATACATGGCTTTGGCAACCTCAAACCAAGTTGAATACAACCACAAAATATGTCTGTCTTAATGGTAAGCTGTTTTACGTAGAGAAGATTCTTTCTTCACACAAGAATTCTGGGTCTAAAGGCCTGAGCTTACATTTCAGGGCTGGAATCATGGAGCTCTATATCCTTGAATAATTTACATGACTTCTCTGAGTTGTTTCCTTGCCTATTTAATGAGTGTATCATTACCTCATAGGGGTGTGGAGAGAATTAAATGAGACATAAAGCACTTGGCAGATGTTAAGCCGTTAATAAATGATAACGGTCATTGATTTCATGTTTTTCCTTTGACTCAAAAGCAATTCTGGGTGTCTTGCATTGACATGGTGGCTGTTGTGACCTTCAGTTGTCATTGTAAAGGATGACGCTGATGCTTAGGGACACTTCTTTATGAAAACAAACTCAAACAACATCCCTTGTCTCTGTAAATACAACCTTCAACTCAGCCAGGTAGAGTGGCACATGCCTTTAATCCCAGCACATTGGAGACTGAGGCAGGCTGATCTCTGGGAGTTCAAGGCCAAGCTAGTCTACATGACGTATTTCAGTTCAGCCAGGGCTACACAGTGAGACTCTGTCTCAAAAACAAAAGAAAAACCTTCAACTCAGTTCACTTAATTTGAAAAGGAAGTGCCAATCATAGGGGTACACACCACTAATGCTACCACTTAAGAGACTGAGGCGGGGAAATAAAGAATTTGAAGCCAGTCTGGGGAACTTAGAGAGACATTGCCTGTCTCTTTTTTTTAAAGTGAGGAGGTAGGGGAAGAAGGGAAGGAGAACAAATATATTAAACTTGTAATTTCCCAGTGAGAATTTTTCTAAGAAAAAAAGGTGGATTTTCAAAATTAAAGAATAAATGATGTGCCTCTCTTTATGGCATATTTAATATAGCTGATAATCCCCTTCTTAATTAGCCATGTAATTATAACTCAACAGAAAATTTCCCTGATGAATGTGGTAACCTACTTCAGAGAGGAAATCGGCACCCTCTGGCCACTCCTACCTCGAACTGTGACTCTTTTTCAACCCTAATTTGTTCTCAACCTGGAAAATCGCAGGAGAGATGAGGAGCAAGCTATTCATAATCTAATCATTCCAAGGCCTGGATTTCAGTCAAATTCACCTGTCACTGGTGGGCTCAATATCCCATCTCCTTTATTCCTTGGAGACTGTTTAATCTTTTTTGTGTTCTGACCACCTATATGGTTTCTGTTTGAAAATAAAAACAAGACTAAGCCATTCATGAAGAAATAAATTAATCATTTACTGGTTCTTCCTAACTAGCCAGGTGTCCCTCATTTCTAACTCCCAAAATCCGAAGGCCTGAACAACAGTGCAAAAGGCTGCTTCGCCATCTTATGGGGTGCTTATTTCTACCACACCCTACACAAGATTAAGGAAAGAAATTTTTTTCATCTATTCTAGCAATAAATACTTAAAGTTCCCAAGCATGAATGATGCATTTATTTCTCTTTCTTTGGTTAGTTTTTGGTTGGGTTTTTCTTTGTTTGTTTATCTTTTGAGGCAGAGAAACTCATGATGTAGCTAAGGATGATCTTGAACCTGTGGTCTTCCTTCCTCTACTTCCCCTTTGTGCTACCACGCCTAGTTTTAAGCCGTCTTAATGACTGAACCCAAGGCTTTCAGAATGCTCGCAGCCCGAGTGTCTTTGCTTTGGTTTGGTTTGGCTCTTCATTTTTATCATAAGTTTTACCCTTAGTTTAAAAAGTGTCCAAACTTAGTACCTTGTTCTGTGGAGAGGCATTGATGAATTCCCACTTGTGACAAGTTCTGTACTTTTGTACCATTACAATATTTGAATATGCTTGCATCCAACTGCAAAGTCTTATCTTTTGATAATTTCTGTATCCGATCCATTCAAGGTAGACGGACACATAATTACTCATGCTAATTAATGTGTTTGCCCCCACCCATGTCACTGCAGCATCTTTGCGATAGTGAGTGCTCACCATTTCGTTCTCGGACTCCAAATCCTCCAGCATCCCTCCATCAGGCAGACTCAACAGCTGTGGCCTCCCTGACGTCATTGCCTCTTCCCCCCCCCCCCCCCCCCCCCGGTCTATTCCACTCCAGTCACTCTGGAGCCTCTGAGTTTTGCCTTCCTTGGGATCTTTGCACTCCTCTGCACTGCGCCTGAAACTCTGTTCTCCAGGAAGTCACATGACTTGATCTCACGGCCTTGCTCTAGTTGCTCTCAGCTTCTAGTCTTTGTTCAAATATTGTCTCCTATATAAGACCCTTGTTGTCCACTTTCCTTAAACGTGCACTCTCTCCCCGTGCGTTTCCCCTTCCTGATTTTTTTTATCTCTGTGTTATTTGTCACCCTCTGATAAACTTTATAATTAAATACCTTTTTCTGCCTCCCTTCTTAGCACATGAACTGAAAGAGGGCAGAGATTTCTGCTGGTTTTGCCTGTGGAATCCCAACTACTGCTCTCATTGATAGATATCAGTTATGTTCGTTTAGACCTTTATTAACCTTATTTCTCTGACCTCAAAGATTTATTTTGCTGTCTACTGATTTTTTTGTACCAGTATTCTACGTTTGTCGTGGTTGCATTGTGTTAAGACCCCCAAGTTGCCTAAGTAACCCTAAACAGAAAGAATAATTCACAAGGTGGTACAAAACCTGATCTCAAATTGTATTTTACTACAGAGCCGTAGTGGCAAATGCAGCATGGTACTGGCACAGAAATAGACACTTTAGCAGTTCCGCCAGGATCACTTCCTTCTCTCTGAGATTTAGGAACTCGATGAAATTCCCTTTTGCTTGCTTTTACATCCTGTGAGGTTGAACAAGACAAGCTTGCATTTCAGCCATGTTGCTCACCCTAATGTTTTTCCCTCTCAGACAAGGACACAGTTATCACCTAAATGGTGAGTTAGCTGGGACGAATTAGATTCCTGCTGAGAATACTCATGGGTGAATCATGAGTCATGGGTGTGTGTGTGTGTGTGTGTGTGTGTGTGTGTGTGTGTGTGTGTGTGTTGGAAACACCAAGTCTACAAATACTTAAAGGAAAGAAGACATGAAGATAAGTTTTCTTTAAAGCCAAGAATATTTTTCTGCCGCTCATAAAACAAATATTGGGGACTTAAGCCTGATCCAAGGAAATACCTCCTTCCCACAACAAGGAAGCTGTAAACACAGTTCATGACCGAAGATTACTCACTGCTCACTCCTAATGATGGCACATGACACATTGGAAGGATTAGCAGCGTCTGAGACATCTCTGGCCAGCTGCTTATCATTTTGCAGTAGAGGCGGAAGAATTTCTGTATCTATGTCCTCCATTAAAAGACACGAGCAGAGCAAAAACATTTGAGGTGCTTTATCATTTAGCCAAGGGACTTTGCAGATGTTAAAGATGTGCTGAGTGGGCTCCAGGTTTCCTAAAGTTAATCTTCTTGATAATAAGCCTCCAATTGTAAGAAGAAGAAAGGAATTCAAGCCTACACTGCTCGGTTCTCTCTTGTGCCCTCGAGTGGCGTTTCTCAGCATGAGAAAAAAAAAGAGCAGATTTATCTCAGAGAGCCTACAGTGTTTTGAGCAGCTCCACAGCTAAATGACCTCGATTCACCTCCCTGACGCTGCCCCTGTCCTGGAGGTTAGCACTGCAGGTCCGTTTAGTGCAACTATGCAGAGACCTACCACCCCCGAGTCAACATCACTCTCCACTGCAATCTGTAACTTGCAATAAAGCAAAGCCCAGGGCATGTTAACATATCTTCTACCTAATTAGAGAAAACCTCCACCCCTATTCCCTTTGCAATACTGTGTCCCTACAAGTGAGAGAGCTTGTGCCCTTTGAAGGAAGCCTTTTAGAAATGTCCCTAGGGATAGAACAGCTAAGAACTTTGTCTCAAAAAAATGGTGGCGTGAGCCAGGAAAATGTTTTAACATAACCAATTGCTCCCATGAAGCTTTGAAGGATTCTGAAGACACCATTAAAAATTAAATAAAAAGCCTCAGCTTGAATTTGTGCATGCTTCAATAGGCAAAAAGTTATATTTAATGCAGAGGGTGTTGAATCTGAATTAGTACAAATATTATTAATTTAATGTTCATACTGCATTTTATGGTTTATAAACTGGTTTGCCATAATTTTATACATTTCCCTCACAGCGGCCCTATAAAATATATCAGCATTTTATTTTTTCCGCTTGATGGATGAGGCGAGCTTTAATAAGTGATTCATTTCCTTCCTGTGCATATTGGTTAACTGGTAAATGATTAATTTATGTCTACATGAACTTCATCACTCAGAGTATTTATTTAAGTGTGAGTTAGTATTTATTTTGCCTGCAAAGCATCACAGTATCCAATTATATATGCAAGCTTTGAAGGCAGCAAAGCAGCCACCGAAGGCTAATGCAACATTAAGTCAGATTTTAAATCCATAGTAAATTCCACGTTACAGGATTTAAATCAGCCCTCCTTCACTCTCCCTACTCAGGTTCATGTGGGTGAGAAGTGGCTCCTCTATTAAATGGCAAGGGGGCACCTGGACAATCACCCAGGGACCAAGGAAAGATGCATTGAGGTTTTTCAGAGTTCAAGATATTAACTAAAGACAGACCCCAAAGACTGATCCCATTGCATTCAGTGAGGACAGAAGAAAAATCGGCTCCTTTCATTTATATCTGCCTGCAGAATGGTTTTGCAACTGGCGGGGAAGTGCTCTTGGTTTGCCTCCCCTTGTTCTTCTTTAAGTGATCTGCATCAACTTTGCATCCATAAAATTGCTGACCCTGTGGTCTTTGTTTCTTTTGCTATTGCTGTGATAACGTCTGACAGATGCAGCTTATGTGAGAAAGGGGTTATTTTAGCTCACAGTTCAAGGTACCTAGCCCAGCATAGTGGGAAAGGCATGGTGGCCTGAGCTCAAAGCAGCTGGTCACACGGCATCCGCAACCAGAGGGTAGAGCAGGGTGAACACATGTTCTTGATTAGTTAACCCTCTCTATTTGTGCAGTCCTGGATCCCAGGAAAGGAACGGTGCCACCCACAGTGATGATGGCTGTTCCCATGTCAACCCAGCCATCACCCAGAGGCATCCCAGAGGCCTACCTCCCAGATGACCAAAGATGCCGTAGAGTTGACAATGATGTCACAGACTGCTTGTGTAGAGACAAACGTGTGGGTAACCACTTACAAGTGATGCACTGAGGTTTCCTTTAAAAAGCAGACCTGCAAGTTCTTTCGCATCATCCTCAGCATCATCCAGGTCCGTGAGTTAAAATCTTTCCCGGTGGATGAGGTGCGCAGACTCCAGGATTCCCAAAACGCTCCCTCCCACTTACCAGCTGCTGGTTCTCCTACCGCGCTGTTCCTGATGACCCTATCCTGATGCTTCTACCATGATGTCCGTACGGGGATGCCCCTGTCATGACAGCCCCGAAATGATGTTTCTACCACGCTGATGTCCCTCTCATGTCGCCCCTACCATGACGCCCCCATTGTGCTGCAACCTCAATCCTCCAATTTTAGAATGGAGGAGAACCAGAAAGTTAAGATTTTATTGTGTCAATCTTTTAGACTCAATTAGAAATATGCTTTCTTTACGTGATCGTGTGTTATTTGTTATTCTCCTTCATCTAAAGACCTCAGGACTCTTCAACTCAGTCAATAAGACTAAGATTTTTTTTTAAATGCATTGCCAAGAGTCTGTGCCCTAATCTCATTTGCAAAGAAATTCTCGAAAAGTAAACACATTGTGTGGGCAGGATACTTAAACTCTCCCAGGATCCAGGAATTCTCTCTCAAGCTTAAAATGTACTTTTGGAATCTTTAAATTCAAACCCAGGAAGTACTCTGAGGTGGATTTAATGAAAATAGTTATATATTTTTTTTAAATTTCTGTACATATGGAAATATAAATTCCATCATTTTGGGTGCACCAATGAGACAGCCTGTTATGACATTTCTAAGTTAGTGTGCTTTGCTATGGAGCTTTTCAATCATAGCATAGTAAAAAAAAAAAAATTAAAACAAGCAGCATTAGTAAAAAGAAATGCCCCTGAAATATTCTCTGTGGGCTTTTGCTTAAGGATTAAATATAGCAGCAACGAAAGGAGTCCAGAGTGCAGCTTCCTAACTCAGAATTAGCTAGCCGGCTTTTTCTGGATTATTTTATATGACAATGACTGCACATATATAAATATATGTATGGGGAAAGAAGATATAGATACCCTAGTCATTTTACTCTCTGTTATAAAAACAGATAAAAAAGATACATATGCAGTGAAAATAAGTGTTCCAAATATAAGTATAGAAAGTATAGAAATCCCATGTTTTTAAAAATCCCTTCAGCTGGCAAGAAGGCTGATAATATGTTCTCCCAGCTCTCTCTCCCGGCTCTCCAGATCTCCCAGCCCTCCCAACTCTCCAGCTATCCCAGCATTCCTTGTGAAACAAACTGAGACTATTTGACAGTGCCTTGCTATCCTCATGTCCTCTCATTTGACATGTATTGTAACTTCCACGTTGGACATATCATTTCCCCTTGGGAACTCCATGTCCTCGTCTAGCCTGACAAGAGAGTTGTGAGCTTATACACTCTCCAGTACACCAATGAACTGGGTGGGTGAAGAACCAGATGAGATTCTTCTCTGCCCTCCTTTCTCATCATCCTGCCTATAACACGAGATACAAGTGGGCATGGTTCTCCATTCTCGGGTGCCCTGCTTGGTCCCCACTTTCTTAGTTTTGTAATACAAGGACTCATCATTATGGCCTTTTCTGTTTCGTTGCTATCTTTGTGTATAATTCAGTTAGCTTTTGCCTACAGGAACTATTTCAAAGGCTTTTTTCTGATTTATCTATTTTTAGGTTTCCTTAAAAGCATGTGTTGTATGTTGGTTGTGCTTCCCCTCCTCTTTGTCCTAGTCCTCCGCTCATGAGTCCCCTGCTTTTCCAGACACTCTCTCCTCTGTTTCATGTCATATATGTATATGCAATTTTAGGTGTCTATATAAATTCCGGGAACCATGAATGAAAGAAACTGTGATAAGCATGTTTCTTAAACTGACTTAATTTGCTTACTATTCTTATGTGGAAATGTTGAAAACTAATGGCGGTCACAAGGGAAAGCCCTGTGCTCTCTTTGAAGGTGAGCCAAGATCCAATCAGTTCACCATGATTTATCAGAACGGCACACGAAGAAGTCACTGCCCTTCGTTTGGCCACCAGATAGAGAGTGGGACATTTACAGAACTGTTGCCTAGAATGTTACTTTCAGCTTAACATGCCAGTGTTTAATCCATGGGTAGCTTAAAAGTCCCCGTGAGTCAATATTCCTATCCCTCAGAAGCTGGTTTACTCCTTAGTGAAAGATGGAGATCCAAAAAGGAGGTAAGAATGGTATCTTAAGGTAGACAGAAGACCAAGAGAAGGTAACACCAGGCAATGAGGAAGGCAGAGAGTAAGCGAAAAGATAACGTGGGTCAGGAAAGCGAGAAAGAATCCAGGCTAGGAAGGGCTGGGGGCAGGGACAGGAGAGAGAGGGGGGCACATTAACCTCTTAGGGCTCTAAAACACCAGCTGCTTCCTCCTTCCATCTTATCCCCAGACTCTGAACTCAGACTCACTGGTGACCACGTGATCACGCCTGTCACTGAGCGGGGGGGGGGGGGGGGGGGGACACACAGAGATGAGTCAGCACCGCTCATTAGCTTGATGCAGCTTAGCTCTAAACAACACGCAGGCGTTCTGTTGTGGACACAAAGGCGGGTGTTATCAGCGAGATCATTTTCAGAGGACACAGCTCTCACTCAGACCCTGTCGTACAGACAGGGAAGTCCTGTTTCGGGAATATGAGGCCAGAGAGTGCTCTCTCATTATTTCTGCTTATAAAATCTAATCTCTCCCCATATATGCTATCATCACGCCTTCCATCCAACACAAAAGAGAAGCACGCGTGTAAGCGGTTACCACCAGTCCACCACTGTCCTTCGAGAAACAGGTTCACCTAGCCAGGGACAAGGCAAGTTTAACTCCTCGGGTCTTATCAACTCAACAATCTTTACTGAGAATCTACGATCAGCAACACAGGATGAACCCAGGAGACATGAACTGGAAATGAATCCTGTGGCTAATAGACAGCAAATATCCCTTCCAGTGACTTCTTCATATATATACATACATATATATATATATATGTATATATATACATATATATATATATAAATTCAAATCTCACGGCCAGAAAAACAGGAATTCTATGAGTGACCCTATTCTTTCCTTAGACATATAGAGAAATTTTGTATACATACACACATATAAGTGAATTGGTTACCAAGACGCGGTTCAGTTAGTTGAGTGTTTTCCTAGCATGTGCGAAGCCTTGGGTTTGATTACCAGCACCTTATAAACAATGTGTTGGCTCTTGCCTCTAGTCCTAACACTTGGAAGGTAGAGACAGAACTTTCAAGGTCTCAGCCTGGGCTATTGGAGACTGAGACCATATATAATAAATAGATAAACAAAAAGGCAGAATCCACTGAATATTCCTTATTTCGAGGAGAAAGGGAGGAAAAGGCAGTTGGTCATTGCCTTTCTTGTCTACTCCCAGCTCCATTTATATATATATATATATATGTATATATATATATATATATATGAATGATCCCAAGTTCTGTCATTACTTTTAATTCAGTGATAGTTCAACTAGTTTCCAGGTTCACGTTCACTCCCTGTAACTAATTCAGCAGCGGTCTTATGCCTGCCTCATTAGCACTGGTGGCCTAGGAGGCGAGGACACCATGGTGAGAGGCTCTGGGAGCTCCTCAAGGGAAGCCTCGTGGCTTCTGCTCATGCACATGAGGCATTAGGAATATTATATTTCAGGGTAGGTATAAAGAGAGTTCCGGAGGTTGCTTCTCCATTTCAAGGAACAGTGGGCACCAAATGACCTGCGTTTGGCCACTTTGATTTGTTTTAATAAGGTCGTCCTTAAGCCTGCTGGTAAATTATTCTGCCTAAACTGATCCGAACGTTTAAGAAGGCATCTCCATCCGAAGCCGAGGCTTTACTCCCGGCATTCTCACCTCGCATCAGTGTGTGGTACCCTGCCCTGCATTGAAGATATCCTTACTAACGTATAGCTCAATCCTATCCCCATATGTCCCAGGGCTCCTCTTATGCAAGTCATGCAACACCAGCACAATTTACCTCTTTCTCATCTTTAGCATGCTTGGCTTCTTAGACCCTGAGCTTGTCAGGTCCTCCCAGGCTCGGGGTTCCTTCTTGTCTGGAGTTTTCGTCCAGTTTCTTCTCCATGTGTCCCCCACATCGCCGATAACATCATCCAGGTCTCTGATACTATTTCACTTGAGCACAAAGTCCAAATGATGAGGCATGGGGCTCCAGTTCAGCAGCAGACTACTTTCCAAAGATGCACAAGGCCCTGGGATTTGGACTCTGACGTTTTTCATGATTTAATCCCCAAACAACATCTTCAAAATCCCTACAGGAATGAAGTACTCATTCAAAACAAAAGCGACGAGAAGCCTCCATACAGGAGCCAGGAGAAGGGATGGGTTTTCTCTCTTGGGTGCTATTCTGAATAGAGACAGGAAGATGGGCTTGATGACCCCACAATGACCTGGAAGCTGCGAAATTCTGCGATCATCGCAGCTCCTAGCATCTCATTTTCATCAAACGCTAGCCTCTAATCTGCTCTGAGCTATGAGCGTGTCTAACAGATGAAAGTATCTTCACAGAGGATTCCGCTTGCTTGCTCGGCAGTGATCTCCTTAGCCATCGCTTACATTTACATTCGAGAAAGCCACTATAACACCCATAGGAAACCATAAAGGAAAAAGTCACCAGTCATACCGTGTAATGATCCTCAATCTGTCCTCCACTCCCGCCTTCATCGCTGCTTTAGACGTATTTAGGCATTGCTAAAGGATTCATGCACTACTTTTTTTGTTGTTGTTGTTTGGTTTTGTTGTTGTTTTACCTACAATGATTCTTGCTTTCTACTCTAATTGTTTCTATTTAAGCACGATCTTTGTTAACATCAGTGGCTCTCCTGCTTCCAACTGAGGCTACCTTCCACAGAGCAGACTGAATCTGTCAAGGTTATCTGGGGAAGATCAGCAGAGGCTGTGTTAACCAGTACCAGCCCTTCTCAATTAATCCACCAGCACTGGGTTTGCATATTTAGCCCGGGACACAACTTAGAACACTGCAGCTGGGTTATTCATTTCCATTATGTTGAGTCAGCTATTTTTTAATGTGTTAATGTTTATTATATGTGTTATCTCAGTGTCGCATATACATGAGTGCAGTGCCCGCAGAGGCCAGAAGAGGGCGCAGAATCTCTAGCTCAGGACTTGCAGGTGGTTGTGTGCCTCCCACTGTAGGTGCAGTGAATCAAATTTGGGTCTTCTGCAAGATGTGTTCGTGCTCTTAACTGCTGAGGCCTCTTCCCAGGCCCTGGGCTGTTTCAGAATCTGTGGGCAAGTTCAGGGATTGTTTCCACAACCCAGAGTGAATTACAAAATCCACTTGTATCAGTCTGAGAGGTTCTACCACTACTCTTTATTAAATTATGGCTGTGAATGAGGCTATAAACCACCTGCCCTGAGGTTGGGAAGATGGCTCATTTGGTAAAGCTGTCGTCATACAAGTGCAAAGACCTGAGTTCAGATCCCCAAGAATCCATGAAAAAAAAAAGCTGGGTGTGTTGGTACATGCCTGTTAACCCTTCCCTAGGGGAGGAGGAGGAAACAACAGGGTTGTTCAGTAAAAACTGCCCAGCCAGTTTAGTCAGATACATAATGCCTGGATTCAATGAAAAGACCCTTGTCTCTAAAAAGCAAAATAATAAAAAGATTGACCTCTGACCTCCACTTGCGCATGTACACATGCACCCACACCACAAAGAGGCACACACATGAACAACTACACACACACACACACACACACACACCTTACCCTGACCATTACAAGTTCTATTCCTACTGAATCATTGTGACGATTCTTTGAAGTGCTACCAAATAAAAATAGTGGACTGTGTGTATATTCTAGGACATCTCTTTTCTGATACTGGCTTTGATGACTCGTGAACATTTTCACAAGCAGTTGTTCAGTATTGAGTTTGTTATTGTGTTGTTGTTTTTGTTATTGTGTTGTTGTTGTTGTTGTTGTTGTTGTTGTCATCTGTCCCAACTGTAGTTTGGATGCTAGGGAGAAGCGCAGTAAGGCACAGCATTAATCTTAAGTTGCAAAAGCCCCATTTGTATCGTGACACACATACAAATATAAATCAAGCAGGGAAACAAAATGCTTCGCAAGCTCCTTCCTCAGCTAGCTATTGTTGGAAAATAATGGGCTCTTACATTATTTGGTGACATCCTGGAAGGGCAGAAAGAATTCTATTCACGTCAGAAATGATTCCAATGTTGCCTAGTGGACTATTCTTAACCAAGAATTAGTTCCTTCGGTAAATATGTATCCTTGAACTTAACACAGTTACTAAAAGCGATAAAATATTGAATTAACGCTCTGCACATATCCTAATGGAATTATCAACAAAATACCTAATGCTAAATAGAAAAATTACACAATAGCTTTCATAGTCCTGTCTCTTAAATAAACAGAGGACTACTGGGCAGAATAATAAGTTTCATACCTGCAGAGGGAAGGGTTGGTCCATACTGAATATAAAAAGCTACCCACCTTTCATATCACCTAAACCATATGTGCTCAAAACGAGGGTGTGGGGTGGTGGGAGAGCTCAGTGGTTAAGAGCACACACTCCTCTTGCAGAATACTCCAGCTCAGCTCCCAGAACCCATGCTGGGTGCTTCACAGCCACCTGTAACTCAAGTTCCAGGGGATCTGCAACCTCTGGCCTCCACGGGCACCTGCACTTGTGCACACGCATGTGTGCGTGCACACACACAATGCAAAGATGAAATGATTCCAAAAGAAGACTAAAAGGCATTTCTAATGCAGTGAGCTGTCACCCCCAACAAACCCTCTGTGGTGGGCATGAACATGCACAAAAAAACCCTCAAATCAATATTAACTAATACAAGCACTGCTGACCTTTGCCATGCTAGATGACAGTTCCATAGGATCATCGTAAGATGGTCCCTCAGATAGATACACCAGGAGATGAAATAGACAGCCAAGTCTCTAGTGGTGATGGAGGTGGTGGTGGTGGTAGTTGTGGTTGTAGTAGAGGTGGTGGTGATGATGGTGGTGGTGGTGGTGATGATACTTTTTCCAGTTAACTTTATCTCTATCAATCAGGTAGTGGCCCAATTTGGGTTTTTATTTTCTTCCTTGCTAATGTCAAAATTGCAATACCTTAGCCCAGCATGGTGGTCCATGCCGTATTCACAGCACATGAGAAGCAGTGTGAAAAAAAGGATGGAGGGTTGGAGGCCAGCCTGGAAGACACTCTCAAAAGAAAGCAATGATGTGGGTTGACCAGCTGGAAGTCCTGTAGCCCCCCACCCCCAGCAGTCACCTTGAGGTCAGGGGATCTGTTCTAAGACCTTTCTTGTCCTTTATTCCTTCCGCTCCTAAAACTACCACATAAAAGTCACCCTCAGACTAATCAGAAATAAAAGGTTGGTAAACAACTCTCAAACTGATGACTTGAGATAAGAAGAAAGCCCAGAGGCCATGAGTGTCCCACATCCTCTCCTGACATCTGTCAGGCGATAAAACCTCATGAACAGGAGTCAAGAGTTGCCGGGCTAGCCTTGTTAACAGACGATCCAGCATTTCATATAGAGTGCATCTCTATAAATGCCACTTCTTGCTCTTAAACTTAAGCTTTGGCACTGACGCACTGCCGGCTTCCTCCATGGTAAGCACCTGTCCGTGCTATTCACTCTCTCCGGCTGTTTTCCTGTCAGCGTCTTAATCACTTTCCTTAGACTGTTCTCTGAGTCGCTGTAATGTCGGCAGGCATGGGGATTGTCTAAGAAGCAGTCTTGTAGGACCTCAACAGCAATAACTTCTTTTCAGCTCAGTCCACCACTCAAGTTGCATTCATAGCTGCTCCGCTGGACCAGATGTTCCCCAGCATGTCTGGTGCCAGTCACACATGCCCCATCCAGTGGCTTCAGCGTTAGAACCTGTCTTCTGGAAACTTCTTTCCATGGATTGAGCTCATTAAGTCTGATCGAAACTGATAGGCATTTTAAAGACACTGACTCTTTCTCCCTTTTGAAAATTTAGAGTCCCTGTCTTCCTCCTCCCCTGCTCTTTCCTAAAGACAGAGGACAATAAACCCATTAGCTTCTCTCTCAGGGGAAACTTCTGTTCATTTTATTGTCCCAACTGCCATTTTCAGAACATAAGGTGTTTCCTACTTTTAGAATCAAAACACTCAAAACTTGATAATTTGGATGTATATTACTATTTTAAGACTTAAGAAATATCTCTATCTGGAGACAAAATTCCTATTTATACACCAGCCACTTTTGAATTAAATCAGGCCACATGTTACACCCACATAGCAACCCTTCACAGTAGCTTCCTGTGGCCAAAGTGGGCAGTCTCCATGTTTATAGAACCATTATTCACTGTGTGGGGAAAGGCAGAGAGTCTATTTCCTTGGTGAATAAATGGAGTTATATATGATCTGACTGTGAGAGGAACAGAAGCTAAACAAGGAAAACTGAGTGATGGTTGAAAGAAGGAGCCCGAGAAAGAAGATGCAACTCAGGCCCTTGAGGTCTTCCTGTGCTCCAAAGAATAGAAACCCTCTGCAGGGCCAAATTAGCTTAGATTCTTACCTCTTTTCAATGAACCCAAAGACTTCAGGAGAATTCTTTGAAAATTGAAGGCAGAAAACAGGGGGATTTCACTGGAGTTACTTTTGACGATTCAGAGAAAGTTTTGATGGCCACAACTCACACTCAATAAAAGCCTGGTCATCAACAGAGATTCTTCAAAATAACTGTTTGTTCCAGGGTTGAAGTCATTTGGAGACTGTATACCCACAGGGAGCAAGTTCCCACCAACCAGATCCTGAAGACAGGGAGCACGGAAGCTGTCCTCCTAGCTCCCACCAGTTGGATCCTGAAGGCAGGGAGCACGGAGGCTGTCCTCCACACTCTCCTTACTCATCTTAGTCTTCTTCCCTATCATTCTCAAGCCAAACATCTTTGGCCTTGACACAAATACGGACACCTGACACCCTTGGTTCTGGGCTCTTTCTTGTTTTGTTTTTTTGTTTGTTTATTTGTTTTGTTTTGTTTCTGAGACAGGAATTCTCTGGGTAGCCCTGGCTGTCCTGGAACTTACTATGTAGACCAGGCTGGCCTCGAACTCACAAAGATCCACCTGCTTCTGCCTCCCAAGTGCCGGGATTAAAGCTGTGCGCCACCATTGCCCGGCTGAACCTTCTTGTTAAGGCTTCACTATCACTGTGGTGGAGGTGCCTCTCTTTCAGACCAAGTTGCTTTCTTGGACCTTAAGAAGCAAGAACGAACACAAGCAAGCATATACATATAGAGAGAGACAGACAGAGAGCTCAGAGATATTTTATTTCTAATTGGCCCCCAATCATCACGCAGAAGTTTATTTTAGTTTCTGCCTAGCCTGGACCATCGCACTTGTATATTTTCATAAAACCCATCCACGCTGTGGGAGCCCCTAGTTAAGACCCCTACATCCCCTTGGGGGCTGCGCTCATCACCCTGTCTGAACCAACCACACTGCTTCACTCTTTTGCCCAGGACCCTGCTTGATTTTTTTTTCTAAAAAGCGTCCTTATTATCCACTTCATTATTGCCACTACAATATCATTTAGAACCAAGGATAGGTACCTGTTTGTGCCTAGATGATGTTGATACACAGAACTTTCTCAATAAGCAGATGTTCCCACCATTAAGTGAAAATAGAGTGGAAAACGGGGACGCCCACACACAGCGAAGAAGCCCGGAAGCCCTGACAAGGGCGGCTTCACCTCCCTCTCTTTCACTGGAGACTCCTGCGTGAAATCAGGACAGAACCCGTTGACGGTCCCCCTTTGTTTGGGTGTTTACCTTATGTTCAGAATTACCCTGATCTACTGAAAAGAAAACAATCACTGGGTAGAATGGCAGGATGGCTCAGCCAGCAGAGGGTCTTTCTGCCAAGCCTGAAGATCTGATTTGATCCCCAGAATCTGCATAAATCAAAAGGATAAGCCAACTTCTGCAGTTTCCCTCTGACCCCTGTGTGTGCATAGCGGCCTATGTGTGTCCCCCAACACACAATAAACAAATAATTAGATAGATAAATAAAGTCAATAAAATAGATATAAATCTTAAGTCACTTGACACACAACTTAAACAGAGAAAGTTTAAACACGATCAATGTTAACACCAGAAAAAGCTAAAAGGTTGATTTTTTTTTTTAAGGATGTTTGGAATTTTTGCCAACTTCTCTATCTTTTTCAGGCATTTTCTTTTTCACATTCTGCACTGTAGAATCCTCTAGTCTGTTCTCTGAACTTTCAAAAAATCTGTTCTCAGAAATCTGTCATATTTGTTTGATATTTTTTTTCCAGATATATATCTCATCACTGTCTCAAAAGGAAAAAAAAAAAAAAAAAAAAAAAAAAAAAAACATGTTTAGTGTTCTTTAAAATTCCCGTTTCTTCTGTGTGGCCAACTACTTCTCACCCCAGGGGTGGGAATTTGACTTTCTCTTTAAAATAGCAATTCCTCTTTTTATTTGCTCACGTTTTCAGCGGAGGAAATTGCCAATGACAGGTTGCTGGGCACTCAGAAAGCCCGCGTTTAGCTGAAAACCAGCTCTGGAATCAATAGCTAGAGCTGGTCATCAAAATGCTTGTCCCGTCACTCTCTTGCGCCCCTGGAATATACTGTGAAGAATGGGGTGCTGAGTGGGGCTCACCGGTAGAGGATGCACCCTGCATGCTGCCGTCGGTTCCATCCCCCACATCTTAGTAGAAAATCATTTTGTCCAGGCCGCGATGTGCTTGGCAGTTAAGGGCATTTGCTGCCCTTGCAGAGAATCTGGGCTTGGTTCCCTGCACATCCATGTCAGGTGGCTCACAACTGCCTGCAACTCTTACTCCAGGGGAATCCAACACCCTCGTCTGGCTCCTGCACACCTGTGGTGTGCATAAACTCACACAGAGTCAAACACAAACACATATATTTAAACAAAGAAAGAAAGAAAGCATATTTTGTGCCAAACAATGTCTCAAGCAGTCGAGACACTAAAATGAAAGCGAAGGATACACTACCCATGAAGAGTTAATAATTTTTCACATATTTGTTGACCACCTAGCATTATGCTAGGTCCGTAAACTGGAAGGAATATAATTACAACAATATAAATAGATACTTTTGGTTTCCAGTCTACCACACTCTGGCTTATAAAATGCTGACTCATCTAGGAGTAGAGCAATAATGGCTCAGGGGCTAAGAGCCCTTGTTGATCTTCTAGAGGACCCAGGTTCGGTTCCCAGCACCAACACAGTGGCTCACAAACATCTCTAACTCAGTTCTAGGGGAGTTGATGCCTCTCCTGGTCTCTGTCATCACCAAACATGTGTGTGATACACAGACATGCATACAGGCAAAAGCAGTTACACACATAAATAAAATCTTTAAAAGAAAACAGTGCTGGGCTATTGTACTGGCTAGTTTCATGGCAGCTTGACACAAGCTAGAGTCATCTGAGAGGAGGGTGCTTCAATTGAGAAAGTCTCTGTGAGATCAGGCTGTAGGCAAGCCTGTAGGACATTTTCCTAATTAGTGATTGGTGGGGAAGGCCCAGCCCATTGTGGGTGGTGCCATCCATGGGCAGGTGGTCCTGGATTCTAAAAGAGGCAGGCTGAGTAAGCCATGGGGAGCAACCCAGGGAAACAGCTCCCCTCCATGGCCTCTGCATCCTGGTTCATGCACTGAGTTCCTTTGATAAGGAACTGTGATGTGGAAGTGTAAGATGAATAAACCCTTTCCTTCCCAAGTTTCTTTAGGAAAGGTTCATGGTGTTTCATCACAGCAATCGAAACCCTACCTGAGACAAGCTGGTGCCAGGATAGTGGGGGATTTCTGCAGCAGGCCCAACCATGTTGTTTGGGGGAGGACTGTGCAAGGACTTTGGAACTTTGGACTAGAAAAGCCATTGAGCGTTGAGAGCTCAGTGGGCGGTTCTGTGGGAGCCCGGAAGATGAGACTGTTGCGAGAGGTGCTGGAGATGCGGGCCTGGCCCGTGAGGTTTCAGAGAAAAACAAAGATTCTACGGGGCCTTTTGTGTGAGAAATCTGTGGCTCTGGAGAGCTAGAGCTACAGAGTAGCTGCGATTAACAAGAGACCAGAACCCCTACAGCGAAACCTTTGCTTTGTGGGAACAATGGGTGCTGCCCACCTGGGACTGAAGCTTCAGCTGTGATTAAGAAGAGACCAGAGTCACTGGGCTGAAGTCTTCTGGAAAGTCTTTCCTCAGAGTCAGCACACAAAGCTGTGTTCCAGAGCGGGCCAAGGCAGGACTTGGGCTGGCAGCAGGACTTAGCAGAAGAGTCTCCCAGGAAGTGCTGGTTTTGGAGGCATGAAGAGTTCTTGCAGAGCAGCTGAGGCTTAGCCCTGTGCAAAGGCCAGGAGAGGCCATTGGTGAAGGTGCAGCCACAGTGGCAATTGAAGGCCCAGAATTGAAGGGGTCATGCAGAGAAGTTGCCTAGGAGAGGCTATTGGTGAAAGTCCAGCCCGGTTACAGCAGAAGACTCTGGTAATTTGGAGATACCAGTACCATGGGATGACCACCAAGAATGGCTGAAGTGTTGCGGTAGAGCCAGCAGAAGCCTAAATGACAGCTGTGTGTGTCACAGAGAGTACAGTCAGAGAAGCGAGCCAGGCCCCTTGGAGGAGCCCAGAAGATCGTGAGTGAATCCCAGACAGCTGGACATTGAGTTATTTATACTGCTGGAATTTGGTTTTGCAAGGGAAATGACTAAGTCAGTAAAATGCTTGGCACTAGTGTGTGGGGACCGGAGTTCAATCCCTGACACCTACATAAAACCCAGGTGTGACAGCAGTGCTGGTAATCCCACAGCTGGGGAGCTGGGGACTGGTAAAACCCTAGGGCTTCATGGCCAAGCAGCCTAGCTCAGTGAACTCCACATTCAATGAGAGACCCTGTCTCAAAAAATAAAGTGGAGTCCTGAAGTGTGAACCCACAAAAGTCTATTTAACAATTTCTTAAAGGATGCAATGGGAAAACAAACTCACAAATACAGAACCAGGTAGACACTGCGATCCAACTACTTCTGTTCAGTTGCTCTCCCAACAACGAGGAACAAACCCAGGCTTACTCCAGCTCAGACCACCTGAGAGAGAGAGCAGCCCTTCTCCTCCGTTTTATCTCATATCTCCAGAGAAAACCATGCCCACAGCAAGTCACTCCCCAATATCACTGGCAAACGGATTGAGCTCCCACAACAGAGACCAATGGTGGAAAACACTGAATGTTGAACCCTGTCTTCCACGGGCACACGTGCATATGCACACACGCATGCATCTCACAGCTTCGCAACTCAGTACTGTGCGGCATGGTGCTTGACCTCCATGACCTCAGAGCCAATTGGGCTCCTCGCCATCAATGTCTGCCATTGTAAAAGAATGACATACTGAATGTTGCTAGCCCAGAAGACCACCAAGGTTCAAAAAAAGTGTGGTTTCTGTTTAATATACTCATCGCTTTCACATCAGATTAAAGAACAAAATTCCAAACATCCTAAATGGCACCTTCTTTCTCCTGAATGCTTGGAGTTTCCTGTACACCTGGCATCCTTAACATGGTGTCAATTGGGCAATGACAAGCTCAATAAATGCTAAGTGGATGGGCAAGGAGGTGCCCTGTGAGTAGCTTGCTTTTCCTGAAGTTCTGAAATTATCCCACAAAAATGCAAGTTTCATTGTGTAAATGATTTAAACCCTCCACAAAGATTTATGGGGGTAGGAACTGGAGAGACAGCTTAGCCATTACGAGCAGCTGTTCCTCTTCCAGAAGACCCTGGTTCTGTTTCCAGCACCCACGTGGCAAGTCACAAACATCTGTGACTCCAGTTCCAGGGATCCAATGCCCTCTCCTGATCTCTGAGGGCACCAGGCATGGAAGTGGCATGGACACACATAGAGACAAAACACTCATACATGTAAATATAGAGAGATAGATATACACTATATAGAGAGATGATAAAAAGATTTAAAGGAAGGAGCAGAATGTATTCCTAGTTTCCCAAGTGTTTTACCAAAAAAAACCAAAAGTTGAAATTGCATGCGCTGTGTAAAAAAAAAAAAAAAAAACAAATCCTGAGTTGATGTTTTCCCTGTGCGTGAAATTAGTAAAGCTTCTTGCCCAGAAATAAGTATCTATTTGGCAACTGGGGAAATGTTTGCATAGTTTCCTCTGAACGAGCTGACTTCATAAAGTGGGAAGGAGCTGGGGTTTCTGGTTTCTGCGGCCCTGGAAGCTAAGAGCTGAAAATATAAACAATGACTAACGCATTAGTCATAGCACACAGCTGTTCCTAGCAGGGCAAGAAACAACAGGCTGGAAAGGCTGCAGGAGAAGGAGGCTTGGCAGGACAAAGAGCATTTTATCCGAAGGAGTCAGTCTCAGTTAGGTGGCCCTGGAAACGCATGTGGCCCGAGGGATTTTACTCTGGGTGGTTCGGCTAGATATCCACGAATCTATTTTGATTAGTTTTTAATTGTCTTCCTTCATAAAAGCTGAACACAATGAAACGATTTGCCAGAAACTTGACTCATTTCTCACATGTCCTCTAGAGGGCAGCAGTGGCCCAAAACACAGGCCAGGACCAAAAAAAAAAAAAAAAAAAAAAAAAATCTTTGGCGCCAATCTGCCTCCTCGAATCAAGTTGTCAGTGATGTGTTTATTTCTATATTAGTGTCTACCTAGGAAAACCATTAAACGGTAGAAAACAATATGGTGAGCTCATAGTACAGAGTTTGGAAAGGAGTTCTATATTTACACTCTTTTTTTCTGTATAGGACCAGCACACACGTAACCTAGGTCAGTGGTTTTCAAGCCTTTCCCGGTGCCCCTAAGACCACGGAAAGCAGAGGCATTTACATTACAGCTCATAACCGTGGCAAAATTACAGTTACAAGGTAGCAACAAAAAAAATAATGTTATGGTTGGGGCATCACCACAACGTGAGGAACTGTATTAAAGGGTCACAACATTAGGAAGGTTGAGAACCACAGGCGTAGGCCATTCTGTCCCTATGGGTTTTGTGCATGTAGAGAACAGACATGGTGTGAAGTAGCTGAGAAAGGTAACAGGATGTGTGAACTCAAAGCCTCTGCCTTTTATGGAGAAATCAGAACCATCCCCAGGTATGACCAAAAATCTATTCATTCATACACTCACTCCGAAGTTAGTTAGCAAGTGTCTAAGAACTGGTTAGCTAGGCACATTTCGTATGGTGTATGAAAAAGTACTTTAGGTGACTTACAATCGAGAAAGGGGAGCAGAATGATTTGATATAGGAAGGATGACCATTCAATGTGGAGATCATAGTAGCAATGTTAATTTTAAAAACATTCCTTTTATAAGCTTGGATTTCGTCTGGAGAGACACAGCTCTGATATAGTCTTCCTGTCCTGGGAGGACACAGGGCTTTGTGCAGAGAAGGTGGTAGCGAGCCAGCACTGGGTGCATCCCATACAAGGGAACGAGGACCTGAATGTGCGCTTTTTGAATGTTGAGGTCTTTCTTAGCTAATGTTGCCCTTTAAATATTTCATTGTGCTCAGAGATGTTTTTATGCAAAGAGAGCAACTCTTAAAAGCCAGCACCTTTCAGCAAGGTTACCGCCAGAGCTTCTAAATCCCTGTGGATCTGTCTTCCGGGATCTCTCTTGATGTATTCATGTCATTTGCCGATTAGACTTCTTTATTCTCTTTCATGTTGTGAAATTAAGGGCAAGATGGGAACCACAAGGAAGGGACACAAAGTGTCAGAACTATGACTTGGTCCCTTTTGGTTGAGCCAGGTGGGTTTCTATATGGAATGCAGGTTAAGGAAAGCCATCTCCCCACACAGCAGTGAGTGGCTCCAAGGATGTTCTTGCCATGGTCTTTCCTCAAATCCAATGGTGTGTCCTGTCCCCACATGATGGACTGTCTGTGCAGCTTGTCACATGTACGGCTAGATATTGCATGTGTGGGAAATTACCTGGGAGCATTCAGCCACCGTGTTCCTGACTGCCATCCCTGCAACAGCCAGATATTTATATGTGTGCTAGGAAATGATCACAATTAAACAGTCTGACTGGTAAGTGTTTGTGATGGTCTAGAGCTAGGCTAGGAATGACGAGCCCTAGTCCCTTGGAACTGGTGACCATTTTAAGTGGCACTGACTCTGAGGAGTCAAACAGAATCACAACATAGACAGTGTGATACTCAGGACAAGCCTGACTGGGGAAGAGGCTAAAAGGGAGAAGTGGAACCATAGCTTGGTTCTGTTTTGCTTTGTGTTCATTGTTTTGTTTTGTTCTGACACAAGGCCTTCGTCTCTAGCCCAGAGTAGTCTGTAACTTCCTATGGAGTCCAGACTGGCGCTTAGGGCAGTTCCCCATAACCCAGAAACCCAAGAGCTGAAGTCATAGGTCTGAATTGAAACACCCAGCAACCATACTATTTAAAAATGAAATTCTACTTGCCCTAAATTGGCCAGTCCAGATAGTGGTGCACTGTCTAAAGACCACCAGAGAAGCCCTTAAATACTTCTAGGATGGAAACTTCTCTAGATGGAAAGTTAGAACATGAAAAGGCCCAGACCATTTATTTAAGATCTATTTTATTATTTGTGTGTGTGTGTGCACATGAGTATTCATGTGTGTATGTATTAGGAGTCCTCGGAGGCTAGAAGAGGGAGTTGCATCACCTGAAGCTGGAGGTAAAGATGATTTTTAGCTGGCTGGTGTGGGTGCTAAGAACTCAGCTCAGGTCCTCTGCAAGAGCATCCAGTGCTCTTAACTGCTGAGCCATCTCTCCAGCAGGGGTCACATTTATTTTTTATAGGGGGGGGGGGGGGAATAACACTGTACAATTTGATTCTTCCTGAAGTGGGGATATTACATCTTAAATATAAAAGGAAGTGTTTTGTATAAAATCTAGGCTAAGACAATTCACATCCACCTGTGACTCCAGCGCCAGGGAATCTGATGCCCTCCTCTGGCCTCCACAGATATCCCCATGCATGTGGGACCCGCCACACACACTGAGGGAGCGGGGAGAGAACTCCTGCAGGGAGAAAGGGCTTAGTTGCTATAGACAAGCTGATGAAGACGTTAGTCAGTAAGTTGACTGTGTTATACTTGTGACACCAAGTGGCTGCCATAAAGCCATCGCTCCTGTCTCCTCGGCCACAACATCATCATGGTGCATGTTCCAGTCCTTTGGAATATGGACTAGGACAGTGTCTCTTTTTCAGCTGGGAAGGGTCAGACTGGACATCACCAGAGAAGTAGGTCCCTTTAAATCCCATCCCAACAAAGTGTTCCAGGCCACTGCCCTCATGGTAGCTTTGTAACCTGGCTGCAGGTTAATTTTCTTCCTTATGTCTCATTTTAATTGTCTCCACAATAGTTCATCCAAAAGCGGCGTGAATGAGGGCAGTTTCTTAAAGAGCATTGCTTGTGTTCATTGCATTTAATAATGTTGCAAGAAGATATTAAACACAAGAGTGACCCATCCTGCTTAAAGCTCATACTGTATGGAATTTTCTCACCAAATACAAAGTGTTTGAACCAGATGGGTGTCATGATGTCCGTCTTTCAGAATTCAAGGGCTTGGGCAAGTTTCCAAGGACCACAGAACCGAAAGCTGCAAAGTTGGTTTCGCAGGCAAACTTTCTCACTCTGGACCCAGGTCTGGATGAGATCTACTGATGACACCATTGTGTGAGCTTTATTACATGGAGCAGCCCGCTACATCGTTTATATGGTAGTGTAAATGTTCCCAATGGTGCCCTTGTCGTGTGCCAGGCAGCGAGCCCAATGCATAGCTAGTAGAGATTGACTTTTGTAGAGGAGAGAGTGGAGCCTCAGAGAACCTTGCTAAGACATCTGAAGTTACACAGCTCCTAAGGGTGGAGCCCTTCCCATGCAGGTGAGTAGAGTCCCAGAAAACTCGTTCTAACGCCATCATTATGCTCTGGACTTCCCTCCTCCGGGTGGCTTCCTTTTAAGCCCCAGGAGGCATTTCTGTGATGGCTACTGTCTCAGTATGCCGTTTTATTGAAGGCGAAGCTTCTCACCTCTTTCTGCTAAAGTTGAAGCCTCTCTATTCTGAAAGTCATTTGCATATTCTCCACTTTCTGATCCTACTGAACCGACTGCAGTCACCCCAGAAGTCCCAGGTCTCTTGGCAAATAACAGCCTCATATATGCTTTTTGGGGGGAACAAAGAGAGTTTGGGTAATTCAAGTGGTTCAGGAGACCTGACAGTGGTGGCAACCCTACCCACCTCCCAAACCCCAAGTCATTGTGGAGTTAAGGGAGCACTATATACAGAACGGGTTCGCCAGTGACTGCCTTCCTTACTGGCCAGAATGGTAGTGGAGAAACTTCCTGGTGGGACAACAGATATTAGCAGCAGAAACCAAGGAGTAGCAGCCAAGGGATGCCACCCACTGGCATCAAAGGGGGTGGTGAGCAAATGACTACAGAAGACACCAGTTAACTCTAACACAAATTGTGATGAACTGTATGTAGTTTCATAGAAATAAGAAAATTTGGGGTACGCAGTGAGACTGTGATCCAAGAGGAATATAATTCAAACCCCACTCTGAGCCTTTTCTTTCTTTCTTTCTTTCTTTCTTTCTTTCTTTCTTCCTTCCTTCCTTCCTTCCTTCCTTCCTTCCTTTCTTCTTTCTTTCTTTCTTTCTTTCTTTCTTCCTTTCTTTCTTTCCACAGCTTCTCTCTGTAGTGTAGCCCTGGTATCCTGGAATTCACTCTGTAGATAGACCAGGCTGGACTCAAATTCACAAAGACCTGCTTGCCTCTACTGCCCTGGAATTAAAGACACACGTCGCTACACCCGGCTTCTCTGGTCATTTCTATTACAATGCTCAGTCCAACTCCAGAGTCCAAACTCTCAAGGGGAGGCTGTGAACATCGCTTTTGAGAGGAAACCCATCATTCAGTTTTGTCCCTATGAGACTCTGATTTACACCGGGCCAAAACCACATCTGACTGCAGTCAGACTCCTTTGGTGTGACTCATGTAAACATGCCGTTTGATTGAATTCCCAGCACAATCAATAGGGTTTCTAGTTGCCACATCGGTTGCATCTGCAGGAAGTCTAAGGAAGCATCATTTAATTCTTACTTGCTACTTCTGACACTTAAGAAACGCCGGCATCTCCCTTTACATGTGGTAACGAAATCATGGGTTTATTACCAAGATTAAATCTCACAAGAATGTCTGCCCTTCTGATTTGCTTCTTGCTAAAATTAGCAGGCTTCTTGCAGTGCCACCTGAGAGGGTTCTGTGAGATGAGAAATTTCAAAACTTTCCACACCTTTCCACGCCTACCAACTGCCCCCACATCAGAACAAATTGGGTTTTTTTCTCGTCTCTGTTTTATTGGCGCAGCATTTTGTAGCCTAACAGCTAATTTTTGAGATCATTAACGCATCTACCTATAATGAGCGTTCAAGATGTGTAGGGAGTATGTTAATTTTTTTTATGTGTGGAGACTTGTTTAATCTTCCAAGAAACACTCTGAAGTTTCTTTCCGTCGCACAAGTGTGGAAACTGAGGCAGAGCGCATTGGTGGCAGAGGATAGAGCTAGGACTGGATTCAAGTACCGACGTGTTCCTAATCCTACTGGGGAGGTAAGAGGATTGGAGTTCAAGGCCATCCTCAGTTACATAGAGACCCTGAGGCCAGCATTGGATACAAAGTTGAAGAAAGAGGGAGATTTTAGCATTGTAAGGCTGTTACCATTTTATGAAACCAGTGGATGAATACTGGCGGATGGATGGATAACTCAAGGAATACTAGATGGTGCAAAGATGGATGTATAATAGATTGATGGATGGATGGACAGATAGGACAGAGGGATGATTGATGGGTGGATTGATGGGTGGATGGATGAACGAATACTGGATGCATATATTTAAATAGATAGCAATTGCCATTTTAATTCATTTATTTGACAGATATTCAAAATAAGCCAAGACAGGTAGACTATCTCTCCAAAGTGCATGGCTGCAAAGCCGTAGGGACACTATCAGCGCGTGAGTGTGGCGCATCCCCCTGCTGACCGCTGTGAGACACACTTTAGGCCTGAGCTACTCGGACTTTCATTTGTTTGTGTCCATTTTGTTTCAGCGTTTAGAACCCAGGCTGAGAGACACGCCCGCAATATCCCTTTGCCCAGCTACCTGTGCCGTGTTCGGTGGTTATATAGTAATCGCTCACTGTCTGCGTCCTTGCTCACTGCATAGCATTTGAAGTGATCCTGAGTGAACATTGCTTACTTGGCAACCACCATTTGGCATCATTCCTCTGATGTGAGTTTTGCCTTCTCCCATATCACTCGGGGGGAAAAAATTCCCCCAGGAATACCATACGATATACAGCACTCAGAGGCTGAACGCTGGAGGGTGAGAAGTTCAAGGCCATCTTTGGCCACATAGAGAGCTCGAGTTTTAGTCTTGGATCTGTGAGATCCTGACTCGGGAAAAACAAAAACAAAAACCAAGAATGCCATCAAATGTTAAGTATCCATTCCGAAAGCAAGGGCTGCGCCTGGGCTGTAGGCAGCCCTCCACTCTGCAGAGCACAGTTCTGTCATTGCCTTCCCCCTGCTTTAAAGCATCGTGTGAAGCAAGGGTGGGTGATGAGCTTCATCCGCTGCTGGTGGAGACGTCCTGGGGTGGCCTTGTGGTTTCCTCCTCAACTTAGGCAGTGGTTTTGCCTTCTAGGCGTTCGAGAAGGAGTCATGCTGCCCTCACAGCCTTCCAACCGTACATACGTCCTACTGCAGTAAGCACCCACATCATCGGGTTTTTCCAGTGGCATTTATTAACAATTGTGTGTTTGAGCACATGCCCATGTGGGTACATAAGCGAGGGAGAAGGATCATGCTGTGTGTCTGTGCCACCTTCAGGACTCATATTTGCCTTCCACTGAGTTCCAAGAGTTGAACTTATGCCATCAGGTTGTATAGCAAGCATTTTTACCCACTGGGCAGCCCGCAGTACCATTACTAGAAAGCTGGCTCAGTCTCGCACTGTTCAGCAACCCTTGCTCTGGATATACTCTTACATGGATTGTGCATTTTGTTTGCTAACATTTGGTTAAGATCTGTGAGCTTGTGTTTGTGATAACCTGGTCAGATTTTATCAAGAGTGATTCGAGTATCACATTATCTAATGTGTGTGTGTTCATTGTATTTTAGATGTGTAAGTGATACCTCTGAATTTAAGTACAATCTTCAAAGCAAGCCTTGCAGAAGGAGGCTGGGGAGATGTCTCCATAGATTATTTTCTTAACATGCCAACATGAAGGATGAGTTGCGGTTCTCAGCATCACGTAAAAGCCGTGCACTGCAGCAGGCCAGCCTCCTCTGAAGAGGGGAGGAGCTTCGGTGCTTGCTGGTCAGCCAGTGTAAACTCATCAATGAGCTGTGGGCCCAATGGGAGACCTGTCTCAAAAAACAAGGTAGACAGAGAATAACTGAGGAAGAGACCTAATGTCAACCTCTGGCCTCCGCAGGCATGCAGCCACACGGAGAAGTATTTCTGCTATGTAAGGAGATCTGGCAATTATCTGGGGTATGGAGTAACCTAGGACAGCCACTCCTTGAATAATTGACCACAGTGACCCATATGTTTCTCCAATCAGAAGGAGCCATCCTTGCTACATGTGTCAAGTGACTGGCCCATGCTGGGCAGTTTTCTTATGTGGTTTACTCTGACGTTCACAGTCTGCTCAGCTGAACATTCTAGATCAACGGTAGATTTTAACCACAGAGACGCCCCTGTGGATATGTGTGGGTGGCTCAACACATGCTATTGCCCTAGAATAAATGCATGATGTGTAAGTTCACACGTAAATGCCCCCAAAAAGTCCTGCCATGAGAAATGAAACTTTAAGAAAAAGATCAAATGAGAATTATACTTCCTGAGCTGGCTGGGTGCTCAGAAGCTACGGGGTTAGTGCCCATTGTAAGTTGTCACTCACTTAGCAGGTCTAGTAAACTTTGGGAATTGCTACTTCACTAGACTATCATACCTGCTGGACAGTGCTAAATTATTTAGATAATTCAAAAAGTGGATTTTATCCACTTTCCTTCCATCCCAATTGTTTTGTTTGTTTGTTTGTTTTCTAGTTTTTTGAGAAAGGGTTTTTCTGTATAGCTTTGGTGTCTGTCCTGAAAGTTGCTCTGAAGACCAGGCTGGCCTCAAACTCACAGAGGTCCTCCTGCCTTTGCCTCCCGAGGGCTGGAATTAAAGGCTTGCACCACTGCCACCCAGCTGTTCTTTCCTCTTTATTTGCCCTTTCTATTCAAACGTTTCCATATTCCCACACAAAAAAGAACCCCACTGATATAAACAGTGAATAATCTTTACTACATATGCTAAATACTAAATGGAATATTTGAATATAATTGAGGGTCTTCTTCCTTTATTTGGGAGCCCTAAACTCAAGTCAAGTGAGCCACTTAGAAGTCACTAATGAAAGTTCATCTTGGTTTAGAAATGAGTATCTGGAAGACTACTTTCAGTCCTTGTTGGACGCATAGCTTACGTTTTACGTGGTGGATGAGAAACGCTTTAGAAACCACTCCCTCTCCCATCTTTCTAGAGTTATTTTAGAAGGAAAGTAGCATGCTCTGGAATGCTTCTCAGTCATAAACTCTTCTGAAGTCTGAGCCCTTTCATTTGGCTGGTGAGTTAACTGTGTCCTGGCTAGTGACAGGTGCAACCAAGAGAGTTCTCCCACAGGGCACCCCAAACAGTCTAGATACATATCATCAGCTGTGTGCAGCCCCAAGGGTCAGGTCCCACCACGCCCTATCTCTGTTCCTCACTAGATTGAATAGGATGAAAAGACTAGCTTTTCAAAATAATGATAATAGGGAACTAGAACAGAACACACTAAATTGAAGGAAACAATGTTTCTCTTAGCAAAGCCTTCCATCTGTCAGACCCTTGGCCCCTCATTAATGTAGAGAAGGGAAGAGGACACATTTCAAGAGAATTCCAGAGTGTATTTCATCTACCCATGTCTGTCTCTTTATAAGATCTTATGCAGGATAGGGGCCACCTCATTTGTCTACTGAAAATAGACAGCCACATCAATACATAAAACCCAGAAGTAATCACACAGCACAAACCACACTTAGAAGAACAACAGTGGCCACAACAGTAACCAGGCAGTGGTGGCACACTCCTTTATTCCCAGCACTCAGGGAGGCAGAGGCAAGTGGATCTCTGTGAGTTCGAGGCCAGACTGGTCTATAGAGCAAGTACCAGGACCACCAAGGCTACACAGAGAAATCCTGTCTTGAAAAAATCTAATAAAATGATAATAATAATAATAATTAATAATAATAACAGTTGTATAGGTCCCTTTCTTTCAAAGCAAGAGTCTTTAAAATCACCGTGTGTGTGTGTGTGTGTGTGTGTGTGTGTGTGTGTGTGTGTTGAATTACTTTGATATTATGAGCAATAGAAACTTTTTTGGATTCAAGAGTTGAAAACCGCTCCCAAAACAAAAGTAAGTTGAACACTGACTTTGGTTTGTCTCATTTATACATTTATACAAATATCTTTAGCTATTCTGGTTCCAAGAAACTCGGAGGAAAAAATATGAGTCGGTGTCTTTAGCAAGGACATTGTATTGGCACAGAATAGGAAGAGATGTCACTTGTAAGCCCGTGGTCATCACACATTTGTATAGCTGGCTCTCCCACCAGATAAATATGGATAGTTAAAGAACAAGAGATGTTCTTTATTTGAATAAGGAAGGGTAACTGACATAATCTCTGGAAGTCCAAGTCCCTACCTCACCCATGTTGCCCATTATAGTTAAATTGGACATCATAGTCACTCCATCTGGCGGAGCAAGCTGTTTCAGCTGTGTGCCTTTCCCTCTGGATCAGTCTGGTGCTGTTGGCATGATGCGAAACACGGCAGACTCCTCCTGTCTCGTGGGAAGGTGGAGCGATGACTGGTTATGTTCGGGAAATAGCAAGAAATGAACTCAACGCAAAGTATCCTCTTTGTCTTGAAGACAGGGGGGTAATATCATTCGGGGATACCTGACCAATAGGTGTTGGCTACTTGTCAAGGACCGTGAGGCACTTCGAGTTTTTAACCTCATAAATATCAGAGCCCTTTGGCTCTCTCTGGCTTCAAATATAAACTGTGATGCACTATAGACTTCTAGAAAGTGGCTTTGCCTCTCTGAATCTAAGCTCACTCATCTATAAAACAGGGGTTTCAATGCTTTTTTTCTCATGAAGCCGCTGTAAAGAGTTCATGACTGTCCAATTCTTGGGCCCCACACCTAACACATAGTGGGTGTTTACTAAATGTTAACTGGTATTACAGATTACAAAATCATGCTTGCTCGTGGCATGTTAATCTGTGTGAAATGTGTTTTCAGATCTTCAAGTGCCCCTTCATGAGTAACGTATGTTGGCATTGGCTACAGCAGGACAAATGGACACGCTCTCTTTACAGGCTCGGCTTTGTTAAATAGAAGGTCTGCATATATGATTAGAGAAAATTACAACTAAGGGATCCTGTAAAAAGAATATTGTCATTTATCATAACATTCAAAAAATGCTTGGGATCTGAAACCGTTCAGATTTTTTAATTTTGTTGGCATGTAGAATTTATTATACTGACATAATGAGCTATCTTGGGTATAAAAACAAGTCTAAACAGGAAATGCATTTGTATTTCATAAACCTTATACATATAACTGGAAGCTATTATATATCTTTTTCATTGATTTTGTGCACAAAACAGTCTTCTAATAGGAAAATTCCCACTGTGATATCATGACAGCGCTCAAAAGTATATGGAATTTGGAGTATTTTATATTTCCAAATTATGAATGCTCAACCTATGTTTAAAACTATGGCATCTTTGGAGACAGTTCAGTTGCTAACGTACTTGCAAGCATAAGGACCCACATTCAACACCCATCACCCATGTAAAAGACTGAGAATCGTGTCTTGTGTTTGCAATCCTGGCACGGGGAAGCAGAAATGGGCAGATCCCTAGGGCTCACTGACCAACCAGTCTAGCCTATTCTCATGGATGAGCCCTAGGTCTTACTGAGAGTAGAAGACAAAGTAGACGGCTCCTGGAGAAGAGCCCTGAGGGTGACCTCTGACCTCCACAGGCATGTACACACACAGAGACACACACACGCATGCTTGTGTACACAAGGGCACAGAAACACTAAGATACAGAGAGACAGACAGACAGGACACACACACAGATAGAGAGAGAGACAGGCAGACAGGCAGACAGGCAGACAGGCAGGTAGACAGACAGACAGACAGACAGACAGACAGACAGACAGACAGACAGACAGACAGAAAACTATTGGCTTTCCTACCCATAGTGCTGTTTGAATGACTCTGGGCAGAGATGAAAACCGAAAGGAAACCTTCCATGCCTCACCTCAAAACCCTAGGCTCCTTGAGACTGACCCTGTGACAGAAGTGTCCTGGCCCCTGGCTTCCTTGGCTCATATGCACAAGAGAAGAAACACAAAGCTGATCCCGACGTGCTTAACTGATCTTGTCACTCAGAGAGATGCAGTTAACGGCTTGCCCATGAGAGGGAACTTACCAAGTGATAAACGGCCTGTGAAACAGTCAGCATAAATCTGCTCAGAGCTAAGGAGAGACCCTGGTGGTGTCTGTCCAAACTGATGTTCACAAGTCCCAGGGAGGAAGACTGGCAGCTGCACACTTGTATTGAGAGCATGTTGGAAAAGCATTGCACCAGTTGAAGACAAGCCTCAGGGCTTAGTCTTTCCCGGGCCGTGTTAGGTGTCCTTCAAGGGCACGGCACTTCTTTGGGTACTCATTTTAAGGGAAAACTATTTAGAACTCAGTGTGATATTTATCAAAGTACTTAATATTTGCTTACACACGGCCTACAAGCAGGCATGGAATTCGGGGTTAGCCAGGATGGTTTCCCTCTCACAGAAACAAGTCACTTGGCCTCTGGCAAACCTCACTTCTCAGTCTCTTATGTTGAAGACAGTGTACTTCAAGGCTGTCCTGAAGATCAAATGACCTATGCATTAAAGATGCTGAGTGCACAGGCATGATACAAATATGAGCTTTGGGTGGAATTGTTTTTCTGAAGTGAGGGTTTTTGTGCACATGTATGTATGGCGTATTTACTTTTCTGGTTTCTGCATGGAAAACAGTTCACTTCTATGGGTGGCTGGAAGTCACCATAACAGAGAAAGACTCGTGGAGCTGGAGTTACAGGTGGTTGCAAGTCGCCTGATGTGTGTGCTGGGAACTGAACTCAGGTTCTCTGCATGAGCGGTTGTGCGCTTTGAACCACTGAGCCCCATCCACGGTGCTTTTAAATGGCCTCATGGGCCCATTTTCAGACTTGTAGATCTGTGTACGCCTTTACCTTTTACATCAGCGTTCTTCCATTTGCTATTAGCAACACTTCAGTAAGGAATCATTTCTGCATCCCTGTGGCTTTCAGAACACTACACACACACACACACACACACACACACACACACACCCTGAATAAAATCACATGGCCTTACATGGCCACTTAATGGATGGTCAAAATGTAGTTTTCTTTTTCTTTTCTTATCTCTTATTCCTTGTTCCTTTTAATGTTTGTTCAGGGTTTGGTTTTTTTTTTGTTTGTTTGTTTGTTTGTTTTTGGTTGTTTTCCTTGGTGGTGGTGGTGATGGTGGTGGTGATGGTGGTGGCGGCTGTCGCAGCTGCAGCGTTGGCAGTGGTGGCAGTAGTGGTAACACAGGTGGTGGTGCTGGGGCTAATGAAGATAAACAGATATTATGTCTAGCAATCGGGCAACATAGCTTTAAACATGCCATGCACAGAAATGATATTTATTTTTAATTAGGTAAGACTGTAGAATATCTCTAATGTATTTTGCAATATTGACAGTGAATGTGCACATAAATTTGTCCCTGAAACAAATGTCCTTTTCAGATGCAGAATTGTTGTTGGAGGCTGTTTATTGGTTCCCGGCCACTCAGACCCAAAATAATTACACAGAAATCTCTATTATTTGCAAAATTGTTTGGCCAATAGCTTGAGTATTCTAGCCCTTATATCTTAAATTAACCCATTTCTCTACAGTTTAGTTCCCCCCTCCCGCCTAGCTCTATTCTGCCTTAAACAGGCCAAGTCGGCTTTTTTATTCATTAACCAATAAAAGCAACACATATACAGAAGGGCTTCCCACATCACAGGACATTTTTTTCCAAGCCAGAACCATATTGTTAACTTTAAAAAGCTGATGACACATACTGGGACTCAGATCTTTTCTAGTCTCTACTTCCATAACAGAACAAAGGGCAGCCAGCTCTGCCTCTTGAGCATGCGGAGCTAAGTCAGGAGGAGCTCTCTTGGCACAAGAGACTTTTGACTAGAAGAAAAATGTAGTTAGGACTTCCGGCCTTACAAAATCATATATTTTAACAAACTCATCCAACACCAACAGGAAACCTAAAAGACAATGCATAGAGAAAGGAGATCATGCTACCCTCCACGCATTCCGCAGTATGATGTGCGGACTCAATCTTGACAGGTTTCATTCACTGATACCTAAAAAAAAAAAAAAAAAGAAAAAGAAATTGTGCTGTGAATTTTATCCCCCCACAAAAAAGCAATAAAAAGTACAGAACCTTAATACATTGATCTTTAAGTGGGTACCCACTCAGATCCCACGACCAGACCCACTAGCTTAGCCTGAGTACTCATCTGTATCTTTTTCTTCAATTACCTTTTAAAATATGTTTGTCCACCCAACTGCCTTAGGATGTGATGGAATGCACACAGCTCTACAGAGCTGCTGATGCTGTCCACCTGCAGCTCTTACGAAACAGGGTAGCTGACTATATCTGCCACAAACCAGCGAAGCTCTGTTGTCCTCCAGACACACGGCAGAGAGCAGGAAGAGCTGGGGACCTCTACGTTGCAGGGTTGACTTGAAAAACACAGCCAATTCATTTTCAACAGTTGGGTCGCTCGGAACCAAGGGTTTTTATTCTCATTCAAGCAAGTGCAGCTTCATACAAAACCTTCCCATGGTGCCGGAGACAAAAAGGATTGTTTCCTATGGCAGATATATCAACCGCACAAAAGTTGGGAAAATGGCTCCGACACAGAAAGATGGGAAATACCTGGCCTAGT
The DNA here is from genome assembly GCF_903992535.2 of Arvicola amphibius. Taxonomy (NCBI): domain Eukaryota; kingdom Metazoa; phylum Chordata; class Mammalia; order Rodentia; family Cricetidae; genus Arvicola; species Arvicola amphibius. Next base: position 110,125,955 of record NC_052055.2, read on the forward strand.
TGATCAGGCTAGAGCGACTTGTGGATGTGTTTTGGCTCCAACATCTGGATACTGGATGAAATGGTATCTGCAGAACCGGGTCCCAATAGCTAATTGTCTCTTTGGACCATCCACACACAGCATTATGGGAACACACAGACACACATCCCTGTCCCTTGTCACTAACCAAAGACCAGGCCTGTGGATGAAGCAGCTCAGATCAACCCTACGACTGGAAGCCTGGCAGCCAGGGTCACTTAGATAAAGCTGCTTATAAAGGCTTATGACATCCAGCGCCCTGTCTTACCCTGGCTCTAGAGCCGGGAGCAGTTCTTTAGAGTCAGCCACTCAGTGAAGGCAGCCTGTTAGTCCATGTGCCACCAGCCACTTCACGTCTTAGGTGCCACAAAGTTCTTGGTCATTGCCACAACAGCTGTGTCAACCCAGCAATTTCCCCCAACAGCTGTTTCTCAATAAACCTTTTGACCAAATGCAGCTGTTCTTTAAAAGCAGGCACATTGGCCGGCTTACTTTCTCCAGTGTCTTCGACCCTTATCTGAAATGACTCCCTAGCACCTGCAACGCATTGCCCAGGCAGTCTTCCATACAGCCAACCAGGCATAGACCTAGCATTCCAGACTGATGGGTGGGCGGTGGAAGCTTGCACGCATGCCTCAGTGGTCCAAGCTGCCCACAGCTATTGCATTGATTACTGGAGGGGACCATTTGCGCCTGCGCAGGAGGGAGGGGCGTTGGCGCCTCTGGCTGTCGGTTACAGACCGCTAAAATGAGGACGTAACACGACGTAACTGAGAAAGCCCTCTCCATGGGAACTTTATGTAAGTAATTTCCCACATCCACGGATATACTGGGAAAAGATTTGGGCAATAGAAGCCCTGAGCACTTGTAATTGAGTTGATAATAGAGTTTTCCTGAAAGGGGGGGTTGCATATTTAAGTTGCAATTTGAAAATTATGACCCTAGAATATTTTTCTATTTAATTCAACAATGCGGAGCTGGAGGGTTGGCTCAGCAGCTGGGAATCCTGCATCTCTTGCAGAGGACTGGAGTTCAGCTCCCAGAACCCACCGGTGGGCAGTTCTCAATCACCTTCCAACTCCAGCTCCAGGGATCTGACGCCCTCTTCTGGCTTTTGCAGGCACCTGCACTCATGTGTGCATACCCCTAGGCAGCTGTGCATAAGGACACATACTTAAACATAAAAATAGATATTAAAATATAAAAATTGAGAATATCCAACAAAAGAAAGGTAACCCACCTATATAAAATAACCAAAGACAAAAATATCTCTTTCGGCAATAAGAGGATAAGTGTGGTCAGTTTGCCCAGCATATCTGACAGTGCTAGTCATTAGGGAAATGCAAATGGGAACCACAATGAGTTCTTTTCTCAACAGTAATTGTGTAACACACACACACACACACACACACACGTGATGATACCAACCACTTACTGGTGGGAATGCAAAACATACAGCTGTTCTGAAAATAAAGTCTGACAGCTTATTTAGCATTTAATTCAGGACTCGGCATTCTTTAAGCATTCATCTCAAAGAGAAAAATATCCACGCAAAAACTTGTGTACAAATGTTTATGGAAGTGTTTTCTCATTGTAGCAAAATGTTGAAAGAACTTAAATGCCATTCCATGGGTGAATGAGCACACCCTAGTGTGCCCATATAATAGACCCTCAGTCAGTAATGAAATGGAATGAATTATTGATACAGATGACACCCTGGCTGGACCTCGAAGGCAGAGTATGCAGTGAAAAATTCAGTCTAAAAATATCACACATTAATATGCCAAATAGTATGTCTCATAGTGGTAAAAATCTAGAAATGGGAGGAAGATTAATGGTCGCACGGGAATCATGAATGCCGAAGGGTCAGTACCAAGTAGTTTTATTAGTAATTAAATAACACTTACATATGCAAATTGTGGTGTTTAAATTTTTAATTTATTATTATTGTGTTGTGTGTGCAAAAGCACACTCATGTGAGACGGCTGATCTAGGATGTTTTTGGTTGTTGGTGTTGGTTGTTGGGAGGTGTTTTATTTTACTTTTGGGGGAGTTTTTTGTTTTGGTTTGGTTTTAGTTTTTTTGTTGTTGTTCTTTTGGCTTGGGAATTTGGGGGTGTGGGGGAGCAATAGCATTGGTAAAATACCTACCATAAAAACTCTAACATCACTTTGGGGTGTAAAATACATATAGGGAGAGAAAATTGTTGGCTAATTTCCACTGAGGCCCCAATTCTTGTTATGTGTGGTGAACGGTGTTGATCATGTAAGTGAACAGTAGTTTTGACTAGAAAGGCTGGTTCGTCTGTGGGCTGATGTGGTGGTATTTTGATACCCGCCCTCACTTGGGAAAAAATTCCAACCATTTTTCTTCTGCTGCATCTGAAGTCACAGTTACTAACAATGTATTTTCCTGGGACTTCCTCCAGTCATTTCCCCTCAGGTTCAGGTACTCCATGAGGCCCATCTCAAAATGGCTAGTCGCCGTTCCAGACCTTTACAAGGATGGCGCTTTAGGATTTCAGGAGAGGGGCAGGCAGAAGAATCCCAAGAGCAGGCATAGCACTGGGTGTCTTCCGACTCTTGGCGCTGGCCTGATGCTTCAGAAAAGCATTCTCACTTATCCTTTGGATTATTTGTGTACATGTGCAGATGTGTGCGCATGCTCACGTGGATGGGAGTAATGGGTGGTACACAGCTGTGCTCTTATTGTGGAGTTCAGAGGTCACCCTTAGGGTTGTTCCATAGGAGCAGCCTCTCCCCCCTTTTGAGGCAAGGTCTCTCACTGGGTCTAGGGGCCGCTGAATCAGCCAGGCTTTTGCGTCAGTGAGCCCCAGGTGCCCCCACCTCACCAGCGTGGGAAATCACAAGGACGCACCATGACTCTGGGCCTTTTGTGTGTGTGCGCTGAAGATAAACTCAGGTTCTCATGCTCGTGTGGCCAGCACTACACTGAGCTATCTCACCACACTCATCTTTTTGATGTATGACTGAGGAAGTGAGAGACACCGCGCAGGACCGGATGTTACAATGAAAGTTAGTGATAAGGCCAGCCCTGAATGACCCAGGCGCAAATGTGAGCAACTAACAACATGAACAATTTACATTTCCTTTGCCTCTGTTACCCCATCTTGTAAAAATGGTTCTGACGGCAATAGCAGGAGGGCCTCCTCCGCTGTGCTGATCTGATGAGAAAAGAGAGGTACTTTAAGCCATTCCCCACTTCACTCAGGGGCCGCGATACATACTGCTTTCCATTTCTTAGTTACTGTCCCATTCCTCACTGCCCAGGGTGGCTTCAAAAGAAGTGACTCGCCATGAAGTCGAATGCTTGCTCATAGCGACAGGGTCAATTAACTTTCCCTAAGAAATACATTCGTGGAGAGAATGTCTATTTATTCTTCCAACATGGCGTCCTTTTAAAACAGACCAAGAGACATCTCTTCCTTGGCAGGTAAATGACTGCCTACCTTCATGGGTCCACCTTAAACTTCTCCTCTACCAGCCTTCCTTCTTTCTCTTTCTAGTATCAAAAGGTTGTGGTCTTGATGACCCCATTTCCAGCAACAATGCATCAAGGATGGCCTAGATTACACAGGTTGCCCACACTATATTTTTCTTGTTAAAAAAAAAAAAAAAACATTTATTTACCCAGCAATGCTGGTGGTACAAACCTGCAATCACTGTGCCTGAGAGGTGGAGGCAGAGGGGTCAGGCGTTCAAGGCCAGCCTCGGCAACATAGCAAGTCTGAGATCAGTTACCTTACAGGAGACTCTGAATCTAAGGGGGAGGCAGGGAATTACCAAAGAGACAGGAATTCATTCAGGACTTGCAGGGAGGAAGAGAAATCCATCTAAGGAAACCAAAGGTGGTTTCCTGAAAGGTGGGAGGGAGGTGTTAAGATGAGAGAGGTTTATCTGCTGTCCTTTCTTTAGGGGAGACTTGGAGACAACATGAAGAAACCGCCCTTACATTAAAATGTACCCTTCCCACCCTCCCAAAATCTTGCCAGTGTCTTTCTTACCCAAGAGCTGATAGAGGCCAAGGTTGTTGCAGTGATCATCTTTGTGTCTGCCTTGGCGCTCAGGCTGTTACAAGGGTTTATAAACATAACTCATGCCTAGCTGAAGGCATTCACACCCTAATCCCCCAGCTGTCTTTTTGCAGGACCAGAGTGAGCGGATTACACAGCTGAGCCCAACAGGCAGAAGAGAAGTCAGACTGAAAGTTCCCTGTGGGCAGGAGCCAAATGAGTTGTGTCCACGGTCACCTCTTTTTAGCATGGCAGGATGCCTGCTATCCCTAGGCACGTAGGCAGTTTTTGTGTATCTACATGAAAAATAGACGTGACTCTGTCCTCGGAACTCACAATCAGCTTCAAAGTCCAGAATGTCCCTGAGAAGGGCTGGCTGGCTGGCTTTGGTTTCCAAGAATCCCTGTCGACCCTAAAGAGGCGGATGTCAGTTTCCCCAACCTCTTACAAAAGGAACTATAAAGAGGCTGGTTTCTGGGGTCTGGAGTAGCAGGGCGGTCCCCACCCTCACCCCCCTTCCCCGCTCGCGCGCCTCCTGCAGGGACCCCTCAAGCCCGGTGGAGGGGAAGGTGACCAGGAGGGGGAGAGCCAGCCCGCACGTGCAGCGCCCAGGGGAGGAGGCTGGGCCAGCGCAGCGCTTAGTCAGCAGCTGGGCTCGGTTTTGAAACAAAAGCCAATGTCCTCCCTCGGAGTCTGCGGCCGGTCAGTTCCTAGGGGGAAGAAAGCTATGCTGCCCAGCCGGTTAGTGGCCCAACTTACTTTTCCTGAGCCCGGGACTGAGGGCCAGCGGATGTTCGGGAGTGGGTGGGATGCTGCTGGGAGGGGGCGCGGGGACAGCTCGCACACACCCTGCCCTGCTCCGGTGTCCGCTTGGCCCGAGACCGGGTTCTCGGGGGCTACCAGGCACAGGTTGGTCCGGGCCAAGCACCCCGGAGCTCAGGCCCCTCCGGTGTGCGTGCAGCCGAGGCACCTTCGCCACCTCGCGTCCCACAGCTCAGACACACCAGGCCCTGGTTTCATGAATGAAATCCAATCGTGTGGTTATAAATAGCCGCCAAGGCTGCTCACGTCACGGAGGAGAGAGGGAGCGATCGGAGGCCGCCACCGCGTTGCTCGCTCCGTGCCGGGGCTCAGGGTTCCGCCCGGTGCCCCGCCTGGCCGGGGACGGGGGCGGGAGGAGGGCAGGGCTGGAGGCGACAGAGCCCCGTGGCCTGGGCCAGGACGCGGACGCAGCCCGGCGCGGCTGTGCCATGCTGCCTTTGTGCCACGCCGGGCGGGTGGCGCGCGGCGCGCAGGGTCCCCGCGTCCCCGCGAGCACGCGCGGTGGGGGCCGCTGCTGAGCGGCGGAGGGAGCCGGGTCTCGCTCGGCTGCAGGGTAGGTGGCTGTGTCGTGCAGAGCCCCAATGCGTGCAGAGCCCCAGCTCCCGATCGCCCCGCGGGTGGCAGGTGGGGACCCCGGCCCATGTGTCCCAGCGACGTTTGCGGGAGCGAGCTGATGGGAGGCAGGGGACAGTCCCCTCCCAGGCGCGTGAGCTGAAGAGGTACCCGCCCCAGCCGCACCCCTAACTTGTAGCTGCTGAGAACACGTACAACAGGCACCTTAGGAGGCCGGCTGCACCAGGTCGGGTGCTGCCGCGCCCCCGGGAAGGCGCCTTTTCCTCGAAGGATCGTGGCGGGGAACCCGGGACCCGAGAAACGAGGTGCTCTCATCCCCTGGGCACTCGCACTGCCAGGAGCGGTGCGTTCGGATCCACGGCAACGCCCCCGCCCTCCCCCCACCCCAAGCCCTGTGTCTAGGGAGTCGGTTGTGAGTTGCTGTGACAACCGGTACACGCTGCCTGTGAGGGGCTTGCACACACCTGAACTTGTGTGTGGGCTTCAGCTTACTGGGTTAACAGCCAGGTATAGGGGAAGATGTGCAGAAGAGATCCACACCCCCCACCCACACCCCCCCCCACCAAATAAGAAAAAAACAAGCGGAAGGAAGGCAAGGCTGTGTAAAAATATATCATTCGATCCCGCTGTTGGCCGTGCGGTTTCCATCCCGTATCAAACTACTCAACGGAGGAGCAAAGTCAATATTTAGACTTGGACAAGCCAGAAAGTTAGGAGGGAGCGCCAAGCACAGGGTTTTGACTTGGCTTTGCACGTCAGCACACAAGCTGTGCCTTTGGAGCTGACTGCGCTCAAGGGTGGGGGGTGGGGGTGCATGAAAGTTGATGCAGACACACCCGCACAGAAAGCCGGGGCGCTCTAGAAAGTAGCGAGCAGAGGAGCCATCCTGACTTTGAGCCTCCCTGGCCTGTGCTTTTAGGGGGAGCTGCTGAGCTCTTCTAGAATACTTACTGTGGGCTTTCGTGCTCTGGAGGTTCTCCACCCCAGGCGCTGGACTGCCTGCTATAAGACACATACAGGGGACTCAACACACTCTCAAGCATCCAGAGACTTTGCCCCTTGCCAGGAGCGAATAGTAAGCCATCAACAGGCTCCTAAATTCGCTCACAAACTCTACTTTGAGACTCGGTGTTGTGTTTCATTTTCAATGATTGTTTAGACGCCTATGAGAGCTGGTGGTTCCCATAAGATAAACTCGAACTTTTCGGCTGTAAAGACCATCTGCATGTTGCTCCACAGGTGGAATGAGCAGCCGATTATTATATTAAACAAGGTTCTCCCAGAGAAACCTGGATCATATTTGAATGTTAATGGGGGTATGGCTTTGACCCATTCCATCCCAGGGAAGAAGGCTTTGGACCACCATTAGGGGTGAGGAGTGTTTCAACAGTCTTTTAACCTTGCCTGCTCTTAACCTTCCAAGATTGCGAAGGCAAAGGGCATTTTAAGGCACAGGGCTATGTGTAATAATCACAAAGAGGCACAGAAACACACAAACTAGTTGGTGTCATTGCATGAATTAATACTGCCACAAAAATAATAGAAGACGGAAGAATTGCTTGCTTTGGGGTTAAGGTGATTTTAAAATGACATTTTGAAGAAAAAAAAATCTCTTGCCCCTTTCTTGACTTCTGCATCTGAAAAAGTCTGTGAGTTTTCACTGCGCCTCCCATCGGTTTGCGGCTAAGTGCTTTTTCTGTACCATCCCCAAATGCTCAGGAATATACTTTTGTGGATGCTATAAAATGTTAGCATAGCTATTTCAGGATATACTTGACCCGAAGAAATGCCAGTGTACGCATGACATCAGCCAAAATCATGTGGCTGCGGAGAGCTATACAGAGCATGCTAAAAGCATGAACTGCCGTGGGCTCCGGGCAGCAGTGAGATTTCAACAGTGTCTCTCTGTGTCCTCTAGGTGAGTCCAGCTGCGTGCAGGGACTTCTGTTCTTCACTTCCAGCGAGCCAGGTCAGTATCTTTGTGTAAACTCACAGACACAGATGGATGGTGCAGCCTCTGAGGCTGAACGTGTGTCTTAGAACAGGTCTCTGAGTCATGTGTCTTGAAGGAACTGGGCTTTGCCGTCTCCATCCTTTATTGGAACCAAATGCGAGTTCGTTGTTGGTTGAAATTATTCTCTTTTTCTCTGTGAGGAAAATGACGCTAACTGAACCTTGCGCCCCTCGTTCCTTTCTATGGCTTTCTTTTTAACGTGATGACCAAATTGGTGCAAGGCAGGGCAGCTGAGGATCCTGGGAATCCAGGTGTCAGTAATGGAGACGACTCAACTTCATCTTAGCCTTCAGGACATAGAAGAAAATTTAGCAGCATAGTAGTGGACATTTGTTGAATATGAGTGAAAATTTGTATACTGTTTGGTTCTGTACGTTTATATTTTTATTCTACATATATGCATATGTTCATATAAATGGACAAACATATTTATGTCCTCACATATATATATATATACACACACACATGTAACATATGCATATATAATCCTATGGTATGAAACCACTTTTGATTAATTTTTAGAATTTTAATTTACTCTAAAACATAAACTCCTATTTGAAAAATTCTTCTTCAGCAGGGAGGCTGAGGCCAAGCGAGGTAAAATGATTGTTTTTAACTCAGTTAACTACAGATCACCCAGTAACACTCAGCAGTGCAGCTGTCGCTGCAGAAGAGAGTCCACTCTCTTAAGTGGAAGTAGGGTTTCCTAGCATGGATCTGTTAAAGATAAGAATTTCTATCCTGGGAGGTGGGTGGTTTCTGACTCTTGAGAAGTTTCCAAGCAAATTTAGGAGGCAAGACATTAGGCACTCCCATATGAAAAAACTGGAGAATAAATCATGGCTGTGTAGGTCCAAAGGCTGATTGGGGTGGGGGAGGAGGGAGTCCATAGACCTTTCACGAGAAATTCAGTATTTTCTGTTCTGTAAGGTTACTTTGAATTCCATGTACCATGTTTTCATCTACAGAGTTGATAAATGAGCTTTTGGGAATAGGCAGCACATGAAATTTCAAACCATCAGAGACTGTACAGTTATCTCGAGCCATGGACTTACAGGACCCTGGAGACAGAGACGCTGTTTCTTACTTCTTACATTGTATCACAGCCTCGAAGCTGTCAGTCCTCAGAACATCCTTGAGAAAGCACTACCACGTGACACAATACGGAGCCTCAAAGTAGAATAGCCCTTCAAGAACTCCGTGTGCCTGAAATACTTACAGCCGATAGGTTTGGATACATAGTAGCTAACCCAGCCAAAGTTCTGAAGAGAGCCAGTAGCTAAAGTTATGGACACTTTGAGTTTGCACCTGCAATGCCAGCCTTTCTTGCCTCTATGTCCCTCCTCACTCTTTTTAAAGAATAATTTGTAACAGTTGTTAATCATTCTCTGGAAATTTTAAACACAACGTCATTAACAATGAAGCAGGGAACGGGTTACTAAGGAGACCTCTAGGTGCCATCTTTTCTCTGATGGCTCACCTGCTAGCCTTATAAGAGCACAGTTAGCCAAGGGGTGTTTTTGATTAATTTAAAGGTAGTTAGATGCTGTTCTGTAAGAGCTTGATCTATAAAGGATGTTCTACCCTAGACCATTACAAGACAGATCATATTCCATGGTTTGAGTTGGGGAGCTCCCATTACAGGCCAGGACCTCGCCATTAACTGATATATAGTTAGCTGTGATAAATGATATGCCATAAAAAGTAATCAATGTGACAATCATAAATCTATAATTTATTTAAAAGTAGTAAAATTACATAATGTTGGAACCAAAAAGAAGCTTAGAATTAGCATGCTATCTCGAATAATTACTCAGCAGCCAGCTGTTTGTTTGCTTTCTTGAACATCAGCAGGCTTTGGTTACTGTGTGTGGCTGCGAGGCTTATCTCCTGTAAAACAGCTAGAAACATTTGGAACATTGCTGGCTTCTCTTGATAAACTGACTTACAGAAGACAAACCCTGGGCCTGGGAGATGACGCAGTCTGTAAACTGCTTACTCTAGATACGTGAGGCCCTGAATTGGATTCCCAGAACCTACCTTAAAAAAAAAAAAAAAAAAAAAGCTGAGCATGCTTGTAATTTCACTGCTGGGGAGGCAGGGACAGATGAATCCCTGGAGGTCGAAGGTCAGACAGCCTAGATCAGCAAATCTCAGCCTAGGGAAAGATGCTCCCTTGGGAGGCGGGGAACGGACAGTGCCTCGGGAACAAGAACAGGAGGCAAAGGTGCTGTATGTAGCCTCCAAGAGTGCTTGTATGTATGCGCGCGCGCGCGCGCACACACACACACACACACTCCTCACCTCCTCTGTTGGTATTGTAACAATAGAAGGCCTCTGTTTAGATTCCCATAGTTGGTGATTTGAATCTGGTCTTTGTTCTTACCTTCTTTTTCCCCACCAAGTTTCTCTCTCCATCAACCTCACAACACTAACACAAAAGTCGGGAGAAGGAATTTGAAATCAGTTACAAATAGCTACTGAACAAAAACAAAAACAGAAGGCCAGGAGTGAGATAAAGTGTGGGAGTGTTGGGGGATGGGGGAGAGAAAGAAAGCTTGCAGGGTGGCAGGAGACAGTGCTCATACAATGATCAGAATGGCTACAGAATGGTTATCTGGGAATTGTTCTAGCTGGGAAACCACATAAAGGCAGTGACTAACATAAAACCAGCCACTTCTCCCAGCCCCTTTGTTCCCTTAGGCACCTAAGGGCAGAACTTGGGAAATGGGCCAGTCAAGACCTGGGAAATGAAGGGTGAGCATGGCCTTGGTCTTCCTAGATGTCTGTGGTGTTGCCTGTCTTCTAGCTCTGACTCAGACATGTCGGCACGTACGGGTGAATTGCCAGGAGGTCTAGACAGAGCAATTATGCTTCTCTACCCTGCTCTCGAGTTTATTTCTTGTGCAATGGCAAGTTCTCAGTGTGGATGGGTTGTGATCTCTGTCTGTCTGTGAAGAAATTTTCTTTGACTTCTTAGCCATCCATAAGGAAAACCAAGTAGCTCCCGGCTATAACAACAGCTAGAGCTTCTAACATTCTTCTGAGATGCCACGCATTTGACTGCTCTATGACTGGTATTCATTATCGATTCCAATTTTACAGAAGCAAAACAGGAGAGGAAAGAAGGACAGAGAGCTAAGAGACCTTCCATCAGGAGCTAATAGGAGACGGAGCTTGGACTGATTGGACTTTAGTCTGAGCAAGGATTTGAATGCATTCTCGATGAACTCCTGGAAAGGGATGCTTTAACCTACTTCATTCCAGGTTGCTCTAGCAAGGGGAGACACAGGGATTAAATGGCACTATCTATGTGTGACAGAAATAACAAATGTATAATTTGAGCTACCTGACCATGTTGCCTATACGAATCTGCTGACTGCAGGTCATCCCTAATGTATGTTGATGGAAGTCGCAGACATAAACACTCAAGTCAATGAGGGTTGAATCATGGAGTCAGGAAAGTCCTTATAAGGTCACTTGTTTCAGCCTCCCTCTGGTGACAAAGCCCTGGCTGGCACCAGGGAAGTGATGTAACTTGACCACTCTCATAGTTAATAAGTGACTTGTCTTGAACTCAGCCCAGGCCTCCCTGTCCAACCCCGGCCTCCAACCCGTTACACAACACCATCTAGAAAGTGCCAGGGCTTCTGAACCCTCCAACTTTGCCACCGTTCCAAATAGTGAGTCCAAAATACACACACGACCTAAGTCATGTTCAACAAAGAGTGATAAGTGGGTGCCAGCAGGATACTGATACGGCGGTCACCCGGAGCAGCCCCCCTTATCAGCCGAGATATCAACACAGAACGTTCCTTTTTCTCCTCATCAGAAGAGAACTCTCCGAGCTCTGATCCCATCCAGGCCGTCTCAGCTGAGCAACCCATCCGGGCTTTGTAATTTTGTCTCTGCCCTGGCTGCTACTAGCTGGGTGCTTTGGGTGAAATATGTTTAGGCCTTCACTCTCCTTGCCCGAAAATGGCAACGGTACAGCCTCGTCCTGTGGAGTATGAGGATGTGCTGAAATCACAGGTACAGACCACGTAGTGCGTGCTCATCAAGGTTAGCTGTCTTCTTGGCCTTCCTGGACTATCTCAACAGGAAGCCCTGTGACGTGTTTGGGTAGTCATATCATTTGTCGCCAAGTTCACTGGTGCCACTGTATGCTGATGTTACAAGAATAGTTGCCGTAACATTCCCTCTCTGTCATCTCTTGAGTAAAGTCAGAGAGAGTATTCTCTCTCTCTGCTTCCCCCCTCCTTCCCCTCTCTCCCTCACTCTCTCCCTGTCTTTCTCCTTCTTTCTCCCTGTCTCTTCTCCCTGTCCCTCTCCCCTCTCTTTTTCTCTCCCCGACTCTCTCCTGCCTCCTTCTCCCTTTCTCCCCCACCTCTTTCTCCTGGTTCCCCTGGCACATCCACAGTGCATTTCTTTCTCCTGTAGTCTTGGATCACCAGGGTTCCCATGCTTGGTTCTAACGTATTTTTCACATAGGCATTGTATTTCTAAGCAGCTGCAATATTTCCAACCAAGTAACCAGGATATGTATGCAGAGACGGTCATTGCCTGCAGAAAACTTCCGTTTTCAATTTAGAAGCATATCAGAGTTCCCGGCCTCCTTGGCAAATAGCAGTGCGTTGAGTATTATGGTCTGCTCTTTTGTTTCTCTGTGCCATGTGTTGCTGTTAGGTGACTAGATAGGAAAACATCACACTGCAATTCCGCCCTTTCCCCTCTACGCTTGATAAGCCTGGCCTAAATGACACCTCTGGGAAGCCACTCAGCACACGCCTCTCCCCAGCTGCCACCTTGTCATGTGGCTCTTGCTGCTCGGCTCTGGACTTTTGGAACCGCGTCTTGGCAACACATCCTGTCTGTCACCCAGCAGAGGGAAGCTGCAGGGCCTGTGTTTTACCTTTGCTCATACCTGTTTGCTCCTTCTGTATGAATAATTCAGCGGCCGCAAATGGACTTCTTTTCCCTGATGGCACAGTTACCGCTTAGTAGTTGACGTGCACATGGGGCAAGATGGGCGTGGCCGCTGTGTGTTTCTCCAGTGCTGTGAAGCAGCTAAGCTGGGTCCTTGGGCTTCCCTATCACCAATTACTGCATTTTCCCTAATGCTTTTACTAATCAGGTGAGTTGAGCTTTGGTTTCAGTTCCGAATAAGGAGTTAATTACGGTTAAACCTGGGCCCCAATTTTATGAATGTGCTTGAATGGGAATGAGAATTTCAGGGACTAGGTAGTCTGATTTGGGAGCTCTGCAGTAGGGCTTGGCATCGGGGGGGGGGGGGTCTCCCAACAAACGAGTGAGATTTGCAGGTAAATACCTCAAGGAACTCATGAGCCACTGGGTAGGCCGTAGCTGAGCCCTCGCCTAAGTTTGTCTGCTTGAGTCTTAGATGTGGAAGAAGAGGAGATGGCGGTGTGCTGGTACATCTCATGCATCAGCCATTTCATCGCTGTGATTAAACTCCTGACGGAAGTAACCCAAGGGAGGAAGGGTTTATACACCCACGCAGTTGAGGGGAAGGCGTGTTACACCTAGAGTGTGAGGCAGCTGATCACGTCGCCTCTGCAGTCAGGAAGGAGAACAGGATGAAAGCTGGCATTCAGCTTGCCTTCTCCATTTTATTCGGTCTGAGACCCCAGAGCATGGGCTGGTGCCATCCATGTTCAGTCAAACCTCGCTACGAACGTTCTCGCAGACATACCCAGATGCCTGTTCCCATGGTGATCCTAAATCCACTCCCGCTAACAAGAACTACTGCATACGTGTGCGTAAATATAAATATAAGTGCTTCCAAGGGTTGGAAATACAGCCTAGTGGTAGAGTGTGTGCCTAACGTGTGCAAGGTTCCAGGCCCAGTTCCCAGAATATGCATACATGCATGCCCACACAAATGTAAATGATATCGACTATAGAAAAGACAACTAAGAAACAATAATAACACTACCTGTTACTATAGCTCTTAGTTCGATGATCGTTCTCATTGAATGATCCCATCTGACACACACACACACACACACACACACACACAAACTCTTCTCTCCACAGTTACCCCACATAGCCAATGTGGAAGAGGAGTTCAGTTCCCACACAAGTGTTTTGTCGTCCTTCACAGTGACGAGTCAGACAGAAGGGACAGCACACAAGCACAGGTCCGAACTGTGCCTAGCTATCGGCAATGTGAGGGAGTCTAGGCCCAAACGATTAGATTAGGTGTGTTTAAACTCCACAAAGAAATTTCCTCGGGTGGACTATTCACAGGCTAACAGTGACACACACAGAGCACATATTTTATGTTATTCTACAGAACAGTAGATTGGGCGCTGGTCTGTTGTGGTGGCCAGTGCCTGTGACATGAGCACATCTGAGGTGACAAAAGTCAGAGGTGGCACAGGGACACGCTCTTCGGCAGTATTCCCACCCCACACTTATGAAGGCGGTGACGACCTCTAAGGCGTAAGTCCCGCGTGGAGATTTTAATTACTGCATTCTATTTTTTTTTTACTGTGAGGGTGTTTTTCCCGCATGTATGTCTGTGCACCATGTGGGTGCCCAGTGCCCACAGAGGCCAGAAGAAGACATCAGATTCTTTGGAACAAAAACCAACAGTGGGCTCCCTTAGCTAGAAGTCTACCAGGCGCTCTGCCCTGTCGTGACTTGTTCTGGAGAGAGGACTGCTCTTCGGTCGGTCAGCCGGTGACCCCTGCTTTTAACATATCATTTGGGGAGATTTGTGGAGAGAGGAGAGGAGCGGTAAGGAAAAAAATGGGGGAAAAAAGAAAGTAAGATTTTTTTTCCCCATCTGCTTGGGTCTGAGAACATCCTACCTAACCTTAACTGGCATTACAGGTGGTGGCGAGCTGCCATGTGGGTGCTAGGAATCAAATTTGGGTCCTTGGCAAGAGTACCCAGTGTTCTTAACTGCTGAGTCATCCCTCCAGCCCGACATAGATTCTAATAAAATATAAAATGATGTTAATAAATAAATAAAATATACTAAGTCCTTTTGAAGACTTAGTATAGTTTATTTAATTATAAATTTCTACAACTTTAAAAAAAACACTGACACTGCTTTCAATGACTTGTCAAATTCTGCAGTTTGCTCTTGTGAACCAGTGGGGGGAGGGGAGCTGGGCCCCAGAACACTGAGAGCTCCATGTTCTCAACTTCAGCGTTACCTTGATTGAGTTACGCAGAGGGGCTTACTCCGGACATTTCTAGTCTTAGTTACAGATGTTACCATGTGGGTGCCAAAAATCTGAGCTCAGGTCCTCACTTTATTAAAAGCCTCTCGCCAGCCTACCCTGTATGCTTTGTCGTGCCTAGCTTCTTCCCTCCCTCCCCCGGGGTTGTGTATGTGCGATCCACCCGTAAGGAATGTAGCAAGACTTCCTCGGCTTTTAGCGGTGTAGAGTATTCCATGGTAGGAGTGGATCTCAACTGATTGTTGATGTATTCCGTCTACATGAAATGGGTTATTTCCAGCGGCTGGTCCTTATGAACTGAAGTGCCAAGAACATTCTGGTACAGATAGTAGCATTATTCTAATCAAAACAAGTCCCCCACGAATTCTAACAGGCATCAGATTGCTTCCCTGACTCCTGTCCAGCCACCCTCCTTGCCTCATACTGCATAGCCAAGGCCATTGGTTCCTCCTTGTGAAGGTGCCTTTACTTCCCTAGGTCCGGAGACCATGGATTCTGTCAGTCCTAACTCTTGACTCTTGCATGCAGGGTTCCCAGCTGCCTCTCTCGTCGGAACATCTGCACTTATTCTAAAGGGTCATAATATCTGGCTCCACATCGCTAAGCAGAGGGGAGGGTGACAGACATTGTGCCGATGGAATCAAAGGCTGAGTTTGGCAGCCAGTCAGTAAGGCTCCTAGAGAGAGTTCAGGGAAATGATTTCCTGGTGTATATCAAACAAAGATCAACAGTGGACTCCCTTAGCTAGAAGTCCACCAGGCGCTCTGCCCTGACGTGACTTGGTCTGGAGAGAGCGCTGCTCTTCGGTTGGTCAGCGGTGACCCCTGCTTTTAAGATATCATTTGGGGAGATTTGTGGAGAGAGGAGAGGAGCAGTAAGGAAGAAAATAGGGGGGAAAAGAGTGAGATTTTTTTCCCATCTGCTTGAGTCTGAGCACATCCTAACCCTAACTGGCATAATGCAGTTTTCTCAGAGTTTAACTGCGGTTGGTCAGCTGTACTGCATCTTCTGCAAATGTCTGTGCTGCAGAGAAATCGTCCTCCAACAGCTCTGGAGAATGTTTACAGCGACCCGTCTACAAAACACGCTGGCCCCTTGTCATCTCAGCACCAGGGTTATTCATGGCTCCAAATTGGAATCTCGCTCTCTCGGAGGAACACTTGATGGCCTGCTCTCTCTTTAAAGAACTGATCAGCATGGCCATTATTAACTCTTGACCAAGGTTTCCCAGGCTGCTCTTTGCCATAGCTCGGCCACACGGTAACTCTGGAAGGTGTCTAAAAAAGAGGCTCCAAGTATAACATATATGTAGAGTCCGTGGAAAAGTATCTGAGGGTCACAAGGGTGCATCAGGGTACATACACCCTTTTAGACAACACAGCCACAGGACTTCCAGATAGACAGGTTGAGAGCCAGAGCACCAGGCAGGCATGGACGTGGAGGCAGGAGGTTCAAAAGTTGAAGATCATCCTCAATTATGAGTCAGTTTCAGACTAGCCTAGGTTATGTGCTACCTTTTCACAAAAGCAAGTTGGGTGAGCTAGGAATTGAACTCAGTCGCTAAAATACTTGTCGTGTGAACATGAAGCCTTGAGTTGATATCTCCTGGATCCACACAAAAAACTGGGTGCCGTGGTGCCACCCCAGCATTGGGATGGGGGTCCCGCAATGTCCATATTGAGATGGGGGCAGGAGTGGACAGGCAGGTTCCTGGAACTCACTGACCTAGCCAGTCTTCCAAAATAGAAGACGGGAAGTAGCTGAGGAAGACCCTGGCCTCGGGCCCCTGTATGTGCACATATGCACACACACATACATATACCACTCACAGGAGAATGTTAGAAATACAATCTTAAAAACCGACAAGAATGCCTTCGACACTGGCCTGTGCCTGCCACCCCACCACACCTTCCAAGGGGTTGAGGTGCTTAAATCCCACAGCCAAGGTGAATCGTTCAAGAGACCCTGACTTTTCATACTCCTGTCACCTCATCTGCACTAACTAATGATGGTTTCAGGTGCAACTCTCAAAACTCACGAAAGTCACCCTTTCCAGTGCAATAACAGCGTAAAATCTGTGTATGAACGGGCATTGGTATTTACATGCCCGGGACTTCAGAAACACAGACATGCGCACAGCATGCTAACTGGGCAACTCAGGGTTGCTTTCCTCTTAACAAATGCCAGTTTCAGTCATACCGCATAGCTGATCCATGCTCGGAAGGCTGTAATGGTGACTGATTTCCGCAGAGCACGTTCGCTTTCTAACTTCTTCAATGTGTTCATTTCTGTTAGCATCAATATTTTCTTTGGATGCCCAAATTTTCAAAGCCAAGAATTTTTCCTCTTCTACTAGAAATAGAATTGTGTGTGTTTGTTCTGAGTGGCCTCGGCTGTCTTTTTATTTAGTTCAGTCTCTGTGTCTGGTAGTCAGCAAAAGATCATTTTGATTTCTGGTTGGTTTTTGGTTCTTCTTTTTTATTTTTCCTTGTGAAAGCCTGTGTCAGAGGAAAACATGTTGGCTGCACTTTACAAGCATGCTTTTGAAAGCAACTTAGGCATCCTCAAAAGTAATTTTTAGGGGTCTGAGGAGATGACTCAGAGGTTAGGAACACTTGCTACCCTTGTTTGCTTTTGCAGAGGACCTGAGTCCAATTCTCAACCCCAATATAGCAGTTTCACAACTGTCTATAACTCTAGCTCCAGGAGATCAGACATGCTCTTCTAGCCTCGAAAAGACCAGGCACACACAGACAAGACACCCATATACATAAAAATTAAAATTAAAAATTAAAATAACCTTAATGCCTTTTTAGGGGCTTGGTGGGAAAGAGCATTTGCTGTATACACACGAGGACCTGAGTTCACATCCCAGGACCTCCATGTGAAGCTGAGCATGGCCACTTGTGCCTGGAACTCCAACGCTGTGGCTATGAAAACAGGAGGGATCTCTGGGCTTGCTGGCCAGCAGCCTAGCCCCAGGTTCAGCGAGACCCTGTGCAGAGGAAATAAGGGAGAGAATAATAAAGAGAGCAGGACACACAAATCCTCCTCTGGTCTACACACCACACACACACACCACTAATAATAGTAATAGTTTTATAACTGGTTTGTATAGGCACAAACCAGTTAAAATTATAAATATAATTAGCAACATGTGGTTACATTATATAGTCCTTATGTTTTTAAAACCCGAAATACTTCCTTTATGAAAACAATGTGCACTGAACACGGTGGTCCACACCTTTAATGCAGGCACTGGTGGAGGCAGCTGCAGGTGGATCTCTGGGAGTCCAAGGCTATCTTAGTCTGTGCAGTGAGTTCCAGGACAGCCGGGGATACCTAATAAGAACCTGTTTCAAAAACGTCGAAAGTAAGTAAAAGCAATGCTTATGGGGGGGGGGGGGGGAATGTACTATCCTGCCGTGGAAGAATGAGGAACGAGGTACTGACGTATTAATGCCTGCTACAACATGGATGAGCCTGAAAACATTTGCTGAAGGGGCAAAGACAAACAGAGGAGACTCTAGACGGCACGGCTCCATTCACAAGAAATGTCACGAGCAGGGCGAATTCACCAACAGAGAGATTAGTGGTGGTCAGAGCCGGGGGAGGTGCCGGTTGGGATGAACTGACAGGGTACTAAAATTTCTTTAGGGGGTGATGCATGGCCGCTGGATAGATGCGCCATTGCCTAACTTTGGGAATAGTAAAATAATTAAATAAATAAATTAGACCCCTTTAAGTGAGTGAGACTTGTAGCGTGTGGGTTTGGCCCCAGTTTGTCTTTCGAGGTCATATAAATACATTGTTTAAAATGACGAAACAAACAAACAATCAAAAAGGAGAACAATAGCAGGAACTGGGGCTGGGAGACGGGAGACGGCTTGGGGAGTAAGGTGCTTGCCCTCCAAATATGAGGACAGGATTTGGACTCTCCAGAACCCAAATTAAAAGCCGGGTAGGCCTGATGGTCCACCTGTGACCCCAGCACACATGGCAGACAGAAACAGGATCCCTTGGGCCAAGCTGGCCTGGACAAAGTGGTGAGCTCCAGGTTCATCAAGAGACCTCGCCTGGATAAATAAAGTAGACAGCAATCACAAGAGATGGCAGATGTCAGCCGCTGATGTACACACACACACCACACACACACCACACGCTCTCACACATGCACCACGTACATCCCACGCACCCCCACACGTGTACCCACACACGCACATGCATCATGCACATGGAAAGATCGGAACGAGCCATCGCTGCTTCTTCACTCAGCAACAATTGCTGCTGTCCACTCACTGTTTCCTTCCAGTATGTTCTCTGTGTCATTGCTACAATTGAAGAGGCTGGTGCTGCTTTCCAAGATGACAGGGACATCATTTCCACATTACTACATTTTAAGTAATCACGTATGGAAATCGCCACTCACTAACGAGGCTGGGGGGCCCAAGGGAGGTCCATTAAGTTGGCAACAGGTCTTCCATAATGGATAGGAAGGGAAGGAAGCAAGCAGACGGCAATGGCTACTCCTGCAGGAGGGAAGGAAGTATGTCCCAGGTAAAGACAGAGGGCCTGGTCGGCAGAGAGGCAGAGAGACACTCTAGGGGGGACATGTGCCAGGAAAGAGGGAGCCCTAGAAAACAAGCACTCTGAGGAGAATGCTTTTGCAGTTTTGTTGTGAGACTCACACATTGTGTGGAGCGCTTCTCTCTAGCACCCATCTCTCACCCGCCCCTTACGGCGGGCGGCAGTGCCACCTCACTGGGATGAGGCTCCATCCAAGGGAAGGACTAGGCCCCTGCTTTTAGACCGTGTCTCCTTGTGCATTTGATAGCGCTCTCAGCTGTGCTTCCAACTCACGGCCCTGCCGTGTTCCCTGGGATATTTGCTTTTCCTCTCCACTCGCAGAAACACACCTTTATCAACAGCCTGAGATCAGGCTTCCCTCATCTGAGGCACGTATAAGTGATCTAAATACGTCACAAGCATGTTCTAATTTAATCTCCAAACAGCCTCTTGAGTGGGGCTATCCCCAGTTTATGGAGGAAATGGAGGCTTGGCTTAAGAAATACGCCCATACTGTCTGTGGTGGTGTGTGCCTTTAGTTCCAGTTGGGAGGCAGATGCAGAGACAGGTGGGTTACTGTGAGCTCATGGGCAGTCAGAGCTACACAGTGAGACAGGTCTTGAAAGAAAGAAGAAGAAGGGGCAGGGAGGAGAGGAAAAAAGAAAGGAAGAAAGGAAGGAAGGAAGGAAGGAAGGAAGGAAGGAAGGAAGGAAGGAAGGAAGGAAGGAAGGGAGGAGGGAGTAAAGAAGGGAACTCCCCAAGATCACACAACAAGCTCCCTTGTTAATTCTCTCCCCATTTACTATCAATTGCTTTATTGTGTGTGTGTGTGTTGTGTGTGTGTGTGTGTGTGTTCGTGCAGTGTAGCATATCATGCATGTGTGTATGTATACGTGTGGAACCCAGAAGATGGCAACAATTATCTTCCTCAGTCTCGTTACCTTTTAAATCACCTTACTCAGGGTCTCACCGGACCTAAAGTTTGCAAATTCCGCTAGTGTGTCTGACCAGCCAAGCCCCAGGGATCGTCCTGCCTCCTCTTTCCTAGTGCTGGGATTACAGGCACTCACCGCTGAACCCAGAGTTTTGGTGGGTGTCAGCGATCCAACACGGATCTTCCCGTCTATGCAGCAAACTCTCACCACGTAGCCAATTCCTCAGCCCCCGACTTCTGCCATTCTTAATAAAGACAGGATAGATGCATTTTCTGAAAGCGCTCGACGTTTGTAGAGATACTTCCTCAGCTGGTTATTCCAGGAAGCAGTCCTTTCACGGCCAAGAGGTCGGGGGGGGGGGGGGGGGCGGCGGTTGTAAAACTTTCCCCTTGGATCTTTCATTAATTTCTTTGTGACCAAAATACTTGATTCGTGGAATTTGTACTTTGCGGGGGGGAGGGGGAGTTAATCTTTCTGATGTCAAGTGTGCTAAACACACCTGAAGGAAGGTTGGCTGGCTCCTATAGATCTGAAGACGCCCGGGATGCCTGTCCACTCTGCTGTGTCAGTCACTCAAGCCCCACACCTGCTCCCTTCTGGTTTCTCTCCCACACTCTGGCGCTGATTGGCTATTATTTTTCAGCCCTCGTGCTTCAATGACCGCTGCGAGCTTTCCCTTGAACTCGTGGTTTTCTTCCTGGGCACTGTGTGCCCTTTGATTCGCTGAGATTTGTTACCGCTTTGATGTCTCTGGTAGGAACTGCCCTTTCTTTGCTTTCCAAGTTATCCTTCGGAGATACGTTTCCTATACACACGATGTTATTGCCTGATTCAAACTGATTAGGCTGTCTGGCTGTTTTTCACGTCTCACGCCGCATCCCGGGCCGACCTGAAGCCCCCTCATCCGCCTCTCAGGGCTGGGGCTTGTCATTCGTGACGCCGCGCCTGGCTTCCTCTCCTCTCCTCTCTGGTCTATCTAGCTGCTCTCTGCATCCTCGGTTCCTTGGAACAAATACTACCTGGGAGATGTGCTTTGGCATCCAGCCCTTTCATTATCTGCTACTCCGCCACAGTTTTCAGTTCTGTGTGCAGAAGGGTTTCTGGTTCTGCCTGTCCCTCACAAGCCCAGACGTGTTCTCCCTTCTGCTATTTAGTACCACCCAAGTTTGGTTTGGGATTTAATATGGCCCCCCCCCCCCCCCGCCACCTTGTGTCATTCACAGGCTGCCTTTGCTTCTCTCGCTTCATGGCCTGCATCACCTCATTTGCTGTTTGCTTACACACATTTTAGCTTCATTGATATTGGTCACAGCTTTAATTTTCTTTTCTTCTGTTATCTCTCATAGAATATCCGCTCCAGGATTTGTAACAGGCCTCATGTGTCTTCTTCCATCCATCCAGAGAGAGGAGAGAGAGAGAGAGAGAGAGAGAGAGAGAGAGAGAGAGAGAGAGAGAGAGAGAGAGAGAGAGAGAGAGAGAGAGAGAGAGAGGAAAAAGGAGGGAGGGAGGGAGCCTGATGGTTGAGGATTGACATATATGCTAAATCCCTCTGGTTGTCCTTAGCTCTGTCAAAGTGCCCAACAGCCATCCAGTTCCAGAGAAGACAGAAGTTAATGAACATGGTACAGATGGAGAGGAACTCTAAGTGCAAGGTTAGGACAAAAGTGAGCAGTGTGACAGCTCAGGAGTCATCGATGCTGGGTCACACTTGGAAGCGCTCCCTGATCCACCCCTCCTTACCCTGCCTGCATCACAACCCTGTCCCTCACAGCGTCTAGATAGAGAGGCCTGGGCAAGCAGGTGGGCAGATGCTAGGATAGTACAGAAATCCCTGTTCCGTGCTCAGATCTCTTTATCTGGCCATCTTCAGCAAGAGGCCCTGGGGCTGCTCCATGCTCAGGGCAACATGTCCATCTCTCAGAGGCCCTCCACTGGCCCCACAATCTATTTTTCCAGCCATGTTCCAAGTCATCCCAGTCCTCATGACTCCAGTATGGTTCTGTGTGATGAGGAACATGCTGCTTACTGCTGGGACCAATTCTTTCCCTTTGAAAATGAGCAGGCCCCAGGCCACAAGTAAATTCCTTGCTTGGCTCCATGGACGAGATCCGGCAGGCATCCTTCAGCTTCCAGCATTCGGCTACACCTCCCCCTTCTTCCTGGCACTGTTGTTGAAGCCAGCTAGCTGCGCTTTATAGCATAGCTTCCATATCTGTTACCGGCCATCTCGATATCTCATGGGTTCATGTGCCTCTTCCTTCTCCTTTCTAGCCAGGTTCACAAGACTCACAGACTCACAAGAAGGGCTTGGGAACCCTTTGAATCAGGTTGCTAATGTCTGAAAGGAAATGAGAACTCCCTGTACCTTTATATGTAACTATTCTTAAGGTTTATAAGTTAGCGATAGGTGTTGGAGCACAATAATCACCAAGTTCTTTTATTGTTCCCAACCAGCTAAAGCCCTTAGTGCCTCTTGCCTGTATTTGTGGGTGCTCTTTCGTGTTCCTTGACTTCCCATTTGGTGGAGGAACCTGATCTTGATCCTCATGGTTCCCTGTGGCTTTGCTTCTTCCTCCAGATCATTGGCTGCTTTGGTCCAGGATGGAGGAGGGAGCAGAAATGGGGAACAGGGTTTTAGACAGCTGTGGGTGTGACAGAGAGAGACCTCAGGGAGACAGACTTTGGTGACTCAGCTCAACTTATTCCAGAGTATAAGGAATATATAGGATTGGGGAGCCTGGGGACAAACCCTACTTTGCATTACAGGGCATGGTCCTATCATAAGGCTCCTAGCACAGGTCTTAGTTATATGTGCAGCAGGGGAAGCTTCTAGCAGGAATCTGTGCCAAGGGTCAAGCTAAAGATAAATCATGCATCTGCCTTAGGGACAGCTTTCAGATAAGGTCAGTCCTCCCTGAGCCCAGGGACATTCTCCAGACAAGGACAGGTTAGAGAGCAGGAAGTTTCTCTGGGGAAGGAGGGGAGTCTCCCTGTCATTGAGCTTTTGGAAAATCTGCCAGGCCACTATAGACTGTGTTTTCTTATAGTGCACCACGCCCGTCTGTGCTCTATGTGCTACCGTACAGTTTATGAACCGGGCAAGGGGCTGGAGATTGAAACACACAAAGACAGAGACACGGGACACCCTTGAAACAAGAATGCCCCTTTATTGTGGACCAGAGCCGCTTATATAGAGATCCTTAACTGATAGCCACACACCAGCCAAACACACCAGAAACCACTCCCCTGCCATCAGGAACTCCTGAGGGTCTCGTGCTCAGAGCAGCTGCAAGCTGTGTCAGAGCAGAGGAAAACAAGTTGTTTACAAGAAATTCAGGATCTGGGGGTTCATAGATCCCAACATCCTCTGACCAGCCAGCAAGGCCTTCCAACAGTTCCCTTCTTGCCCAGGGGGACAGTAGTGGGTATGAAGCCACCTGCCAAGCCCTGCTCTCATGATGAGCCACAGAAGATGTCCCTTAAAGTGTTCCTCTCACCCACCACTGTCAAGGCCACTGGGCTTACTAATCCGTCAGCAGAGGCAGTTCCATGAGAGCTCTCTGCCAATCACAGGTGCAAGGTCTCCTAGGGACAGTAGGGTGTCTGAAGTTCTATGCCCAACTTAACATTTACTAAAAGGTGCATATGGACCAGGTACTGTGGAAATATTTAGAGGAAAAAAAAATTTCTGACAGCAAAATTGTGTAGTCTAGAACCAGAAATGTGGCTCAGTCAGTGGCATGCTTGCACAGGGCACATCAAGCCCAGGTTCAATCCCCAGACACTTAAGTCTGTCACTGAGGAGGTAAAAGCGGGAGGTTCAGAAGTTCAAGGACAACCTTGGCTACGTAAGGAGGTAGAGACCAGCTTGGGTTACATGAGACCATGTCTCAAAATAATAAGAATAAATATATGGCCCTGATGGGGTATAAACAGAATATACAGAAATGGAATTATCTGTCTTACAAAGAAGGCATGTGAGCCGGGCAGTGGTGGTGCACGCATTTAATCCCAGCACTCCGGAGGCAGAGGCAGGCGGATCTCTGAGTTCGAGGCCAGCCTGGTCTACAAGAGCTAGTTCCGGGACAGGCTCTAGAAACTACAGAGAAACCCTGTCTCGAAAAACCAAAACAAACAAACAAACAAACAAACAAAACCCAAAAAAACAAAGAAGGCATGTGTACAAGGAAAGGCCTTTCAATTCATCTTCTTCCAAGATGCAACAGGGGCCTTTCTGCTTGACTACCTCTGTGGATCCCACCCTGGTCGAGAGACAATGCTTTCTCTTATGGTCCCCTTGCCCTCTCTTTTGTTCTTGTGGAAGCCTTGGGATTCTGGTGGCCCCGGGGCCACCGGAACCTGCTGCTCTTCTGTGGAAACACCATTCTCACAGCATTTGGAGTAACTCCAAAGTCCAGACGCCTATGAGCTATGGAGAAAAGGAATGGCGTGGTCTATACCTGCCCATCACCACACACACTGTCCTCTCCTGGTTCCATCTACAGAGAGCTCCTGACATTGCTGCCTTGTGCCTGAGAGCCTCTCAACTCCAGACAGCAAGAAAATGGAGTCTCTTCATAGAGGACTGGTCTGCATGCCTATACTCAAGAGACTCTCTCTCTCTCTCTCTCTCTCTCTCTCTCTCTCTCTCTCTCTCTCTCTCTCTCTCTCTCTCTCTCTCTCTCATAGCCTTTCATAGTCTTCAAGGAATTCAGCACACCTGTATGCATTTGACTCTGAAGGAGACAGCGAGCCTTGCTCTTGACCCAGTCCCTCCCACCTACCCACAGGCCTGCATGCATTTCCGTAGCTGGCCCAGGAGGAGAAAGCAGTCCCTGTCAGGCGGTGGGAAAGGATGAGCCGTGGTGTAAGCAGAGCCATCCAAGAGAGCGTTGTGTGGCCTACTTGTAGAAGAAAGTAGGCCAGCCTGTCTAGAATGGAGCACACGACCCAGCTGAGGTGGTTTCATGCTTGGCAGGTAGGCCAGGGGCTCCCTGTGTAGCCTAGGCTGGTCTCAAAGCTGAGATCCCCCTGCCTCAGCGTCCCAAGTGGTAGAATTTACAAGCGCACACTACCAAGTCCAGCATTTTTTATAATCTTTCAAGTTTTTTGTTTTCAATTTTTTATTTTTATTACATTTTGTTTAGTGTGTGTATGTGTGTGTATGTTGTGTGTGTGTGTGTGTGTGTGGTGTGTGAGAGAGAGAGAGAGAGAGATGAGAGAGAGAGAGAGAGAGAGAGAGAGCATGCCGTAGATCAAGTGTGAAGTCAAAGGAAAGTGTTTGAGAGTTTGTTCTCATCCCTCCACTCTATACAGCCACGGGAGAAAGGGCCATGAGAGGGTTGTGTTACAAGCACGCTTCATTCCCAAGAGGCGGCTCCGGGTTTCCTGGCACCCCGGGGGCCTCTACAGAGCATCCTGTTATTTAATCGAACTTAAAATGTTGTGGACGGGCGTGACAGTTCTGCTGACTTGGGCATCTTTTATCCCAGAGATCCCGTCTGAGCAGGCTTGACTGGAAGGTCCGGCCTGACCCTGACTGTCCCTTCCCCAACCCTGAAACACTCCTCCCTGGCACTGAGATGTTTATCTTGTATATAAATCAGACCCTGCCTGCCCAGATTGGCAATTATGTAGCCTGACACCCTCTGCAAAAATGGAAATAATTGGGCTGTCTATAGTCACTATTTTGCAATTTCTGCCATTTCTTTTTTGTTCCTGTCAGTAGTAGTAAGTTTTCAATTTTTCTTCAGGACAGACTCCTCAAATACCAGAATCTTTGTTCTGCCGCTGTCTTTGCTGATCGCCAACCTCATGTAAATAATGTAATGTAAACATGTAATGTAAGACATGTAAACGATGTCTTACATTAGGGATTATTGGTTTCTCGTGGAAACAAGAAACTGCAGCTGTGGAAGCCAGCTGTGCATGGGGCTGGGGGCTTCAGCGTCTACTCTCAAACAAACTGCTCCCAGGGCCTTGATCAGAAAAACACATTCAGGAGAGACAGAGGAAGTGATGACGGGGGGAGGCAGCACACCCCAATAGTGGTTGCTCCAACTTGATTAAGGACCTTGCCCCATACTCCCAAAGACCTGAATTTCTTAGTGAGTAAGGAGTCTTGCATTCTCATCTGAATGTACCATGTGACCAGACACTGATGTGCACCTGCTGAGAGCAAACCGGTCCATCCTGGGTTTCCCTCAGTAATGAAATTATGGGGTCTAGACTCTAAGGTCATGAAAGCCATGCTTTCTTGGAAGCCTGTTTCATAGGGAGATACAAGACACCAGAGAAACCGTTTTTCAAGGCCTGGTGGGGGTGGGGGGGAGCACGGTACAACCATAGGAAGAGGAATGACTTGAAGACAGCAGAGGAGCTGAGGTCATATTCCAACATAGTTGCTGCTTTGACCATGACAGAGAGAGGGGGGGGGAACTTTGGACCAGATGGCACCATTAGGCATGGCTCACGGAAGTGGAATATTGCACATTAGCACACAACTGGACTCTATAGATGTGTAATGTCACTGGGTAGATGAGATGGGCATGTCTGTTTTAATAAAAAGTACAAGTAAAACTCAAACACCTGTGCTCCAAGCATCTGTCAATCAGAGCAAACTGATCCATGGAGAAGAAGGGTAGCTGGAAAATCTTCTAGAGGTAATGGTATCTGAAAACGGTTTTAAGGAATAAATAGAATTTTCCAGGTGAGCAAGAAGTGGGAAAAGGATGGAAGAAGGCATAAGACCTGTAAAGGTGTCTAGTCAGGTCCCAAACAGCTCTTAGAATTCAAGGAAGCCATTTGGAAGACTAAAGCATGTAGCACTGATATCCAGAACAAATTACCAAACACTATATGACATGAAACAACACACCTTTGCTAACCCTAAACCCTGGAGGTCAAAGGTGCTTCAGCTTAAAGCATTGGCGAGTTTTGTTCCTTCCAGAGGCTGGAAAAGAAATGGCTCCTTACCCCTTCCGTTTCTAGAGATCACCTGTATCTCTAGCTTTCTGACCCCGTCTCCTTCCTTTTCAAAACCAGCAGAAAAGCATCTCCATATCTTTCCAGCTTGCTTCTTCCACATTTAAAGCACACGCAAAAGTACATTGGGTCCAAATAGCTAGCCACTTTGCTTCCTTCTGTGACTCTAAGTGCCCCCATGCCGTGGAGCAAATTACAGGCAGAGGGACTAGGAAATGGATTTCAGGTGCTGTTACTCTGCATAGGAGAGGGTGGTGCACAGAGGAAATGTTGTCAGGACTCACCCATCACTGTGTAGATAGATCCAGCATCCAAGGGAGGCTTATGTGCCCATTTATATTGATTGTCAACCTGAAAGGGTCTAGAACCACACTCTGGGCATGGCTGTGTATAGATTAAGCTGATGTCGAAGAACCCGCCTGAAAATGTAGGCAGCACTGGGCTGGGAGTTCTCAAACAGACTAGAAAGGAGAAAGTGAGCTGAGGACCAGCATCGCCCCCCCCCCCTCTTGACTGCGGTGCACTGCATGCAGCTTCCTCCGCGCCTGCCACCACACCGACCCTGCCATGACTGATGGGACTCTTAAAACCTATGATTCAAAGTCAACCCTTTCTCCCTCCGAAGGGTTACTGTCAGGTGTTTGTCAGAAGAGTGACATTACCCCAGGCATCAGAGTTCTAGAGATTCTCCTCAGGGTGTGTTTCAGGTCACTGCTACTACATAACAAGCCACCCCCCAAAACTCGCTGTCTTTAGAATACGATGCTTCCCTGCTGGCCTTGCCTTGCTCATTCATAAAACTACTTCCAGTCAGAGTGTCAGTGAAGCTGGAGGAGCTGCATAACCGTGGGGACAGCCACCACAGGACTGCGTCAATGGTTTCTGGGCTCAGTTCATCTGGCCCAGCAGCCTTAGCTGGCATGCTCAGGGCAGGGTCCCCGCAGCTTGGCTGTGGAACTGCAGGACCCTGGAGCCTGAACTGATAATAAGGCTAGCCCGACTTCAAGGGGAAGGGAAATGGATTGTCCCTGCTGCTGGGGGCTGCTGTACTGTCTCACATCGTGAGGGGCGGGCTTTAAAGACAGTAGTGTTGCATTCTGACATTTGAGATTAGAGAGGCAAGGTGTTCCTGGTGACAGCAATACCCAAAACTCAGCCACGGGGATGAACGGTCTGAGTGTGATAAGGACCTTCGATACCAAAGGGAGGAAGCTACAAGGCCGGGGCACAGAACGCCCAATCCTGTGGCTACTGAGTAGAGATGGTGGCAGATAGAGAGGGCTGGCCTGTGGTCCAGATCACGATAGTACCAGCAGGCAAAGTCTGGGATGACCCCACCAATGGCATGTTTCTGTGTGAGCATGAGGACCATGACCACAGCACGTAGGTCCATCTCGTGAGCAACGGACACTCAGCGGCCCAGAGCCGCTTCTCCTCTTGTTCTCAATCCCCAGCCACCAACATCTGCCTGTTTACTTGCCAGTCGTGAGACAGAGTCACCATTTCTGACATCCAGCACAGGGTGAGTAGAGGCTTCAAGGCATATTGTAACCCTCAGCTTCCGTGTCCTCCACGTTTGCTCAAGTCGGAAATGCAGCTAAGAGGGCCGGTCTACAGCTCCCGTTCCTGACTTCCTCGTCTCCTCGGATATTTATCTAAAGGCAAAAAATAGGGCTCACACAGGTGAGCAGGATTTATGGCAGGGAAATGTATTAACTCTGTCAAAGGGAGAACATTTATCACTCCTGTTGTATGTAACTAAAGATCAGAGAGCAGACGACGATTACCCAGGTGGTCTTAAGAACGCACTCAGGCCGTGCGCGGGTAACTATGACGAACTGGAGCCCACTACAGGCAGAGAAGGATGAACCTGCTCGTTCTTACAATCGCTTCCAGGATTGCGTGCGTGGGTGCGTGCGTGCGTGCGTGCGTAACTTGTGAGCACTGTTTTGCCGGTGCTTTGGGAAGGCCTGAGTTGGCCTCACTGACGGTAGCTTTGAATGCTTGCGTTATTTTTGGATTGTTGTATACACAGAAAAAGAAATGTTTACTCTGAATGAAATAGTGTGGGTGTGAGGGAGCTCAGCAGTACTCACTGCAAACTCCACCTCCGCAGCCGGGTTTGCTGTGAGCAGTGAATCCCCCTCCACTGCCGGTTACTCCCCCTCATCCATTATTTCCTCCTGTGACTGCCAATCAGTACGCTCTGATCTTAAATCGGTTGCTGGGATTAGAACCTCAACGGGTGTTATATCCACCTTTGACACCCAGTTGTTGCTTTTTCTTTTTAAAATATGTCATAAATATGTCCTAAAAATGAAGACAGTTTTTATAGTTAGAACCTGTCTTAGTCAGGGTTTCTATTGCGGTGGAGAGACACCGTGACCACAGCAACTCTTAAAAAAGGAAAACATTTAATTGGCTCTGGTTTACGGTTTCAGAGGGTTAGTCCATTATCATCATGGCGGGAAGCATGGTGGTGTGCAGGCAGACACGGTACTAGAGAGGTAGCTTAAAGTTCTACATCTTGATCCACAGACAGCAGAAGGAGACTGTCACACTAGGCCTAGCTTGAGCAAATATGAGACCTCAAAGCTCATATCCACAGTGACACACTCCCTCTAAGAAGGCCACACCTCCTAATGGTGCTGCTCTCTGTGGGCCAAGCATTCACACACAGGCGTCTTTGGGGGTGTTTCTATCCAAACAACCGAGGAGCCTAAATAGGAAACGTGAAGGGTTTGTGACCACCTCAAAGGCATGTAAAGCACCATGGGTGTTTATTTCACCCACGTATTATTGATCCACAGGACGTGGAAGCGCCTCTTCCGCGTCTGCTGCTAGAGTTAGTTTGCTGACTGACAAGAAAACCAATTCTCTATTTTAACTGCTTATTTTTACAGGTCCCTAAATTCAAGTATTCTTCCAAACCATTTGTCTTTCAAAACAATCAAATCTCCCAGCAAAGACTCAGATTGTCCTACCACCGAGAACATTCAAAGCAGTGTGCCTCACTTTAATGAAGCCAGTGTACTGGCTCACCACCCCCCTCCTTGGCAACATCACCAGGATCTTGTCAAATAAGCACTATCCTTTTGGTTCCTTTTTGAGTCGTTGAGTCAGGTCAGCAATTCCTCGTATCGTGTTGATTTTCTTCAGCTCTCGGTTGAGTTATCCTTGAATTGGCTCTTATGAAAACCTGTTCTTTGGGGAGATCTCTGCCCGTATTAACTTTGCGGGTTTACCTCTGAACTGGCTTTCCCGCCTCACTCTGTTTGGAAGTCCTCTGAAAGCATCCATCTTCCTCGAAATGGAGTCACAGGCTGCACCCAGAACACAAACTCATCTACTCAGCTCTGTCGTTGGCTGGAGGAGACGCATGTTGCCAAGATTCTCTCTAAACAGATGAAAATAATGAGGCCCAGAAAGTAAGTCCCCACCCAGCGTCGGGGTCGGGAAGGAGCAGCTAGGATTCAGACTCACTCCATCTGAGACACCACTGTTAACACTCACCACTTTGAGAATTGGGTCCTATAATTCCCTTTTTCAATTTATTCGTCTCTCGCATATTACATCCTGACCACAGTTTCCCCTCCCCCCTCTCCTTCTCGTCCTCCCCGCAACCTCCCCTCTCCCCCAGAACCACTCCTCTGTTTCTCTTCAGAAAAGAGCAGGGTTCTCAGAGATATCAGCCAAACATGGCATAACAAGACACGGTAAGACCAGGTACAAGGCTGGACAAGGCAACCCAGCAAGAGGAAAAGGTCCCTCAAGCCAGCAAAAGCGTCTAGAGACAGCCCCTCCTCCCACTGTTAGGAGTCCCACAAGGAGACCAAGGTACACAATCAACATATATATGTAGAAGGCCTAGATCAGGCCCATACAGGCCCCCTGTTGGACATCAGTTCAGTCTCTGGGGTCACATAATTCTTGATCATGTGTTTATCCTAGCCATTGGGTACATTTAGCAATTTTAGCTTTAGTCTCTAACATAGGTGATATTCCCTAGGGAAAGTATTGAAAAATCGTTCATCCAATACCAAATTCATGCTTCCAGCACACTGTTCTAGGTCAGTTACTCAAGGAAATAAAAATATCGTATTGTAGAATTATAAGACAGAATTTATGTTAAAGAGAACAATTGCAGGAGCCCACCACACTGACTGACCCTGACCATCAGGATTAGACGTTTGTTTTTGTACCAAGATGTTTTCTAAAACACACACACACACACACAAACACACAGCCAAATGGGTACTGCTGGCCTATTTTCAGCATCTTCGTACTACCCAAACCACAGGTCAAAGCTCTAACCAACCACGCATCTGCCCCCACCCTCAGACTGCACAGTGCCTGTGACAAGCCGCTGTGGCTAGCAGACAGCGCTTCAGAATGGTTTCACCTTCGGCTGTGACTATGAGAAGTCAGCCTCTCTGCCCTGCCTTGCATCCAGAGGATGGCTCTCCTCCAGTCACCTGAGTTCAGCTCTCCTGGCTCCCAGTTAGGTATAAGGTTCTTTCCTCTAGACATTCATAAACTCATTACCAACTCTCAAACTGACCATCTGACCAATTTGCTCAGGTTAGACTTCCTGGAAGGGCCAGTGATGACTCACTGAATCTGACAGCATCCTGTAGGCTGCCTGCAGCCAGGGCGATCACTTTCTTTTGTGTGGAGGGCCTGGTGCCAGAAAGCATGACCAAAAACAGCAGTTTCTCTTCCTCTTTCTCTTGAGACTTTAATCTCTTGGTATGTTTGTGTGTTTTGTTTTGTTGAGACACGATAGTGATACGTAGCCCAGGCTAGAGTGGAGCTTAAACGCCTCCTCCCTCAGCCGACAAAAGCCAGGGTTAGGAGTGTGAGCCACCACGCTTAGGTCTGCAACTATCTTTTAAGCTCCCTGGTATTTCAGGAAGGTCTCACATGTCCTGGTAGTGTCTGCCTTCACCCTATGTTCCAGATTCCTTTGATGAAAACACTGAGTGGGGGAGGGGGGATGCTTTTGTATAGCTAGCTTTGGTGTGCTCTCTGGGGAATAGTTTGTCGTGTCAATCCGGAGGGTCACTATAGACAGTGAATGAGCGGATAATGCCCTCATCTCATTAGTGTGTGATAATTCGAACCTGGATCTTCCTGTTCGCTCACATCAGGCAGTTTTGCAGGCCCATGTTTTGATTCTCATCCAGGCCACTGTAGCTGTTACGAACTTGCATGGGACATGTCCCCTGCCAGACCCTGCATAGTTAAAGACTGTGGCAGGGCTGGATGAGAGTATCTCTCGGGCAGCCAAGGGCCAGGCATTCAAAGCTCAACCCTGTAAGCGACCAGGCTCACTAGCTGGTCAACACGTGTGGCTGGGGGCTATGTCTGTGTGCCAGCAATGCCTGGATGGGTCTGCAGTCGGCAGATTATGTTTAGAGAAAACCAAGGAGAAAATAACACGTTCACCGGAATAAAACCGTTCAGGGTCAAAATAACAGTGTGGTGTTTTGTTCTAGCGTGAGATATAAAAGAAAGCTTGAGTTTTCACTTCCAAACTCCTTGCCGGTGCTCAGGCACCTCCAAGGACGTGGACCGAAACAGAGGCAAACCACCGTTGTGAGCGGCCGTGGAAAGCCCCAGCCTCTCTAACGCGGCATTCTACCCTCTTCTTCCAGAGCTTTATAAATGGACGCTGACATGGACTACGAAAGACCCAACGTGGAAACCATCAAGTGCGTGGTCGTGGGCGACAACGCGGTGGGGAAGACACGCCTGATCTGTGCCCGGGCGTGCAACACCACGCTGACCCTAGTACCAGCTGCTGGCTACCCACGTGCCCACCGTGTGGGCCATTGACCAGTATCGTGTCTGCCAGGAGGTAAGGCACATAGGTTTATCCTCGGCTACATAGCCGGCTCCAGGCCAACCTGAACTGCTTAAGGCCCTGCCTCAAGATCAAACAGAAAACTGGATCTGATAGTAGTTTGCCTGGCATGGTGGCCCAGGCCTCTGATCCCAGTGTGCAAAAAGCTAAGGCAGGAAGATGGGGAAATTTAAGGCTAACTTGGGCTAGAGTGGGGAAAAGGGGGAAGTAAGGAACAAAGGAAGACAGGAAGGAAGAAAGAAAAGAAGGAAAGAAGGAAGGAAGGAAGGAAGGAAGGAAGACAGTAAAAGGAAGAAGAAAGGAAGGAGGGAAGGAGGGAGGGAGGGGAGGGAAGGAACGAAGGGAAGGAAACTTTAAATAACGCTTAGGCCCATCACTCCTGTTTGCTATTTATAGTCTGATTAAAAAATAAAGGAGGGAACTGGCTATATTGCACATCAAAAATAGAAGTGACCTGTTTGGTACCAGGAAAAAAAAAAGCAAAGTATGGTAGCACCAAGGAAGCCTGAGTCACATGATGGGGTAAGGCGAGCTAGGAGTTGTCTCGTGTCCCATCTGATGGTGTGAAAGGGCCTGCAGGAACACCCCCTGTGGAAGAACCACTTGAGCATACCACCTCAACCCCCCCCACACACACACCCTCCACACTCCCCTGTCACACTCCCTCCCTCCCATGCCCCCTGTCTCACACTCTTCTTCCTCTCCCCCACCCCACAGGTCCTGGAGCGATCCAGGGATGTCGTCGACGAAGTGAGCATTTCTCTCAGGCTTTGGGACACTTTTGGAGATCACCACAAAGACAGGCGTTTCGCATACGGCAGGTAAAACAGGGCCAGGGAAGCCCGTGGTTGCACCCAGTTCCCTATCCCCCATCCTGGGCGGGTTCGGAAAGCAACAAGAGGCAGACCATGCAGCCTTGCAATGTGCTGGGCTCTCGGGCCGTGCCTAGGAAAGAAATGAAAGGAACAGCGTTGTCTCCTTGTACAGAGGATAAGCAAGTCCTCCTCGTCATTCGGACGAAGCCAGGCAGTTTGCGACCCAAGTACCCGTCTGGTTCCCCTAGTTCGGAGTCGCTTTACCTTCTGCCATCTTCCACAGCACTGGCTTCCTTTCAGGTGTACCTGAAAAGCATTTCGTACTTTCAGTTAAAGGTCACTCCTAAAAGAAAGAAAAGCATCTGAAAAGCCCTTCTCAGAGCATGATTCCAAAATGAGCGGAAGCAATCTTGTCTTTTTTTTTTTTTTCATTCAAAGAGGGAAGGGGAAACCTGGTAAAGGGAAGATAAATCTGGAAGGACACTTACACGAGTAGGACCAGAGTCAAAGGGCCTTCGGTGTTTAGCACCGTCTTCTTGTGGCCATCTGTAAGGTCACTCTGAGAACTCATCACAGGTATCTGGACCCAGGGCGACTCTTCCCCCATCATTGTAAATTGACCCATGTCATTTTAAGATAGGGCAGAGTAGCGCTGTTTGGCCATCCTTTCCTAACCTCCAGCACCACGTGACCCTTGAAGGGCCAGATTGCATCCTCCCTCCTAGGGCTAAAGGTGACGTTCGAAAGATTCCCCTCTCTCCAGCCTTGGAGATCTCTAATAAGCCACACCCACAAGGGTGCACCTCGCTTTTCCCCTGGTGCACAAGACAGGTCGGTTTTGTGTGGAATGTGGAATGTGGCCACCCTTCTTCAGTTTTAATCAGACCATAAAACAGCAGTGATATCCTAGTATTCTTTGACTTTATTTCCTTTCTAAATTGCATTTATTAATGAGTAATTGTGTGCACATGCACAACAGGGCAATCGTGGAGATCAGAGCACTCTAGGCTAGTCTTGGTTATCTCTTTCCGCTGTGTAGGTCGAAGGGCATCAAACTCCAGTCGTGAAACTTGGCAAAAGAGTGCCTTATCTAGCTGAGCCACTGTGTTGTTTCTTTCTGAGACAGTCACACTCTATAACCCCACCTTGGCCTTGAATGCTTCATCCCCCTGCCTCAGATCCTGAGTAGTAGGCCCTGGCTGACTATATAGATGTGTCTGAAATAGCAGACAAATTGCTGGAAGCATTTGCCTTGCTCCTGGGAAGTTCACATATTGCAGGGAGGGGCAGGGAATCTGCAGTTTAGACCACAGAAGACTCAAAAAGAAAGGTATGGAAGCAAACATATTTTCTATTAAGTTTGCTCTTTGACAATATTTATACATATAAAGTGTTCTGATTATTCTCAGCCCCACACGGTCTTTTATCATTCTCCAATTCCTGTCCAACCTCCCTCCCCTCTTTTAATTCTCTTTCCCAGAGCATGGCTGTGTGTTTTGTGACCACTGAGTTTAGCCAGTGCCATCTACCTTACCGTGGGTCAGCATTCGAGGAGCGAGACCCCCTGAGCACCTTCCCCCTCCACATCTGACCCTAGTGTAGGTCCAGTGCCAACGTACTTATGCGGGCACATGCATGTCACCACGTACCTGTGGAGGTCTGGGGTCTTGGTTCTCTCCTCGTAGACCACGTGAGTCCTAGAGATTGAACTCAGGTCATCAGGCTTAGAGGTATGAAGACCTTTTACTGACTGAATTGCCTCCCTAGCCCAAGCCTTCTATTACTTCCAAATGATCTACGGACGTGGAACAGATGGTGCGAATGTCTTGTTTGGGGCTAAGCAGTCACAACACTTTCTCTCAGTGCTTCAAGCAGCCTAGCATCTCTCTGCATTCCACAGTCAGAAATTACGATTTTAATGTTCCCTTAGCAGCAGAAACTTTCAACTTAGTAGCTGGCAAGATAGACTCCTTCCTTTTGAATGTCCTAGAGGTGTCCAATGTTGTTTGGGTTTGGTTTGGGTTGGGTTTAGAGCTTTGTTGGTGGTTGGTTGGTTGTTTTGTTTTTCCAGTGATGTTTTCTTTATTATCACTGGGTTTTTTTGTTGTGGGTTTGTCCTTTTGGTTTTTTTTTTTTTTTTTTTTTTTCTGGCGGAGGTGGGGGGTGTTTGTTTCTTTGACCTCACTTGCTCTACACATAAAACCTAATAAATAAACACCTGCTTGCACTTCCCAGACACTCAGGTTTAACATCTGGGACATTAAAGACACATTGGGTGAGAATGAAGCGTTGTGAACAAAGGAAAGATAGGTGCGATTGGTGTGAAGGACTCGTTAGACTCGCACTCCTGAGACAGTCAGTGCCTTGCAGGGAGAGGCACAGATACCCCTCACGAAGTACTCAAGGTGGACAATGATTCGGCAGCATGGCGCTCTGTTGCCACTGGAAAGCATCCGGGTTTGAGACAACACTGTGATGTGGCCCACTGCGCAGAAAGTTGCACAGTCTCAATGCGAGCCGTTTTGCTCCTAGGAGACCTTTAACAACCCCACAGTCTCACAATGTACAACAGGGCCTTGTCCTGCCCTATGGCAGCGCTAGAGCGGCCTGTCCCCTCACTCCCACAGAGGCAAAGGGGCTTAGGGCTCACTGCTCTGTGTCCTTGCCCTTAGGTTCTGTCACTTGCACTGACCCCCACTGACGTGGCAACAGCAATTGCCCTCCCCACCAACCCCAGGCAACAGGCTGCCTTTGGAGGCCTTTGGTTCCTGTGAGGAACTTCCTGCTGCCTCGGCCTGTTTTCACCTTGTCCCTTCCCAAGCCCACAGCCTCTAGGCCTACTGCCACAGACCCCACGCAGGACAGACTAAAAACTGAGAACTTACCCCACCTCAGCCACCAGCCTTGTTCTGGAAGTGCTGAATGTGCAGTGCTATATAATCCAAGTGCCCAGTAATCTACATCTTAAAAAAAAAAGCACACCTTGGTCGCTGTAGGAGTTCCTTTTAGTCTGTGGGAGAGCTTCAGCTACCTCATTTATTGCTCTGAGAAAGTCATTTATAACGTCATATGACTTCCCCTTTTTATCATTTGTGAGAAAGAAGAAGAAGAGCACCATTGCAGTTTCAAGTAATCACCTTGGTGTAGAAACCCTTTGCTGCCGGTGTGTGTGCGCATGCGCACATGCCTGAATGTATGTAGGTGCGCCACATGTGTGCAGGAGCGCACCCAGAGGTCAGAAGAGGGTGTCCAGATCCCCCTGGAACTGGAGTTACAGATGATTGTGAGCAGCTACGTGGATGCCAAGAGCCAAACCCAAGGTCCTCTGTAAGAACGAGAAGCCATCTTGAGCACTGGACCATATTCCAGGCCCCATGCCTGGTTTTTGTTTTGTTTTGTTTTGTTTTACTTATTTTGACTGTCCTTGGTGTGGGCCACTCAGTGGTGACCAACCGGCATAAACTTTGAGGTACTCGGGGTACATCCCAAGGCATTTAGAACCTTGTTAAAGTAATTCATTGGGTCCCTAGGGTGACAGTGAGAGAAACCAGACTCATGTCAAGAAGCCTTGGGCCTCGATGCTGGCTTTCTCTGCTTCTCGGTGCAAAGGAGTTTCACAATGGTCTGTTTTCTGGAGCATTCCAGCAGATCCAGTAGAAATCAATGGCAGGCAGTTGGCCAACTTGGATTTGAAAACTTTCTAACACGGTCTAACTGTATGCAAAACTGCTCTCTCTGTGGCTTCCTGGAGACTGTTTAACCCTACCCCCCACCCCCACTTCGCCTACCAGAAAAATAGCCCCAGTGTATCAAAGGTCTTCCCAGATCTCAGCCGATACAACAGGAGCTCAGCCAACGTTGTGCAGTGCATCCCGTGGGGAGCCCTAGGAGGCAGACGGTCCCTACACTACAGGTGATGACTCCCTCACCTGTTTCCCGGTCCTGAGTTTCAAGGGGCAGCCTCGCCTGCCGCTCTCCGGGACTTGGGGCTCCCCCTGCTTCCCCGACTGATGTGCACCTCCACCCCATTTTAGATAGGATGCAGCCAAAAATGACCCCGCACTGGGGAGCAGAGTTTCTGTTTGTTCTTCCGTGTTTGTGCAAAGGCTTAAGACTAGAGTCTCTGTCCGTAGTCTCCCATCTGGATCCTTGGTCCTCGGGAAGGCAAGTTACCCATCCTGGCACAACAGCTGGTGGGGGGGGGGGGTCCCAAGACCGCACACGCACCATCCACTTTTGGATGAACTTTTAAAACTCTTCTCTGGTTCTTCTCAAATGTCAAGAACAAAACCATACATAGTAACCATGATTGTCATCAGCTCTTTTTGTTTTTTTTTTACAAGAAAGAGCCTTTTCTTAAAGGAATATCACTCATCTCTGAGAATGACCGGTCACACTTGGATACTGGGCACCCTAAAAAGGTTGGCAAACGGGATGGACTGTGACTTTGGAAGGACACACAGGATGCTCAGTCCCTCTCCTCTGAGCCAAGCTTGTGTATGCCATTGCAATGTCACTGTTTCCTTGACTGATCTGTTCCAGGGTCAGACACCACCCCCCCCCCAAAAAAAAAAAAACAAAAAAAAAACTCTGTAGGGTGCTAAGGATGTCAGCAGCAACTACAACATGAGAGCTAAGCAGCCCGGGAGGCGGGTCTGAGTTCCTGCCTTGCGCCCTCTATATCCTATCCCACCTTGTTGTTGTCTTGGAGACCTCATGAAGTAAGATCATTTCACAGTTGAGGAAGCAGCTACAGGAAGGGCCAAGGTCAGGCAGCTGAGACAGAGCTGGACTGAGCTTTCCTTCCTGGTCTGGCAAATTGCAAAGTTCACATCCTGCCACGCCGCCTCACTCATGGCTAGCCGTGTTGCTAGTGAGCTGCAGAGCCCACATCCTGCCACACTTGTGGCTAGTGTGGCTAGCAGTGGTACTAGGTGGCAGGCACACTTGACACTTCCTTCTGGTCTCACCCCTTTCACGCTCTCTGCTTGAAGAGTGAAAAATCAGCATTCCCCCATCTCCCCGCTGTGGTGTTGCAGGGCTTCTGGTAATTTCCTTAACCCTCAGCAAATAATCCAACCCTTTGTACGCATCCCTAAGCAGCCAAGCATGGAACCTTTCCGCTGTGAGTAGAGATGACACACCCAAAACTTTATATATATGGCGTGCCTACATGCATACGTGTGTGTGCACATGTGTATGCAGATGCATGAGCACAAGTGTGGGCATACCTGTGGAGGGTGGTGGTGGAAATGTCCTGCAATCATTTTCTTCTTATTCTTTGAGGCAAGGTCTCTCAGTCAAATCCAGAGCTCCCCAACACGGCTCTTCCTGCTAGCCAACTTACTCTGGGGATCCCCGATCTCTGCTTTCTAAGTGCTGGGATTGCAGGCAAGCCACCACGCCCCTGTGGCACTTACATGGGTTCTTTGATTTTTGTGGCAAGCACTTTAGCCACTGAGCCATCTTCCCAGCCCTCAAGAAAGCATCTGGAGAGCGAATAGAAATTCTGGGTAATTGGGGAGGGAGGAATATTTTCCTTCCAAAGCAGTCAACTGAACAATTCAGAACCAGCACAATTGCCCTCCTTGCCAGCAGTTCTGGCGTATTTACATCTAATTGGACTTGTTTAAGGCGTGCTATAGTCTTAAAAGGATTTCTCTCCGGCACTGTTTGCCCCGACGAGGAGTACAGTGCGTGTTTTAATCAGGGCTGCGGCTTTTGCGTGTCTGTTTAGATAAGATGGTTTGGGTTTCGTGTTAAAAGTCCACGAAATCAGATACGTCACGGCTACACTTAGTTTCCAGTGCTTCATGGAGGCCCCCTTAAAATATTCAAGACTCTGGTCGCCCGGTGTTTGTGTCTTTGCCTGAGCTTATGGCCAATAACAAGAGAAAAGTAAGAAACAATGAGTGATCTGTTAGAGCCTTTGAGTCTGCCTGGCCCATCGGGAACATCCCGGATGATTTCAGGGTAACAAACAGCCTCTTCTACCACAGATACGCCAGGAGAAGGTTGGCTGAGGTCAATAAAACAAATGAATACCTTGGAGTGCAAATGTAAATAACTTTAAAGATAGAGCCATCACTGATCTTGCCTTTGCTTAAAATGCTGGTGCCTTACTTGTCATGGGTTGATTTTCAATTTTTGAAAAAAATACTATTTATCTTGATGGCTGAGTATTTTGGTGCCTCCCTGCCTTTCGTCCCCAACACAGGTGACCTGCATTCTTCTCCAGCCCTCAGCCCTGACAGAAAGCTTTACAAATGGACACAGGAATGCTACCCAAAGCATAGTCTCCGTGTGTTAGTACCAAGGGGCCTAGGAAAGTGATCACAGGTTGTGCCCTGAAAACACAAGGAACAGACTGTTGCTGTGGCCTTAGACTAAGTCCCCAGTTCTGTGAACCTAGATGCAGGCACTCGCGGGGAAGCTATACGAGGGTGTTAGCGCTCACACTTGGGTGCACCTCGGTGTGGTACTTGTTCTAGAGTTAGAGATCTGGCATGAGATCAACCAGACAGTGCTGGCCTGTCCTTGGATGGTCATGAAGCAGGTGGCCCTCAGCCACACCCAGGTGACCATTCCTCAGAAGCGGTAGTGTTTTACTTGACCAAACCTCAACAGAAAGGGCATTGAGAGTGAGAACTTCAGATGAATGGGCACTGGGCAGCAGAGCGCACATAGTGTGTGACTCCATTTAGACAATTCTAGAAAATATAGGCTGCTTTACTGGAAATGATGGGTTGGTTCTGTCTTTCACCGCTGAGACAAACAAGCTGACAAAGGGCGACTCAAGGAAATAAGAGTTTATTTGGCTTGCAGTTCATGAAGGGATGCAACCCACTGCGGTGGAGCATCATGGGAAACGTAGGAGTATCAGACAGCTGCTCACATTGTGTCTACAGTCAGGAAGCAGAGAGCAAACAGAAAGTAGGGCCTAGCTATAGGAACTTCAAATCCCTACCCCCAGAGACCCACTTCCTCCCCTGAGGTTCCATCTCCTTCCAAAACAGCATCACCAGCTGGGGACCAAGTGAACAAACACAAGAGCCTATGAGGCACATTTCATATTCAAACCATAAGGCTGGGTTACCCAACTATACGAGGGAATTCAGGAGTGATGGAAATGTTGTCTTTAATTGTGATCATGGTTTTAGGGGGAAGACAGACATGAGAACTGATGAAATGAAATATGCTACAGATAAGTATGGAAAGTTGAACGTATTTTGATTTTATCTCCATAAGGTTTAAGATGGGAAAGTGTAGAATTGGAGCCTCAGTAACTGAGAACAGAAAATGGAGGTTACAGACTCTCAAAGCTAACGCTAGACCACCATCCTCCTGCCACACGAAGCCAGAGGGAGAGCCCCCCACCCAGTGGCTTGCTGTCTGATCACAGGGACCATGCTTAGTCTGTGTATGTGTTCATCTCATCACAAAGGTTGATTTCTCTGCGTACCCATGACAGTGAGGTAGAGAGCATTCGGTGCCATGAGAGGGTTCATCTTCCACAGCTGTCTGCTCAGGCTGTAGAGTATGTGGCAGAAACCTCTGGGGTATGTGTGTGACCAGTGTGGTCTAACCCACTGTACCATTGCTTGTCTTTCTGTCTTCGGTCTCATCCTCTCTTCCCAGCTTTATCTTGCTCTAGACAAAGAAGCCACATCTCCAGAACTTGCCTTTCTTCACTGTTTTCCTTGAATTTCAGTGTTCTCATGAATAGTCTTAAATATCAGATTTGTATAGATTTGTATAGATATGGATGATTTTCCAATTAAAAGGTCACTTCTCTGGGTATCATTTCCCTGAATTTTGTTAGAATAATTTTTATAAAAGTTCTCTCTCTCTCTCTCTCTCTCTCTCTCTCTCTCTCTCTGTGTGTGTGTGTGTGTGTGTATGTGAGTGTGTGTGTGAGTGTGAGTGTACATGCTAATAGTAAGAGTATTAATCAAAACAATTGAAAACAGATCGTTTACCATAATATATGTACCCCAAGATAATAAAATACTTGGGTAAATATTTGCAGGCAATTTCAAAAATTAGATGTGTGGCCAAGTATGCATTCAGAGCTTGAACACACAGCTGTGAGGTTGCTGTGGAGCCTGGTCATCTCAATCTTCACACCCTGTCTCCTGGACCTTCATCTGCTGTTCCAGTCAAACCTTCCTCCTCTGAAATAGAGCAGCTTGTGCTAGAACCAGGAGAAAGTGGTGTCAACAGAGATTCCCTATGCCAGCCAAGCCCTGTCCCCACATAGATCAGAAGCACTCAGATAGCGATAATGCTTCCTATGCCACTGGAGCTCACGTGGTCACGGTGC
Source organism: Arvicola amphibius (assembly GCF_903992535.2). NCBI lineage: Eukaryota > Metazoa > Chordata > Mammalia > Rodentia > Cricetidae > Arvicola > Arvicola amphibius. The sequence continues at coordinate 110,168,118 of NC_052055.2, forward strand.
CAGTCACGTGGCCGGAGAAGCTGTCACCTGATAACTTGACCAGGAGAGCATAGCTAGACCCAAGAGAAGTCCCCAGGAGTGTCACACTGAGACTGCTGGCCTAGGCAAAGGGAACAATGACTGCCTTCTTCTGACTTTTTTTTCCTCCTTTACCAACTGTAAGCTTTACAAATTGAGTCAAATTCACAACGTTGACCTTTCAATATAGAGTGAGAGGAATCAAAAGCAAAAAGCAAAAGCAGCCATCAGTGTGTGTTGTTTCTGTAGCGAGATCTTCTGGTGAGGAGATAGATTCCAGGCCACAGTGCTTTTCCTTTCAGATTAGGTGGGTCAGAGGCAGGAGGCTGTTGAGTAACTCTGTGGTCAGTCATTCTGGAACCTGCTTCCAGAAACTCCAGACCAAAAGGCATAGCTGTGAGCCAAAACGAAACTCGATCTCACTCTCCCTGGCTGGAGCCTCCAAGGTCTTCTTCTGGGTGGGTTCTGAGCGAGTCTCCATATTTGTCCAGTTGGTCCTGTCTGCCACAGAGCACATTCTCAGCTATTCTTCTTAGGAAGTTTAATAACCCTGCCAGCTGCTCCTAACACCAGCCACCCGTGACAAACATCTCTACCGTGAGTCTACAGCTGCACTCTTTTTCCCAGACTTCTGCCCCAGCTCAGGAAACTGTGCAAAGGACACAGCTCTAGGCTGTAGGAAGATGAATGAAAAAAAAAGAGAAAATAGTGAATTGTCTCTCAAGTCTATCCTACTGGCTTCAGACACTCATTAAGTTGGGGGTGTGTGTGTGTGTGTGTGTGTGTGTGTGTGTGTGTGTGTGTGTGTGTTCTAAAAGCAAGATGATCTTTGTAATCAAAGGCATCCCTGAACCTTAATCTAGCTGGAATCTCCAAAATTAATTAATTAATTTTGGAATTAATTAATTTGGAATTAATCCAAAAAATACCCTGCTCTCTTTCTTTACCTTTCTTTCGCTTCTGAAGATAATCTCATCATTCCTGGAGGAAAAAAAAAATGTTGCTCCTCTGCAGTTAGGAAAACGGTCAATGGATTTTTAAAACAAATTCAAACAATCTTTAAGAAAACATATTAACTGGTTAACCTCTGCTCGTGTCCCCAAGACATCACATGGCGGCCTTCCAGGAGCAACAGTCTGAAGAGCTGTCATGGCTCACATTCTGTTTTCATTCCTGACCCCAACTCCAGCCGACACCCTGCCAGACTTCATATAGCCTAGTTTCGTTTCTTTTAGATTCAGAGTCTGCAGACATCTGTGGCCCCTTAGCCTCATAGGCTTGGATACCTCACAGGCCTTTTAATGGGATAAGAGCAATAGAGGGAACATGGGGGAAGAAAAACAAAATCCTGAAGATGAGCTAGCTCCCGGTACTTGCGGGCAGTTTGCTGTGTTCCTTTTAGCAGTTCCCTGGGGACCACACTGAGCAAAAGTGAGACATCTTAGGTACCTTCTTGTGCCACTTGGTCCCATCCTGGATCCAAGAAGATTGGCACGACCTTCTACCTGCACCTGTCTCTCCTCCCAAGATCAAGCAAGGGTACCACCACCCCTCTTCTGTCTCTTCTCTGGTCCCCTGCTTCTGCCGGCTTTTCCCCTCCCTGACCCCTGTTCCTCGGCCACTCGGTCACCAGTTTAATCAGATTGCGTCACTACAGTAACATCAGCTTATGAAACTGGAAATTGCGTGTTCCACCCAGGAGCGTCACTCGGGAGCCTGCCGGCTCCCCGAAAACCAAAGCTGCACTCCTCTGAGAATCATCTCACCTTAGCCTCTTTGTGGTTCTGCTTCTGCCATCCTCCTCCTCCTCCCCACTGTACTCCAGCAATGGGCCTCTTCCCTCCGGGAGGCATCTTAGGCATGCCTGCCTCTGGGCCTCACCTTTGCTAAAAGTCACTAGTTACGGCTTTGAACTCTTTCCCCACACACAGCTGCTGGCATGTCTGCTCCCTCCCTTCCTTCAGTTATTCACTGAAATGTCAACTTCAGAGAGGGCCTCCCCAGAGGGCCTCAGTTCTGTCCCCTGATACGACTGTCCCCTTCCTCTGTCCCACGTTCTGGTTGGCTCTTGACATAGCATCACCAGCTCTGCGGGTTTCTCTCTTGTCTGTTGTCTCCATCCTCCACTGGGCAGGCATGAAAAAGGAAAGCCGAGGCGAGGACAGTTGTCCCCCAGTGTCTCCAGGAGAGCCTTGCATGCCGTGGGCTGTCCCTGTTCTGTATGAACAAAATGGCTAGAGAGTTGTAAACTGAGGCAGGATGAGGGACAAAGCAAGCCCTGGTGACCTTCAGACTCCAGAGAATTGCTGAGAAGTCTGGGCGGAAATCTCTCTTTCCCATCAAGCTCGGGAAAGGTGTGTCTGGTTGACAGTTTGGCCTCATAAGAGTCCTCCTGGGCATTAATCCCAGAGACTTCCTACCCAAGCAGCACTGCAAGAGACCTGTGGGGTTTCCTGGATCTGCAGCTGGCCTTGCCGCTCGGCGTGGAGAGCATGCGTCTCTGGCATTTTAGCTTTGAGGAAAACCAAAAAGGACCGAAGCGCCAATGTCGGGAGTTGGGAGAGTTGTTATGTCTGTCGGCCAAGCATCCAATGAGGCCTTTCATTTGTTTCAGTAAAGCCGGTAGGACTCCGCTCTGTTTTGCTCTTGCTCTGCTTCTCCTGGCAATGACGGCTTGAAATGGAAGACTCTAAACTGCGTAGTGTATGGAGCAAACAGCCTGGGGCTGCCAGATGACAGCTGTGTTAGTTGCTTTCCCACCGCAGCCACAGAATACCTGACAGGAGCAACTTAACAGAGCAAGGGTCTGTCTGGGCTCACAGTCTAGAAACACAGCCGGTCTCAGCTCTATGTAAGAAGCAGGGCTGTGGTTCAACCTGTGGCGACCAGGATAACCACAGTCAGGGGACAGAGAGAAAAGAACATTGGTGCTTAGCTCTGTTTCTCAGGTTTATCCAGTCTGAGGCCTCAACCGTCAGTTATATTCAGGGTAGGGTCTTCTCTCCTCAGATAAACCTTCTCAGAAACCTGCCCTCACAGACCCATGCAAAGGTGTCTATCCTACGTGATTCTAAATCCTCGTTCGTGATCAAGGTCAGCCATGGTAACAGCCCAGCACTTTGGTTGGTAAGGCCACTCACTCCTACGGCCTCTGTGCTAGGGTGGAGGGAACCAGCCATTGTTAATACTCCACTGTTGTCTGCAGTCTCTGGTGGCACTGGCGGGCCGTCGTGGCTACCTGCCCACTCTTAAGAGCGAGGTTTGCTTTGGCCAGATTTCTGTTGGGTGGAGGGAGCCGGGTCTAGCCTGTCACTTCCTGGTGAAACTGCGTTTACAATAGTCACGCATGCTAATCACTCCCAAATCTGGATATATTTCAGGATGTTTTGACAGTTTCCCCCACATAACATCTGTACTTAAAGAAGCCTCTCTGCTCTTGGTAAAGTATTGGCTTGATTACTCCGCTCACATCCGGGGGCCCTGCATGGTTCTTCTGCCCTGCTCTCCCCAGAACTCCCAACCAGGCACCTCCCACCTCCCCCCACCCCCACGGGCCTGTCCTGTCCATCCTCCATGAGTTCGAGCTTCCCCAGCCATCCATCTCCGGCCCAGTCGTGTGCACCATCTCTGACAACTTTCCTGTACATCTCATACACCCAGGCTGCTCCCCTACTAAAACCTGGAGCCACGCGCTCCGACCCTCTGCCATGCTCCCAGCTGTTCTGTGCTGTCTCAATGTGTCTGTGTGCATCACACGGTCAGAGTACGGTGCATGAGAAGTGTATGGTCGGTGTGAATGGTTTCGAAATATTTCTGGGAAGAACCTACCTCAGTGATCAGCAGGGAGAGGGAACTCGAAGGCCCACAGCTGGAGGTCAGGAACTCCTTGCTTGAATGTCGGCAAGAAGTGGATGCCCGGACACTAGCAAAGAAAGCCTGTTTGGATATGGCTATGGCCCCTACCTGTATACAGCTCATGGGGTCTCCCCTAGAAAAGTTAAAGTAGGTGTAGATAATGGTGGTTTATAAAGTAGTAGGGTCTGAACACAGAATGAAAGTCCTAAGAGACTAATTAAAAGAAGGCAATCCCATACAGAACTTGGTGGAATATCGCACAGGCTTCTTCTGAGCTTCGATGTTAGTCTTGCGTGAGATCCACGCTGAGCTGAGCACCCTGGAGAAGGGCATACAGCCAGTCACCCTACTCCCTGCCTTCTGAAGGTCAGATAGAATACGCTTTCTTTCGCATTGCCTGTCAAAGAGGTCTGATGTGAGGTTTTTAGATAAAAGGTGACTTCAGGATTCCTTCATTACTTAACGAGATAAGGTAAAGAAACCTAGGTCCACAGGTCCTTCAGCGTGACACCTGTGGCAAGGCCGAGGGTCCCAGTAGAGGTGAGGAGCCCTCTGTGATAGGAAGGAGTATAGAAATGGTATTTCTAACAATCAGTGCCTTTAAGCTTCTGGTAGCTTCTCCAAGCTCTTCCCACCAATAGCCTGTGCTTGTAAAAACAGCCTTTGAGACCCCTGCTATTTGGTGTTGAGTCTGGCTCCAGACAAGGTATGTGGGATGGACGGCCTTTCTCGGATTTCTTTAAAGTTCCAACAAAGATTAGCCCAGGCCTGGCACGAACACTTCACATTGGCATCTCTAACAATCCTTCGCATGCTGTCTTTGGCCAGTGTCTCCCCCGAAAGATAACAGGGAAAATATGCCTCTGGGGTTTATTTAATATACAACAAAGAAAAACAGACAGCTAAGGTTGACCTGAGCCCCTACAGTCTTGGGTGACCTGGCCCCTCTCCCACCCCTGCCTCTCTCTTCTGATGCTGGACATGCCCAATTGCTCTACCATTTATTCCAGACCAATTTTATAAATTACTTTGTAGACCTGACTTGATATACACCCAAATGAAATAAACTGATAATTCTCCCTTAGGAACAAGCAATCATTTTTCTCTTAAAAAAATTGCACTCGCCGAGTCTATGTGCTAATGAACAAAAGGGCGCATTCTTAGCCCCTGTGTGTTTTTGACTTTGTCTAATAAGCCCGTTTATCCCAGTCATAATTTTTTAAATTAAAAATCAATACAATATGCATCCCAACCTTCCTCCTGCACCCCTTCTCACTCTTGAAATTCTGAGGTTTAAAGTCCCATCCACCCAGGGCTTGGTCTCTGAGTGCTCCAGGTTTCTACCCCTGGAAGCTGCAGAATTCCATTTAAATCCAACCATTCTTTTCACAACTGCAACGGAGCCTGAGGGCACTTCTAGACAGCCCTGACTGCCGAGCCTGTAGAGTCGTCCTCCTCACATTGTCCACGATTATTTTTAAACCCACTCTGCAAAATGAAACAAAACAAAACAAAACAGTAACAGAGCCATGGAGACAGAACTTCTAGAAGCTGCTCTCCCCTGTTTCTCTTCCCTGGGAGTGGCATTTTTAAATACGGGTTTATGTCAGACACTAAACAGTCCACACACAAGAATGCCTATCTCCAAACTCCTTGGAATCCTGCCCCAAACTGGAGATATTCTTAGCTGCGAGTCTCCTGTCTTGAACTAGGTAGAAAGAAAGGCTGGCGTCTAAAAGGAATAGATGGAATTCTCTAAATAGTTGCTTGATTTGATTTTTTTTGAAATGTTCAAATATTTATATGCTATTTTTCTGGTTTTTTGTACAGTTCAGTGAGGTAATTAATATTATTTGAGTTTTTATTTTTTGTTATTAGTTAAATTTATTAATTTATTTTACATCCTGGCTATAGTTCCCCCTCCCCCCTCTCTTCCCATTCCCCACCCCTATCCATTCCTCCTCTGTTTCTGTTCATGTTATTTGATTTTAATGGGAGTGAGACCACAGAGGTACTGGCATATTGCCAGTTAGGAAAGGGCATTTGGAAGGGGTCGTCACAGGCATCTCTGTCTATAGCCCTGTCTCTTTAAGCACTGACTCTCAGCCTTTGCTGCAATTTGCCCATTGGATGGCAAGACCTGAGGATAGCACACACCACACAGCACACACCAGGCTTCTCCCACGTTTGTATCTAGATCAGTGTGGTTTAAACAAAAGCAAGTCAGTAGTTAACATATGATCTTACTATTAACTGGCTTCAATCTAATATAATTTCTCTTAGCAGCTAGGTAAGAAAACAAAAGAAAAACATGCTGAGATTTTTAACTCAGTGGGTTATTTGAACATCTATAATAGTGTTCTCAATGCATACTACTCTTCAATCCCGAGGCAACAAATGTGCAGAATGTTGGCTCTTTTCCCAGTTCCCCCCACATATTTCAAGCACTTAGACATGGAAGCAACATGGCAGGACACTGATGACTCTGGACCTGCACCGTGTCATCGCCATGGTGCCGCTGTCAGAAGACTCCATTGGTCCATAGCCCCTCCCAGGTCCTGTCTGGGCTTGCTTGCACATCCTCCGGCTAGTAACTCCCCGTGTGTTCCGTGTCATGAGTGCTATCACGGTTACCTTAGCAACCAAGCCAGCTCTGGTTTCCAAGCCTCACTTGCTGCATCATAAATTTAAACAGCAGAACTGACACTTAGTTACATGTCTGTCATAGGAATGAAGTTCTTAGAATGAGTCTCCTCACCGCTGCATGCCTTGACAGGGAAACTGAAGGCACCAATTAGAACAAAAATATGTGTTTCACATGAGTGCATGCACACGCACACACAAAGTAGTCCTCAACTTGAACAATGGATGTATTTGCTTAATTCATTGTCTGAGATGCTGAGCCACACATATTATTCTCACTATGCCAAAACTCTGTGGTGGCTTAATCTTACGATCAGAACAGAGCTTACAGAAGGACTCCATTAGATACCCCATATAAACAGGATGATGGATGATAGAAAACTAAGCTTGGAAAAAATAAGTAGTATTCAAAGACTTTTTGGCTTTACTGGATACTGTTATTTACGCTGATTGGAAGTAAGACTTGATCACAGAATATTCTAGTAACTAAATCAGAATCTCAAAGACAAGATACACCTGCTTCTCACTTACGTATTTATGCATATTTTTGTTTCTGTTTTTTTTTTTTGTTTTTTGTTTGTTTGTTTGTTTTTTCGAGACAGGGTTTCTCTGTAGCTTTGGAGCCTGTCCTGGAACTAGCTCTTGTAGACCAGGCTGGTCTCGAACTCACAGAGATCCGCCTGCCTCTGCCTCCCGAGTGCTGGGATTAAAGGCGTGCGCCACCACCGCCCGGCTCATTTATGCATATTTTTACACAGACTATTTACATATTATTCTAGCCTCCAGGAACCTTCAGTAATACCTTCACATTGAGATGATTCTCACCATGCAGAACAACACGGTCACCTGCTTTGAGTCCTGGGTTTTCTTTTGCAATGTGAGAACATCTTAAACTCGGGAATTTTGCCTCTGTGTTGCTGCAGTCTGATGCAATTCTTTTTCCTGCAAATCCAAGGAAAGACTCAACTTGAGAATTACATTTAATGCAAGCACCCTGCCGCACTCTGCATCAGAGGTGACTGTTCTCAGAAATTCAGTGGCCGCCTGCATATATTTGTTTCCATTGATATGTAGGAAGAAAAGCTCATTAATGATTTAAGAAGAGGTTTTTTTTAATTCATAGACTTGCTTCTTCCCATTACATAAACAATAAAGGCAATAAATTAACATCTCATAAAATCACGAGTTTATTGCTGAGTTTATTTGCAAGAAAGCCTTGAATCCCCGAGCATAAACAGTCCTTCTCTCACTTCCCCTGCCTGGCTGTTCTAAAAAAGATCACTCGGCATATTTTAGCCTAGAAGGGAGGTTTATATTCCTGCTTGCTAGCTACCACGAAGCACCATATTTGAGCAACTGTATCATACAGCAATTCTTTGACTTCTAGAATGGTAAGTTATACTATAAAAATGGAAGCTCCTGATGTCAAATTTCAGCAGAAGCCTCCCCCCCTCCCCTGCTTCTTTCCCTGCTGGGTATCACCTGTAACATGGGAAGGGCCGAACACCATGTTTCCTGACCGTCTAAGTCCTCCACTGACTTCATCCTCTTGCTTTACACCTAGTTTTTTAAAAAAAAAAAAAATCCAATTTCCTGCCAAGTCAGGGTTTCTCTGTTTGGAAGCAGATAAGGGGACGTGCTTCGGGTCTGTGTGCGTGAGCAAGAAGGGCCGACCTCCTTCTTTGTATTTGCCGACGCCGTGCGGCAAATACTACCAACATCTCCACCGGCTGTTCGCTTTCTCTCATGGGGTCGGACATCTTCGCCTTTGTGTTTTAATCAGGGGGTCAAGGGGGGGTCTTGATCATTTCCTTTTATCTTGCAACTATTTCTCACGAGCAGAAATAGTTCAGCATGTGGGAATTCCAGAACAGAACCCCTTTGGACAGCCATCTCTTGGGAAAGTCACTTCACGGGAACCCCCCACCCCCCCAGGGCACATCCGCATTCCATGGCGAGGTGTGAAAATGAGCCACGAGGTGGGGACAGGGCTGGAATGTGGGGGCTTAGCAGGCTGTCTGCATGACTCATAGATGTGTTTACTATCCAGCCCCTTTTTTTAAAAAAAAAATATATATTATTTCAACTGTGACGTGATGGTGTTAGAGAAGAGGGGGAGAGAGAGGGACCATAACGGAGGGCTAGGGAGACGCAGGGGAAGATGATGTGAGCTTCATCTTGTGGTTGCCTTTCAGGTCTGATGTTGTGGTCCTCTGCTTTTCAATCGCGAACCCCAACTCCCTAAATCATGTGAAAACCATGTGGTATCAAGAAATCAAGCACTTTTGCCCTCGAACGCCTGTCGTCCTGGTCGGCTGCCAGCTAGACCTCCGCTACGCCGACCTGGAAGCTGTCAACCGGGCCAGACGCCCCTTAGCAAGGTAAGCCGAGGACCCCGCCTGCAGCTGGCTCCTCCGTGAGGAAGTAGTTTGCGGGCAGCCTAGATTTTCAGTGGCCACTGAGACTAGACCTATGGGCCATAGACTTTTGCAAAGTTCGTCAGCCATTTCGTCATGAAGCGAGCGTCCTGATGTCTCCCCAGGCTCACCAGGGTCACAGTCCAGTCACATCAAATGGCTGGTCAGTGCTTGAGGGGAATTTCACCATAAGAACTGGGGCGTGTGGAAATGCTTTGGATGAAGGACTGTATTTGAGTGAAGTCCTATACAAAACGTTAGCCACCCAGGATGGCATTGTTCTTGAAATCATGCCTATTTAGAATAAAATAAACTAAGGCTCAGAATGATCAGCCGCAGTTGTTAGCCAGTATCCCATCCCAAAAGAGATGGACTTTCATTCCCACGGCCACGCGTCTAGATTGGTTTTGGTGTTGTTGTTAGCATTTTTTCTGGTTTCTGGTGTTTTGTGCAGTACTGTAGAGTGAGCCCAAGGCCTTCCACATTCTAGACAGATCAGACATTCTACCGCTGAGCCATATCCCCATTCTTCTTCTTACTTTTTATTTAGAGCCAGGCAAGGTCTCACTAAATTTCTTAGGCTGATCTGGGGCTTACTCTGTAGCACAGCTGGGATTTGAACTTGTGACCCGCCTTCCTCGGCCTCCTGAGCGGCTGGGATTACAGGCTCATACTGCTAGGACTGGGCCAGTGTCCGGTTTTTAAAAATCATGCACAGCTGTGCCTGATGGCACACTCCCTTGTAATCTCAGCATTTGAGAAGCAGAGGCAAGAGGATCTCCATGAGTTTGAGGGCAACTTGATCTGTCTAGCAAGTTCAAGGCCAGCCAGAGCTGTACAGTGAGACCCTGGCTCAATAAACAAAACAAAAGCAAACACCTGAAAATCACATGGAGTTTTACTTGCAAAAAAAGGAAACACAAGGAGTGGAGAGATGGCTCAGCAGAACTGGCTGCTCTTCCAAAGTTCCTGAGTTCAAGTCCCAGCAACCACATGCTGGCTCACAACTGTCTCTAGTGGGATCTGATGCCCCCTTCTGGCATAAAGTTGTCCATGCAGATAAAGCACGTGTATGCATAAAATAAATACCTAAAATCTTTTTAAAAAAGAAAGCAAACAAGACATCTTAAATGTGTCTAATCCTTATGTTAACAAAGTATCAAAACTTTTTTTTAAAATAAGGGGGTGTTTTTTAGTACATGCACAGTGTGGATACCAGTTTCGGAAAGAAATAAGAATTTTTAAAAACCTATGCTCTCAGAAGTTATTCTTGTATAAAACAATTTTGTCTGTTTCACACCCATATTCTCTGCTGAAGAACAAAATCCCCCCCAAAGCTCTGATAGCAATGCCTTGCTTCAGTATTTACCTAACTGGCGTATACGAGCCTTCCCTGGGCCCCCCTTTTTTATGCTATTGCAGTGACGACATATGAGGAGACAGTTTGCGGTGCTCCTCATACATTCTGTGCTCCCCATACATTCTGGACAAAACTGTTGAGAGCATCTCCTGTTCGGTCTCCACAATCCCTCCATTCCTACACGCCTGGACTAGAAATGGAATGTTCAGAATCACCTGGTGTGGGGGTGGGCGGGTGAGTGGAGAGGGTGGCAGAACGGGCCAACAGCAGATAGGACCATCCCTTACCTAGAACGACTTAGAGTGTTTAAGAAGTAGGGCATTAGAGCTAAACTTTGGGTTAATCAATTAGCAAATTTCAAGCCAGCCCCAAGGACAAAGATCACACAGGGCCCACGGGAAGAGGCTTAAAGTCAAAGCTTTTTCCCTGGATCTTTCCGTCCTTGTCCGCACCCTCCCTCCCTCCCTTTCTCCCTCCCTCCTTTTCTCCCTCTCTCTTTCTCTTCCTTCCTCCCTCCCTCCAGGTCTTCAAATCCCAATTCCGTCCAGGTTTATCATTGTTCTCCTGGACCCGGGCCTGGGAAGCGCATGACTTTTGGTGTCAAAGGCAAAGTATTTAAGATCAACTAACTTCTAAGACCTTTTTTTTTTTTTTTTTTTTTTCCAAATTCAAGGGAGTGTTTCTTGAAGACTTGTAGCACATCACATCTTGTCGGTTCTGGAATCTTTCCCTGGTTATGTCACAAGCCCAGCACTGCACTGCTTATATTGGCCTTCCTGGGTTTGATTAAATTGTAAATGAGTTTTGTGTGCCAGACCAAAAGGGTGTGGGCTTTGTTCCACCGGCTTTGTGGAAACAGGAGACATTGACACAGAGTTGCAGGCTCGGCCATACCCATGCTATTTTAGTGCTTTTCTTGCAATGATGGAACTCTGAGCTTCAAGTGCGAGTTCTGAAGAGAGGCTGCCTTAGTCAGAGCCGTTGCTGTCAAGAGACACCATGATTTATTTGGGGTGATTTGCTTGCATTTTCAGAGGTTCAGTCCATTATCGTCATAGCGGGGAGTTTGATGGTGTTCAGGGAGCACGCTGGCATGCAGGCAGATGTGGTGTTGCCTACATCTTGGTTTGCAGGGAACAGGAAGGCGACTCAGACCCAGAGGTATCCTGAGCACAGGATGCCTAGAAAGCCCGCCCCCACAGTGCCATACTTCCTCCAACAAGGCCACACCCACCCTAACAAAGCCACACCTCCTCATAGCGCTGCTCCCTATGAGATTATAGGCGGGCCAATTACCTTCAAAGTACCACAGAGGCCAACTAAGAGACTTGTGTACCAGCCCAAAGAAAAGATCAGTGAGGGCCGGATGGAAAGAGGGGGGGTCTACATGTAAGAGGATTCATGGATCCAATAGTAGGTTCTAGACGCACCACGCCGTAGTCAGACCGATTGAGCTTCCTGCCTCTGTTTCTTCTTACCACAGAGTGAGTGCGGATCTTTAGAGAACTCTCAGACGGTGAAGTGGATACATTATGAAGTTCTAAAATCCAAACACTGCAGTGATGAGGATGGCCATGGCAGCGATACCTTGTATCAAGCACCGAGAACAATGCCAGGCATTTTCATTATCTCATTTAAACCTAGTCTTTAAGACCTCCCATTCCCCCTCCCATTCCCCCCCCCCCCCTGCTCTCCAAAGGCGGAAAACTAAGGCTTCAAGAGCTTAAACATCTTGCCCAAGACCACATAGATAGCAAAGGCCAATCCTTTTGTTACCTCCGTTACTGCTAACAGAATATGTTTTTCTGCGGTAATAAATCCTTTCTTTATCTTGGAGTATCCATTGACTATGAATTTTCGGGACCCTTACAGAATTTTAGATGTAAAAATTTAAGAAGCGAGTGGGTTTTTAATTGTCTGATTCAACTAGGAATCTAGAAATTTAGACGCTATGCACCTCCTCCTTTTTTTCCTTTTAAAAAAAAGGTTGATTAAATGTTTTTTCTTTTAATTCTCTTATTTCAGGCCCATAAAGAGAGGTGACATTTTACCCCCAGAGAAAGGCCGAGAGGTGGCAAAGGAACTCGGCATCCCTTACTATGAGACCAGCGTGTTTGACCAGTTTGGCATCAAGGACGTGTTCGACAACGCCATCCGCGCAGCCCTCATCTCCCGCCGGCACCTGCAGTTCTGGAAATCCCACTTGAAAAAAGTCCAGAAGCCTCTGCTTCAGGCGCCCTTCCTACCTCCGAAAGCCCCTCCCCCGGTCATCAAGGTCCCTGAGTGTCCGTCCACGGGGACCAGCGATGCCGCCTGTTTACTGGACAACCCTCTGTGCGCCGACGTCCTCTTCCTTCTCCAGGGTCAGGAGCACATCTTTGCGCACCGCATTTACCTCGCTACCTCTTCTTCCAAATTCTACGACCTTTTTTTAATGGAGTGTGAGGAATCCCCTGGTTGGGGTGAAGGAGCTGGTGAAGAGGTACCATGCAGGGATTGTCAGGGGCGGGTGCAAAGCATTAGCCCAGCCGAGGAAGGGGAAATAAGTCCCCAGAGGACCCCTCAGGCTGGCCCAGGGGTCTCTTCAGGCCAGGACCTGTTGGAGAGTCTGACTTTGCAGACCGAAGCCTTGGGTTCTGAGGCACAGGCCCTGTCCGGCTGGAGCAAGGGGTTTGTCAGCATGCACAGGGAGATGCGGGTCAACCCCATTTCAAAGCGGGTAGGCCCAGTGACTGTGGTCAGGCTGGACTCGTCGATGCAGTCGGGCCCTTTCCGGACCCTGCTGCGATTCCTCTACACGGGGCAGCTGGATGAGAAGGAGAAAGATTTGCTGGGACTGGCTCAGATGGCCGAGATCCTGGAGATGTTCGACCTGAGGATGATGGTGGAGAACATCATGAACAAGGAAGCCTTTATGAACCAGGAGATCACGAAAGCCTTCCACGTCAGGAAAGCCAACCGGATCAAAGAGTGTCTCAGCAAGGGCACGTTCTCAGGTGAGCAGGGCCCCAGCTAGCCATCGAGGCCTTTGTGCCAGGTGGGGGTGGGGAATCATCAAATGCTAGCAAGACAGCATGAGACCAAATAAATATAACAGAATGAAGATAATTAACAAAGTTAATCCTGATCAGACCTAAGAGGTAGTCCTTCTGCCTTACAGATGTTGAGAAGCAAGGGCCCCCGAGAGGCCAGGTCACTTTGTCAGTTAAGTGGCAGCAGTGAGGACAAGAATCCAAGCCTTGCCACTACAGAGACCTAGTCCCTCAACCTCCAGCACTCAGGGTAGATCAGGTGACCCTGAGCCTCTCTCCAGGGGCTTGACACTTGAACTTCCTGGCTCTGGGATCTGTTGTCTGACCAGTGCCCATTGTTCCATTCTTCTCCATTGTCCCTGCATCACTGATCTCTGGTCCTAAGGTCACTGAAGCCCCGGGGGAACGTTGTATTACCACTGCCATCACCACCACCACCACCACCACCACCACAACTCCCCGGTCTGTGCCCCTGTACTCCTGAGTCCTATTCTTTCTTCTTTCATCTTGACAAACTATGCCACACACAGCCGTTGGTGTCCTTCCAAGAGCAAACTCCCTAGAGACTGCATCCGGTCCGTTTTACTGGCCTTTGCTTTGTTCTGTCTGTGGTACATGTATACTATTTTTATTCTAGAATCTTCGTCTCGGGACGTGGGTGTGGGCGGGAGTGGAAGCGGACTTCACTGCACAAGTTGACTTCCTGAGCTCTGTTTACCGGGCTACCTCTATTTTCGTCTCTGTCTCCCATAATCCCTGCCACGGCACTACGCATTCACATTCCGTGACCTGACACTGAGTCACTCTATTCATTTTAAAGCAAGGAGTGGGTAACATTTACTACAAACATTGGTTGCCATGGTGCAGAAGCAGCTCTGCGCGTTACTGAAAAGAATGTGTTGCAAATACGCGCTCCATTAACTGGTAGGCATGAAAGCTGACTAAATCCCTCTCTAACTGCCCAGGTGAGCCAAGCAAAAATGGGGGGGTCCACGTGGGACTCCTTTATGAAAGAGAGGCCCTGGCATGTCACTTCAGGGGTGACTGAGACATCTGAGGTAGATAATGGATGGCATCGGGACATTGTTCCATTTTCTTAGCTGCCATCAATCATGGTACACTTCCTTAAGATGTGTTCTGAAGAATTTCATGATAAAGAAATTGGAAATGAAGTGTTAGTACACACATACACACACACACACAGACACATATACACACATATATGTCTGTGTGTATATGTGTCTGTGTGTGTGTATATATATATATATATATATATATATATATATAGAGAGAGAGAGAGAGAGAGAGAGAGAGAGAGAGGATAGGTATGAAGGGCACTTGAGGTTAAACAGTAACAAGCAATAGATGAACCCGTCTTGTATGTGCCGAACATCCATCCCCAGAGCCTGAAAAATCCAAGACCCAAAATGCTCCAAATTCCAACTCCAACTTTTTGAGTGTCAGCATGTGAAAACGTCCTGCCTGTCTTGACAGGACAAAATTAAAGTAACGGCATTTATCCCAGTCACTGGTCACAGTGGTCCCGAAGCAATCGTGAATGTTAGTTCATTTGAAAGGTTATCTTACAAAGGTACAGTGGCTTAAACAATAAACCATGTTGATTGAAATCACTTACAGGCTGTGCATACGAGGTATCTGAAACATATGCGAATTTAATGTTTAAATGCACCTTTCAGCACCAGGATTGTCATTATGTGTGCGTAAATGTGTCAACCTCTGTACAAACCCCAACTCTAAAACACAAAAAGATCATCCTCTCCTTTCTGCTACTTCCTGACCCTGAGAATTCGTGTTATGATCCTGTGGGCAATCTTTTGAGGTACCCTCCTTGATGTGGGAGCTGGAAGTCCGGATTGGAGCAGGATCGGTAGACCTGGGAGTGGGAGCGAGAGATAGGTTTGATGGATATACATGGAGCAGAAGGCTGGGGTAAAACCCCTCGCAAAAAGTGGTTCACAGTTTTGTTTCCTCGATCCTTGGCAGATGTGACATTTACCTTGGATGATGGAGCCATCCGTGCCCACAAGCCACTACTGATCTGTAGCTGCGAGTGGATGGCCGCCATGTTCGGGGGGTCCTTTGTGGAAAGCGCCAACAGTGAGGTACGTGTGGAAGCAGCCAGATACCTCCCTTCTAACAGCTCTGTGAAATAGTCCCTCAGGCTGTGCTTCCGGGTGAAGTCATACTTGCTGTGTGAGGAGCTGGAGGCTCAGCCCAATTTTCCCACCTTGCTGGGAGGAGGGGTGGCTAGGAGTGGTAGTTTGGGGTAAGGAAATGAGAGGTGGTTGAATGTTCGCTGCTTTGGGCACACTTTTCAAAGAGTGTAGGTCCAGCAGAAGCAGAAGGGCCCTACCCTCCAGAAGAAAAAAACTTAGAATGTCTTAGGCAGTGTCTCAAAGATGCTGTATCTTCCACAAAACCTCTGGAAAAAAAAAAAGAAAATCCATTCAAGCATTTCTAAGTATGGGTGGAGCAAGCACTTCTGTTGAGTTTTGCAATATTCCTTAACATCTCTTTTTTTTTCTTTTTTCTAAAAAATAACACGGGGACACCCCATCAAAGTTTACTGTCCTTGGGGGCTAGCATTGCTTAGCTCAGAATCTCTCCCAACTGTCAAAAGAAATACTGAAAACAAAGGGTAACTTTTCCAAAGGGGTGCTCCTGGGGTGCAGCTGAGCTCTCCCACGGTGCCCCCGGAGTCTGCACTGCATCTCCAAGTAGGGAAACAGAATCCTAGAATCACAAGCCAGGAATGGCTGGGACTGAGAAGGTCATTGGGCCATCCCCCTGCTTCCAGAAAGAAACACAGCTGCTGCCTAATCAAACCCCAGAAACAAGCCCTGCCCTTTGGGGTGGGGGTAAGACTTTAGAATTATCCCAGCAGTCTCTTCTGGCATCCTTAGGAAATCAGGAAGTTCTTTGACTTGCTAAGTCTCCCTCCAGTGTGCTCAAAGGGATTGAGAAGCTTAAAGGGAGGCTGCTTCTCAGTGCGTGGAAGCTACACAGAAAAGCCACCCCTCCTCGCCTGCCCCCTCCCCCAATCCAAAACGTAACTCTTCACCCCCAGGCTGGATGGCCTGGAACAAGTGACTTCTGCATTCCGAGTCTCCCTCAGTAAAGCAGTCAGTCATGACCCGGATGTAGTTGTGAGGTGTGAGCGTCTGTATCTACGAAGTAATTCCTGAGCATTTAGTCAAGCCTAGCCACCACAGATTGGTTGACGCAGATGCAGATGGGAGTCTTGTCCTCTTATCTGCCCTCCCACGACTGACCTTTTCTGGTGTGTGCCCCTGTCTGTCCAGCCCCACCACGCCCGCTGTTGGTGTCTTTACGTGAGTGGAGCCTATGATCAAGGTCAGGACCCCCGGCTCAGCGCAACAGTGTCAGCGCTGACCCAAGGGATGCTAATCCCCTTTATCCCTTCACAGCAGGGACCTCTAATCTCTCCAGATTAACACGCGCAGCAGAGGTAACCAAAAAAACGAAACCTAGCAGTGCACGGGTGAGCACGTATGCCTTGCCTTACGTGGCCACTGGCCCGCAGGATGTGGTCACTGCTTCAACAGGGTTCTGAAAGGCACCTGGGTCCTAGCCCTCCCCTCCCCTCTGAGGACTGAAGCTAAAACTAATGTGGGCAGAGATTGCAGCCACCGGGGGTGGGGGGGTGAGGTGGGGAGGAAGACCACTAACCAAATCACCAAAATTCCATGAGCCCTAGCAATGCCATCCACTGGTGACATAACCACTTCCTGTCCCTTCTCTCTGTTTCTAAGAGAGACCATAAGGTGTGCTCATTGAACTTTCCTCTCAGTGTGGCTGTGACTTGGGGCCAGTGGCCAGCCTTCTCTTAAATCTGCTTCCTCGGCTATTAAATGAGAATGACAGGTGAACGTTCTCGCGAGGGCAAACTAAGGTACATGCTTGTGCCGTGCCTGGAGCATATACGTAATGCCCAGCAAATGGTGCCACCCCATTAAATTCTCTCACTGAGAGTAAGAGCACTCGTTCCATAACAACTCTAGATTAAGAAGCTGCCAGCCACTGGGAGGTGATGGTACATGCCCTTAATCCCAGCATTTGGGACGCAGAAGTGGGCAGATCTCTAAGTTCAAGATCAGCCTGGTCTACATAGCAAGTTCTAGGACAGCCAGGGTTACACAGAGAAACCACATTTTGAAAAAGAAAGAAAGGAATGAAGGGAAAAAGGAAGGAAGGAAGAAAAAAAGAAGAAAGAAAAAAAACAGAAGAAAATAAAGAAGATGAGAGCCCATCTTCTAATCTAAGACAGGGAGGTGGCAGCTGTCACGGATAGAGGTGAGCCTTGTGAAATGGTCACAAAATCCTCCAGGAAGAACTTTGCTCTTTCCTTCTTCTTGGAATTAGCCTTTCTAGGTCATCTTTTTAAAGTTGTTCATTTTTATTGATCTTTTTGTGATTTATTTTTATTTTTCGTATATGGGTGCTTTGCCTGCATGTGATGTCCAGCTGTGTGCAATGCCCAAGGAGGTCAGCAGAGGAAATCAGGTCCCCTGGAATTGGACTTAGGATTGGTGTCCTCTGCAAGAGCAGCCAGTTCTCTTGATCACCGATCCGTCTTTCCAGCCCTTCTCAGTCATCTTTCAAGTCTGTTTGGTCTTGGGGACTCTGACGTAGCCCCTGAAATTCAGCCCTTATTTTTTCAGGGTACAAAAAGGACCTCTATACATATATCTAGGAAAGAGGACAGTGAGCCATGAACGTTAGATTAAATTTTATCATTTAATATAGAAGAGGACATTTCTATTTTGCTTTTTTCCTTCATTACTTTTAAAGTACCAGTAGGTCTCATTCCTTCCTCCTGAGGTACTCAGCAAGCAGTTCACTTCAGATGCTTGCCGGGTTATGGTCGGCGGTGGGCTAGTTCTAGAATACTTGCTCACCCTGTGTGAGACTGGCTCTAATTACAAGCCTAATGGTCTGCGCTAATCTTCGCAATGACAATGTTAAACCAGCTAAAGAGGAATGCAGGCACTGATGGCGGTAGCGTTCTCCTCTTCTGGCGGCTCCAAGTGTTTTCTGGGGTCGCTTTGAAGGAATAGGTTGCGGACGTCATGCTCCGTCTCTTGTGGCTCTGCCCTTGGATTATTATTCTCAAGGGCTGCAAGTAGATCTCCCCATTGTTAGAAGGTGAACTATAAGCGTGGAGATCACAGAAACAGGATTTGGATTTTGTTTTGTTTTATAAAAAGCCACCAGCACTGAGGGGGAAATGCATGTTATAAAAGTGTTTTTATGTTTCTTCTCATGTGTTGATTACCCATAAAGGGTCCCTAAGATGATCTGCCAAAATGAGTCATCCCTTCAAAGGTGTTGACGTCATCTTAGCGAAAGGGAAGCAGCTGGCCTCTGGCGATTACACACAGCAGAGCCCTCTGAGGACCTCTGGGAGCCAGGGCCGTGCTCACTGGACTCTCATCTCCTGTTCCCAGAAACCGCCCCTTGTCACATCTGTGTTTCCGATGCCCATTTTACCTTTGGTGAGCAGCCTGGCAAGCGCTCTAAGCACACAGAGCCAAGGGAATCTGAGAGGTTTCAAAACCCAGCCCCCAGTGAAGAAGTAACGTTGGCAAGCATTCTGAATTCTTCCTGAGTCACAGATGAGGAATCTGAGGGTCAGAGAGAGCCGGTGACTTACCGAGGGCCACACAGGACTGATTGGTGTGCCCCTGGGCCGTGTTTTGGCATCCCTCTGGGCCAGCCCACACACTCTGTCCCTGTCCCCTAAAGACACACTGCACACCTCCATTTCTGAAAGAGCAGATCCCCATAGCTGAGACAACACACGCTCTCTGCCCTGATGCCTGAGATCATAGCTCTTAACGTTTTATAAAACACGGGTGCTTTTACTATAAAACAGGTTAAATATGAAAGTTCTGCACCTTAGCATTCACGTACCTAAAAAAAAGTCCACATACCTTTAAAAAACAAAAAAAAACAAAAAAAAAAACGGGCGGTGGTGGCACACGCCTTTAATCCCAGCACTCGGGAGGCAGAGGCAGGCGGATCTCTGTGAGTTCGAGGCCAGCCTGGTCTACAAGAGCTAGCTCCAGGACAGACTCCAAAGCTACAGAGAAACCCTGTCTCGAAAAACCAAAAAAAAAAAAAAAAAAAAAAAAAGAATCCCATGAGTCCAAACACCATTCTAGAGAAAAAAAAATTTCACCATGTGTTTACATATATAGAGGAGCCTGTGGCTTCTGTCAGCTTGTTGTTGGTACTGTATAAATGCATATGCCTTTAAACATAGACGTGTGTGCAAGCAAACACGCAAGCGTGCCCAAGGTCAGATGCACAGTGGAAGAAATCACCCCTGCGTGGCAGAGCTAGGAGAAGGGAATGAGCGGCGCTGTGCCATCATTGGCACTGGCACGTCACCTATGAACCAGCGCGTGTTGTTACAGCCTGTCCTGGAAACCAAAGGGACAGGAGAGGTGGAAGCGCCAGCAGCAGCAAGCGACAGTCTTAGCTTCGGGGCTATTTTAAGATCCTAATATCAGTTTTGACTCCTCGCATTCTGTCATCACAGAGGTTATACTGGGGACTGGAAATGAGCAGAAGTAACAACCCAGGTGTTTATTTACCACATCATCATTGGTCTTGATACCCTGTGTCTGAGAGCAGGGGATAAGCCTGCTTAATATTTCTAGAAGTTTGTTCAAAGCCTTCCTCCGTGACATGTGGGGAAATAACTCTACCTGGAAGTCGATTCTGCCTCCGATGTGGCCGGGGACTACCCGGGAGGATGACATCAAAAATGGCAATAGTTTTACTCTGGGAAGGTCGTCCATGAGCCCACGTAGAATGTGAAGGAGAGACATGCACACGTGTTCAGGGGCATTTGCAACAGGCTCTCCTTATGTGTGTTTATATTTGAAGTGACTAATCCTACAGCACAGATATAGTCATGTATCTATAAAGACAGAACCATACATAATACATACATGCATACATAAAGATATATATATATATATATTTGAGGAGGTGTATTTTTATATGCTGTATTCTGTTTTGTTAAGTGTCAGAGTAAGAAGTCTATAATGATTCATCCTTTCAAATTAGAACTGTAGTTTCCAGAACTACTTGTGAGAGCCAAGGCTTTATTGCTCTGCAACCCAAAGCACTGGCATAAGGAGACTCCGGGTTACACAGCATTGCAATGCATGAACTTCAGAATTGCGCTCCCTAGGTTTAAATCCCAGTCATTGCTGACTAACCCTGCAACCGTGGGCATGAAACTTAGCCTCCTTGACTGCCGTGTCCTTGCCCTAAAACAGCAAAATTAATAGTTTTTTCTTCGGAGGACAGATGTAAGAATCATATTAGATGGTGTGTACAGAAAGCTGGGCACAGAATCTTCTATTAAAGCGACATTCCAGTCCAAAAAAGAAGGGGCATCATTCTGTACCCTGTCAGTCCCCACCCTGTAGAGTGTATGAGTTGGGGTTTTATTGCTGTGCTGAGACACCATGACCACAGTGCTTCTTATGGAAGCAAACATTTAACTGGGGGTAGCTGACAGTTCAGAGGTTCAGTCCATTATTGTCACGGCGGGAAGTATGGTGGCCCACAGGCAGACATGGTGCTGGAGAGATAGTTGAGAGTTTTACATCTTGATCGGCAGGCAGCAGGAAGAGCAGGTGAGCCACTAGGCCTGACTTGAGCTTCTGAAGCCTCAGTGCCCACCCCAGTGGCACACTTCCTCCAACAAGGCCACACCTACTCTAACAAGGCCACACCTCCTAATGATGCCACTCCTTATGAGCCTGTGGGATCTCTTTTCATTCAAATCACCCCACGGAGTTAACGACGATCTGAAACACAGTGTGTAACCACTGATCTGTGTCCCTCTCCTCCACATAGGATGGAGGTCTCAGGTCAATCCCTGGCCTCTTTGAAATTGTGATGTGTTATAAACAAAAGCTCCAGACACATGGGACAGAGGTTGTGGGCATCCTGCAGGGGATCATGCCCCGCATCCAACCCAAACTGTGTCTCCAGGTGTACCAGGCAGGAGTCCTTTGTCTACTCTACTCTGCACAGACCCAGTGATATATCTGTAGTTCTGGCCCGTAAGCTGTTGGAGAAAATACTGAAGTATAGACACCATGCTGGCAGACGCTGAAGGGTCATCAGAATGCAGCATGTCCCTGTGCCGCTAGTGTGGTCATGGCCACCTGAGAGAGGGGCTCCGTCCTGTCTGTAGCAGTCTAGCTAACAGCTCCCCGTACATGTCACATGCCGAAAGATTTCTCGCTCCACAACGAAGTATCTTCAGGTTCTTGGCAGGAAGGGCCCATAATGTCACAACACATTTATGACCCATTTGTCTGATTTATAGGCCCAAATAGCCATTTAAAACATTCCACACCAGGCTCTGTCAGGTAGCAACGCTCTCTCTTGCACCTACAAATCAAACCGGTAGGTTTACAGCCATAAATACTGAAATGCCCTCTCAGCACAGCCTCGGAGCCACGCCTGCAGTGAGCCGGCAGCAGGTCACGTGGTCGGGATGCTTCTGTGGGGGGGGGGGGCATAGCCTGCAGCAGGTGCACAGTCCCCGGTTCCCGCAGCCACACTGAGCCTTCTGTTCACTGTTGCAGGTGCATCTCCCCAGTATAAACAAGATAGCGATGCAGGCGGTGTTGGAATACCTCTACACCAAGCAGGTGTCGCCCACCTTGGACCTGGACCCCCTGGAGTTAATTGCCTTGGCAAACAGATTTTGCCTGCCGCACTTGGTTGCACTTGTAGGTAAGGCTGGTGACTTGGTGTCTGGTAGTCACGTTGATCAAAAAAATCACACTTAAACAAACACAAGATTGCCAAGGATCAGACTAATTTCTATCTTTCCGAACAGAATAGTCCTGGGTGGGGTCCTAAACCACTCTCTGATAGGCCCTGTTAGTTTGTTTGGTTTTGAAAATGTACGATGGTGGGTACCTGGCTTTGGAGGCATACGCTGAATTTTATGTGGACCACAAGATTTGAAATCAAGCTAGCAGGTCAGCGTTATTCCATGACACGGTGCTGCGCACAGGTGTAGCCTGAGGAAGAAACATTTAACGAAGAGGTAGAGAACAAAGGATCCGAAGTCATCTCCCCCAGGCTCCCCACCCTGGTCCCTTTGCTTCCTGGCTAAGTGACTTGTCCTTTGTGAGACTTGAGCTCTGTGTTTCAGTCTTCTCTCAGTTTAAAATGGGTCTGTGAGCTGCCACCAAGCTGTGAAGATCAGGTGTGGTGAATACATGAAGTCCTTAGAACATGGGTTAGAACACGGAGAGCATGTCTTTGGTTTTAAGCAGTATTTCTTTTTTCTTTTATTATTATTATTATTATTATTATTATTATTATTTTCTAAGACAGGTTTCTCTGTGTATAGCCCTGGCAATCCTAGAACTCACTCTGTAGACCAGGCTGGTCTTGAACTCACAGAGCTCCGCTCTGCCCCCCAAGAGATGGGATTAAAGGCGTGTGCTACCACCACCTAGTTTTTTGTTTTTTTGTTTTTTTTCTTAAAGCTATTTTTGAAAATGCTCCACCGTTGTCAAGTTCATTTCGGGAGGGGGAGCAAAAGATTTGGCTTAACTTTGGTAGTCTTTTCTGTAACTTCTACGTTTGTTCAGTGGGTAAACTGGAGCAGGTCTGGGTGGAATATATGCATTTAAATCCCTTATTTCAAAATGTTAAGCCTTGTGCAGCCTTCCCTAGAGGTGGGAGTTAGCAGTCTGGGTGCTTAGCCCGATACTTGCCCGAGAACTAATTCCAGCGAAAGCAGAGACACAGTGTCGTTTACTGGCCTTCCTCAAGCCCTGGGAGAACTGTCTGTGCCCATGAGGCTTTCCCCCAAAAACGTTCCAAATAACTGAGTCATAAAATAAGCAGAGAACAAGCCAGCCCTTGCAATATATACTACACCCTCTGGCAATGACTTTCGTGATTTCTCTGCCCTCTGACACACAAGTTACCTGGAAATAGAGTTCCCTTTTCTTCATGCTTCTTCCCCGATTTAAAAGAAAGAATTTGCACCCGGGCATGATGGAGCACACCTTTCTTTAGTTGCAGCACTCAGGAGGCAGAGGCAGGTGAATCTACTTGAGTTCAAGGCCAGAGTGGCCTACAAAGCAAGCTCTGGGACTGCCTGGGCTACCAAGAGAAAGCTTGTCTTAAAAACAAAAAAAAGAAAGGAAGGAAGAAAGGAAGGAAGGAAGGAAGAAAGAAAGAAAGAAAGAAGGAAAGAAAGAAAGAAAAAGAGAATAAAGAAAAAAGAAAACCATTTCCCCCATCTACTAAAGCCATAGATCCAAATGAGTATATTACTTTTCACCCATTAACTTCGGGAAGCTGTAATGAGAATTCCCTTTTCAAAAATGTGAGTTCCAAGCCCAGGTGACCACCCGCAGGTTATATGCAAGTCCTTTGAAGATAAATTTGATTTCATTTTTCATAGACCAAAGTCACTTGGAACCAAATCTGCTGAATCTGGTCTGTGTTCTCTATCAGTATAGTAGTGTTTTTACTTAAAGATTAAATCTGACACCGAGAACATGGGGTTGATTTCTACATGAAAGATTTTTTCTAAGTGACCCTCAGAAAGCTTATGTGGGAGCTCACTCACTCCAGTCCTCTTGCATGACGTTATAAAATCCTGCTGGTACTGATCCGCACACCTTCCCAGCATGGCCCCTTGAGTCGCCTACGGTATTCGGTGGACAGAGTCTGAGCAAAGCGTGGGTCAAGACCCCCTTGGCAAACCTCCACCTCCAAATATATTTCCTTTACAATTCATAACAGCAGCAGAATTACAGTCATGGAGAAGCAACGAGAATAAGTTCAGGGCTGGGGGTCGCCCCAATGCGGTGAGGAAGTGTATCCAAGGGTCGCAGCATCAGGAGGGTTGAGACCCGCTGGCTTAGACCATCTCTGCCGCGTGTTTCAGGCTCTACTTCTGGACTGGAAACACTTCACCAACCAGTGTTAAACCAATTTCAGAAAGAAAAAAAAAAAGATGTTGCTACTTTAGTTATCTCTTATTACTGTGTCAAATACTGGACAAAGGAAGGGTCTATTACAGTTCAACATGGCAGGGCAGGCAAGACAGCAGGGGTAGCCAGCCAGCTGGGCACGCTGCATTGCAGCCTGGAGACAGAAATGAATGGTAGGGAATCTGTTTTCCTCATTTTCATTCAGTCTGGGCACTCAGCCCATAGGACGGCACCACCACACTCAGGGCGGGTCTCCTCCCCCCTGCTCCCGCCCCCCCCCCAGACCTTCCCAAACACATCCTGAGAGACACACCCAGGGGAGCGTTTCCGTGGTGAGCCCGGATGCTGTAGACGTGACAGTCACAATTAACCAATTAACCGTCACATTGGCTGTTACTTAGAGAGCCCAGACGCCTTCTCGGGGAAACTTAGCTCTAAGTCATTCTGTACATCTGTCCAGATGAGGAGGGCTGGGTCAAAGAGAGCACTAACTTGCACAAACAAGTGTATGGGCTCAAGACCACAGAGCCAGGTAGGAGGCGGGCATGCCTGGACAGGATAGACACACCTCAGACAGTGCGGGGTCAATCCCAGGCCACTGTGGCATGAAATTCCTGGTATCTCAGTGAATTATTAAAAATTACATTAACACCAAGCTACAGTCTGTTAAGTACAAAACAGCGTTACCTCTAAACAATGAAGAAACTTTAACCAAAAAAAAAGAGATTGCTTTAAAAAGAAAAAAATAAAAATAAGGCCAACCCACTCTCTCTCTTTGACTTTGCTGAAATATTGGAGTGTGTGATTCAGGATTGTAAGAAAAAAAAAACTACCCCCTCTTCCTTAAGCTGCTTCTAGTTGGGGTATTTTAGCACAACAACAGAAAGGAAACCAGGGTCGTGGACTTTCCAGTATTTAGGATGTCCTTCTGTGGCCAGATGCTCTACCTGCCAGTTTTGCTGCTCCCATTAGGGATCTTAGGAGAACAGGGCCTCAAGACTCCAGTAGGAAATGAGATCCACTTCAGCCTAAAGCTGCCAGCTGCCTCAGCCCCAGCAAGATGGTTGGGCTGTCCTTTGATGACGCCAGCCAGGAGGACTTCTCCAGCTATGCCGGCCGGCGTGGCCCTGGTGGCGCCTCCTTCAGTGCAGGGCTGTTCTGTTTGTGCTGAGGGTCTCTCTTACTTAGGGAGCCTTCATCAGTGACCTCAGCTGGAAGTTCTGGGTGACTCTTTATAGCTCCTCATCAG
The DNA here is from genome assembly GCF_903992535.2 of Arvicola amphibius. NCBI lineage: Eukaryota > Metazoa > Chordata > Mammalia > Rodentia > Cricetidae > Arvicola > Arvicola amphibius. The sequence continues at coordinate 110,193,734 of NC_052055.2, forward strand.
CACTTTCTGTGTGCCCAACCATTCATCTATTATGGTGGCAGTGTCTTTCCTCAAACTTGGCAAGCCAGCCTCTGAGGAACTGAAGGGAGTTGGCCTTCCTCGAGAGTAAGCGTGGCCTGAATGGGCGTGGCTGGAGCGGTCCTTACTCTGGAGTGGGCGTGGCTGCAGGGGACCTTGCTCTGGAGTGGGTGTGGCTGGAGGGATGATGCAACTGGGTTGATCTTCTGTCTTTGGGGTTAAAAGGAGGGCTTTGTGACACTTCCTTCCTCGCAGTTAAACCTTTAGAAGCCGTGACAAGCTTGTTTTGGTGTTGTTTACATCTGAAGGGATTAAAAGACTTGAAGAGAGAGAGAGAGAGAGAGAGAGAGAGAGAGAGAGAGAGAGAGAGAGAGAGAGAGAGAGAGAGAGAGATTAATAAGCAGGGAGTGTAAACCTGCCAGTGGGGCAGTCAGGATACACAAAAGGTTTATCTATTAAACTCACTGTCTCAGACTGGGCAGTGGTGGTGCGTGGCTTTAATCCCAGCACTCAGAGACAGGCAGATCTCTGTGAGTTCAAGACCAGCCTTGGTCTACAAGAGCTAGTTCTAGGACAGGCTCCAAAGCTACAGAGAAATCCTGTCTTGAAAAACCAAAAAGGAAAAAAAAAGAAAAGTTTGAAATAGCATAAAAATTACCAGAATGGGGCACAGAGGCATAAAGTAAGCACGTACAATTGGGAAAACAATGAACACAAACTTTGAGTTCTTTAAACACACACAACTACAATTGCAGTAAAGAGAATCTCAAACCAAAAGTGGTCAGCCTGCAGTGTAGGGAACCACCCCAGCCCCCAGATACTGTCATCATTAAGAGCTGGACAAGCTACACAAAAACATCATACACCCATGTCAGCCTGGGGCTGGAGACTGCCCAAGCAGAGGCAAGAAACAGCTACCCCAGCCTCAGAACCACAATGTATACTCCAACTGCAGGAGCTGGGCACAGGGCAACAGCAGACACAGCTCTCTCCAGCTGGAGTCTTAGTATTTAGGACCAGTGTTCTTCCCCATCTTTATATTCCAAGAGATGGAACTTGGGGTAATCTGCTTGTAACTATTGAGGCCGACATGCATGCATTCGCATTTAATGTTTTTCAATGAGGTCTCATGTAGTAGCCCAGGCTGGCCTCAAACTGCCTGTGTAGTTGAGGAAAACCCTTACTTTCTGATTTTTTTACATCTCACAAGTGACGGGATTATAGGTGTGGGCCACCACAGCTGGTCTATACAGTGCTGGGGATCAAATGCAAGTCTTTGGGCATGCTAGGCAAGCGCTCTACCAAATCAGCTTCATCATCAATTTTTAATTCCCCAAGTAGACATGGTCCTCTATGAATCAGTCTTTGCAGTCCAAAGATAGCGAGCCTTGAAGATATACTCAAACAGGACTGTCTGGACTTAGAGGATCCCATGACCATGCTAGACTTCCCAGAACCACACTGTCTAGTAGGACCATCTGCCAGCAATGGATGTCTTCTGTGTCTGTACATTTCAAGGGGGTAGGCATGTTTGACTATTGAGTATTTAACAGGGCTGGTGTGGCCAATGTGCTAAGTATTAATTATCCAAGTTGAAATAGTCACATGTAGCCAGTGGTTCTCATCCCAGGTGGGGTCATGGAGGTCTAGAGAATTCTGACTGTTCTAGAAGCGCAGAGGCCCTAGAGACATGGATGCCTGGGTTGGATACTGATAAAACACCCCAGTCAGCCCGGGATTCATTTCCAGCATTTGCCCAGAACTGTGCCCACCATCTCCTCGTTTCTCAAGTGGTCCTCGACCAACCCCTCCAGGTCAAGCGGTTTAACCCTGTCCTGCTCTCTCTTTCCCAGAGCAGCACGCCGTCCAGGAGCTCACAAAGGCCGCCATGAGTGGAGTGGGTATCGATGGTGAAGTGCTCTCTTACCTGGAATTGGCACAGGTAGGTCTGTGGGCCCTTACCTCCCATCCCTGGTGTGTGTCCCACGAGCCCACTTTAACACTGATAAAATCATCCCACTGTCCCATCCATCCAAATACAGATGTCACAGAGGCGTGCCTTCACGCTGAAAAGAGCAGAGAGTTTTACAGTTTGGTCAGCATCCCACCTGCCGGGCTGACTTTGAAACAAGGACCCCAAGGGCCCCTTCCTCCATACGGGTTTGCCCTCCTGAGGCAGCGGTTTTCATATCTGAGAGAATCACTGGCTTAGGGGGAAATGATGCCTCTCTTCCTTCTTTGAGTTCTTGGAGAAGTATTTGGCCAAGACTGGTTTCTAGAACATTCCATAAAGCAAGCTCTGCAAGCCCCCCTGCCAATGAACGGTTTTTACTGAAGGTTCCCTGAGTTTCTAAGATCAGTTTCGTTAGTATTGGTGTCCATGACCCCCACACAAACACTCATGCATGTATGTAGACACACACACCTCTTCCAGATCCAAGAAAAGGTTGGGTGAGATCCGACTAAAGGTTTAGGCACAAAGATAAACTCTGCCTCAGTTTCCTCATCCATAAGACAGGAGGATGGCAACCCTTGACCTCCCAAACCTTACAGATTGAGAACCAAGGGGAAAAGGATGTTCAAGAAGAAGCCCTGAAGATGGAAGTTCTCTTCCACTGCAGAATATGCAGGCAGAATGATCTAGTCCCAACAAAAACTTAGCAACAGTCGCTTACACTCTGGGGGCAGGGCATGAGAACTCAGTTCTAAACTTGTTTTTTGGTTTTTTTTTCCTTCTGCCTGTGGAGTTTGTCTTCCTTTGTCCTCTCTCAGTAAGGACAGTGCTAGCCAAGTCTTAGGTCAGGCAATTTAAGCGGCTGTTGCTAGGAGAAGAGGTGACCTCAAGAAGAGAACAGTGGAACTACGGCAGGTGTTGCTCAGCCCAGCCAAGTGTGGCCACAGGCGATGGCTCAGTTCACAGGGAGAAGGTACACTGGAACTGGGAACAGCCAGTTGCCTCGGACTTGAGTCCAGTTGCCTCAGAATTGCTTGCTGTGTGGTCTCCAAGTCCTGGGAACCACCTCCAGTATATCCGAGCAGCAGATCCCCTACGGTCACAGACTCCTAAAACCCAGCTTGAAAATCCATCCAGTGAAGACCGGAAGCTGAGGGTGGGTGTGCACTGCAGTAAAAGCTCCACGCCTCATCAGAACCAGTTGTCCAAAATTTGAGGTGTTTGGAGATACCCTCTCCCCTAATGTGAAGATAATTTATGACTGGGCTCTATCCATAAGTATCCTGCAGAGAAGAAATTGAAATGGCCCAGAATGTTCTACTGGACAATTCACTGGAAGTAAAAATGCGACCTTTTCCTGTCTTCCCACACACCCATGACAGGCTGTGGTGTGATTGCTACTAAGCCTTGGCAGACCCTGGCAGGAAGTTAGCGTGACGTCTGTGTCTTAGCCTACCTGTTAGCCTTCAAGCCAAAGAGGGTTTCACACACAGTGGAAACCCTGATCTTTTGCCAGTGCAATTTCTGTGGTATAAATTCTCCCACTGTGGCCAGTCTGAACACCAAGACTCATTGATCTCAAATCAGGGGAGCAAGTCAAGCAACCAGTTCTCTGAGCTGATGAAAGCCCCCCTTTATGTTCAGAGTTAAACTGAACAAGAAGAAGAAGCTGGAAGGACCAGCCTCCTACCACCTCCATGATTCGGGTTGTGGGTTCTCGTCTCCCCAGAGTGGCTTTGAAAACATGAAGAGCCAAGCCTCGGAAGAACCATGCTGTCGTTCCCAGGTTCCCCGTTAGCCAGAGAGATGCATAGGATGAATGAAGAAGGGCAAGGGTGTCCTGCCGGATCAGAGGAGACACAGGGAGTGGACCATCTGGTTTTGGGGCCTCAGGCAGTCACTTTGACCTCAGCTGCCACCTCCCCAGTCATCTACCCAGAAAAGCTCCAGATCCTCCCACCTCACCCCCATGCCTACTGTTACGTAACCAGAGGGCAGGTACAGGACAGCTGTGGCACGCTGCCTTCTTGCCTTTCGATCTTTGGCCCCAGAGAGCAGAGCTCTGACATGCGACACGGAGTATTCCATTGCCAAGGCTCCTTAAACAGAGATGGCATCATTCTATCTGCCACTGACTGGTACCTTCCAGAGGGCATGCATGGCCACCTATCACCAGAGGGCCAAGGGGCAGGCAGGACAGGACAGCCAGGCATACTTGAAACTCTCAGTGTGATAGGGTGTTTATTTTGGGGACCGTCTATCTCAGTAGGCAGTGAGGGAAGGAACATGAACACTATACTTGGCTGACATCAGAGCCATGGTCAAAGTCAGAACCCTGAGGTCAAAGCAAGAACTTATATTAGTTCTACAGGCTTTTTATATCTCTTCATTCCCTCCCCCACCCTTACAATGGTTCGCATTTCTTTGTAGACTTGCTTTAAACTTTTGTATCGTTTTACTGTGTGTGTGTGTGTGTGTGTGTGTGTGTGTGTGTGTGTGTGTGTATGCCACAGCATGCATGCCTGTGGAGGTCAGAGGAATTGCCCGGGTCAGGCCTCTCCTTCCTCCACGGAGTCCTGGAGATGAAATTCAGTCATCCAGCTTTGGCAACGAGCACTTTTACCTACTGAGCCATGCCACTGGCCCATTGCCTCGCTTCAGCAAACAGAGCCTGACCCCACTTCTGGTTCCCTTCCTGCAGTTTCACAATGCCAACCAGCTAGCCGCCTGGTGTTTACACCACATCTGCACCAACTACAACAGTGTTTGCTCCAAGTTCCGCAAGGAAATCAAATCTAAGTCGGCAGGTAAGGGTCAAGGGTATGCGTACGAGTTCCCTGCCATCTATCCGTTACACTTTCCAAGCTCTCAGGAGGGACCACACTCAGCGGGCATTATGTGGTCAGTCCCCCTTGAGTGTGTGTCAGGTCACACATTCAACTGACATGACCCAAAGAATTTTAGTTTTGAGGGGAGGGGGTTCTCTTTGCTGATTGTCTTTCTTGGAGAATAGGGGAGGGGCTGGAATTAGGGGTGCCCTGTTACAGAGTATGCTGAGGCAATTGGCCTCAACCAACTCTGAAGAAAATCCAGTGGCTTGGGGTCTCTATGCCTAGACCCCAATTCTGTATCTCAGACCTTAATGTTGCCCTCTGCAGACAGCCCTGCTCATAGCTCCTGCCACATCCGGGTGTCTGTTGTGAGGTTTATGAGGGACAGACATGTGACTGAACAAGACAGCCAGTGGGCAGCAGGAATCACCGACAGTATCTCTTCTCCCCTCCCCGCCCCCAGACAACCAGGCATACTTTGAGCGGCACCGTTGGCCCCCCGTGTGGTACCTGAAGGAGGAAGACCACTACCAGCGAGTGAAGAGGGAGCGGGAGAAAGAGGACCTGGCGCTGAAGAAGCACTATTCGAGGAGAAAGTGGTTTTTCTGGCACTCGTCCCCAGCTGTGGCCTGAAGGGGACCAAGGGGGTCGTCATGCACTCTGACCACCCCTACCATTGACAGCTCTACTGTTAAAAAAAACAGTCTCCTCAGCCGTTTGCGCAGTTAGGGTTTCGGGCACTGGCTTTTCCACTTGCGTGCGTTTATCTCCATCAGGATCAAAGCACAAGCTCGCCATCCACGAGCCTGGACATAAAAGGAAGCTGACTGACTCACCGCATTCCTTCAGCCCATACCTGTCCTTTTTATTTTTTATATTTCGGGGGTTTTTTTTTGTTTTTTGTTTTTTTTTTTTTTTTTTTTGGTTGGGAAGCTCAATACTCTTTAGTCCATTATTTTGTTCCTTTTTATACATACAAAGACAAGCAAATCCAGCTTTCATGTTTCAGATTCCGATTGGAAAGTATTTTTATATGGTCTCTTGTACTTAGTCGAAGTGACAGTACTGTGTATTACTTCACTTCATAGGCCACACGTTGACCACGAAGTTGCCCCGTGATTCTCTCAGCCCCACATGACCACAGTGGAGCATTGCTCATAATTACAGACTTATCCTTTTGTTGTGAGGTAAAGGGTTGGGCTGAGATCCTCCCCTGCTCACCGAAGTACAAGCTGGAAGTGCTTAATCTTTGTTCTGATGAACAACATTGGTATAATTACCTACTGACAAGTTTTTTTTCTATTTAAGTGCTAGTAATTACATGGTTATCTGTGCCATATAAACTATGGTGAGGGCAAATATCTTACTGTTTAAATTGTCTAGATTCAAGAGGATAATCCTCATCATCATTAGAAGGGCTTATTCAATCCCAGTACTATCAGGGGCAAGACCAGCTGGCGGACCTGGGTACATACGACAGAGTTCAAGTGCCACCACCGTTGGATGCCTGTGTCAGAGTCGGTGGCTCTCAGTGTTCTGGTATCTTAATGCGCTTCTACTGGCCCACTAAGTTCCGTAACCTGAACAGAGACGAGCGAAGGGGGAAAAGCTCGTCCCACTGTCTACAGGTCTGTCACCTCGGCCCTCGCACCCACGGCCAACTTCACTTTGTAAGACATGTATTTTTTTTTTAACTCTTCCCAGGGAAAATTCAGGTTACCACTAAAGTAGGCCAAGGCAGACCACCTGCTTCTACGGCAGTACCACAGAGCCTGTGAAAGCCCAGCGCTGGAGGCCCGGTCTTACTTTTTCCAGCAGAGAAAGGAGCCAAATCCCAAGAGCCTAGGAAATGGTGCTATCGTGTGGTAGTTCTGACCCCGTGTCCTTTGGGAAGTTCAGTGTTAGAACCGAACGTGGAGAGCAGGGGAGCTCTCAAGAGGCATCAATATCATTGCCCCTTGGCAGATTAAAATGTTACAGTACACAGACAAACACACACACACACACATACACCATTAGAGAGTCATAGCACCCCACCTGCCACGGGATGTTGTGTGCTGGACACTGGGGCTCATCCTGTTGGGAGGTCACCTTACTGATGCTAAGGGCTATTGATTTTTTTGTTTGTTTGTTTTTGTTTTCTAGTTTTTTTTCCTAAAGATGGAAAGGAGACAGTTGAGTCTAAACTCCAAATGCCATATGCATTTGAAAAATCTGTGTAGACCACAGGCAGATGATTGTTTCTGGCATGGCCATGTACCAGATTCAAGAGCTTAGAAAGGCCTGGGAATGCACCACCCTCTCGTGGCAGAGAGGGAGTGGTAGAAGAGGGAGGCTGATCAAGCCTTCCCCCTTAACTTTGTTACTAGGGCAAATAGCTAATGGAAGGAAGGGGTATATAGAAAGAGAGGCTGTATGTCAAGACTCGGGGAGAAATGGCATATGGCCACCTTAAAATCCCAGAGGTTGTGTTTTCAGTGAGTAGTCCTAGTCAGATTTAACAACCAAAGCTCCATCTGATTGTACTCTTGCCAAAACCTAACAGACACATCCATGAACATGGGGCGTAAGCAATAATATCCACTCGTGTTCTTCACAGCTGCTGGAACCAAGTGGCTGGTTCATTTGGTTGGCACTGATTAGCCTTTAACCGTGGTGGTTTGTTTCGTGTTTTTTATTTCACAAAAAAAGCCAATAAAATTGTTTAGCTATTTAAACAAAGTCTCTTGTTTTGTATATTTTGTGTATTGTGTAAAACCCTCGTGTGTCTTTGAATAGCTTTTTAAAAGGTATCGATGTGCTTCATCACTAGAGCGTGGGTTGAACTAATGAAGCTTGGATGACTGTAATTTGTGTTTAGTTATTTTCAGGGAAGATCCCATTGCCAACATATAGACGAGGTATGTGCCACTTTGCTCTTTCTCGGACAATGCCATGTGTCACTTGGCATTGTGTGGCCTTGGAGGATGAAGATAATAAGATCCTCGTTCTATTGGAATGGTTGAAATCAGAATTTGGAAAATGCTGGCAGCAATTAAATAAAAGGTTTGGATTGGTAGGCCCATGAGGAAGTCCTTCAGAAGCAAGTCTGAGGAAGCCTCTGGAAGGATCTATGATGTCTAGATAAAATGTTACCGGAGCTTCAAAGGAAGTAAAGTCTTTAAGGAGATCTCACAAAGTGGCTGAACTCTTTGTAACTGTAGGGGAACAAGTCAACCTTTGTAAGAAATAGTCACAGGAGACCAGCAGTGAGGTGCGTCCACACCTTTCCCACCATTACAAGGTCCCAACTGTGGCATGTTGCACATAGGCACACCAGGGCAGTCGAAACCTGCACAAAATTCTGCTGAAAAATGTGCAGGGTTTTACACACACTAGATCTCAACTGCTCCCCTCCCCCAGAGAAGCATCTCGGGGCTCACAGATTCTACTGGCCTAGAAGGAGCTTAAACATTCTGTGAACACTCAAATGCAAAAAAGCTCAATGATCCTAAAATTTCAAGTTTTACAAACTCGGTTTTTCTGTCTGTGACATGAGGCTAAATAGAAGAAATTATACCAGAGGGAAAGCCAGACGAATCCCAAGTTTAGGAATTTTCCTGGGTGCTATATTTCTGAAATAAATGCTTCTCTGTAACTCAAGACTCATAAGCCTTTCCTTTGAGTTACTTCTAGACTAGATACACATATATACATACATACATACAGATAGATTCTGGTAGGCAAGAAGCAACAATTTAACTAAAAGAATTTAACTGCTGCCTAAAAGTGATTGTTGAGGTAAAGGTTAATCATGAAGAACATATGTATATAACGTGTGTCTTTGTTTGTAGATTCCAGCGATCTATCACAAAGCAACACCACAAAGCAAAAACAAAAAGCTAAAGGGTCAGAAGCCATTGGCAAAAAGCATAGAAGCTGAGTTAAGCACCGTAGGCCATGAATGTATTCTCTTCCAAAGTGCTAATTTATAAGATGACCACATATCTCAAAACTTCATTGACTCTTGGTTTTTTGGTTTTTTGTTTGTTTGTTTGGTTGGTTGGTTTGGCTTTTTTTTTAAGACTTTAGTGTTTGTTGCCATAACCGACTACGGATGACAAAGTGGGCAACTTACAAAGAATGTGAGTTTATCTGACTCAGGGCTCTGGAGTCTGGGAAGTCCAGGAGCATGTTGCCAGCATCTGCCAGCATCTGCCAGCATCTGCCAGCATCTGCCAGCATGGAGGGAGAGTCACCCGGCTGTGTCACAACACAGTAGAGAACACTGTGAGGCCAGACAGAGCCAACACACGTCAGTTCAGGACACTCTTCTTGCAAAGCCTCCGGTCTCTTCAGGGGGGAACACGTCACTTGCCACAGCCATGCCCCTCCATGCTTAGTGCAGCTTCGGCCTTGATTAATGCAAGCTTTATCCTTCTCCCATAACCGAACGCTCAACTCCGCCCTTCAAACATGCAAGTGTCCTCCAATACCATATGTTTCATGCCATAACCATCTTGCCAATGTGTCCCACGACAAACCCCATCTGTCGTCTGTTTGGATGATCTGCTTTGGAAACCCAGACACATGGCAATACCTGCAGTCCATCCTGTGCTTCCGGCTGCCCCCTAATATTCTAAGCACTTCTGTTCTGCTTGTTCCTGTTGCTCTCATTTCACATACAAATTCACGCAAAACCAAGTTTTAGATCTTGAGCATGATGGTAACAATTCGCTTTCCCAGGCTCTTTCAATTTCATTGAAATGTTTCTTTGCCATACCCAGCTGGGTGGACCAATGCTGAACTCACCCCCATTCTCTTTCCTATTCCATTGGTGATGGGAATACTGGTCAATTCACACACACACACACACACACACACACACACACACACACACTTCCCCTACCCTGATCCCACTCCTACAGTGAACATTTTCCCCCATGCCCCCAATGCCTTGGGATGAAAATCCAAGCAAGGATAAGGATTCCACGTCCCTCTCCAGACATAACTAATCACAGTCTGCAGAGCAGATGGACCTGCATGGAAATGCTGGCGCTGATGATGAAAGTCCTGGCCTCCCACTGCTCCAAGTCAACATGATTCAGCAGATGCTGACAGATTCTGACCCAGCCAGGCGACAGGCTGTCCTCTGGCCAACAAGAGGAGAAACTAGGTTTAGCTTCCTGCCACCTGAGAAGCTTAAATAGGTTTTCCTGACAGTGCATATTATGAACTATGATGATGAGTTATTTGGTCTTGTCTGGCCTTTTTTTTTTTTTTTTTTTTTTTTTTTTGTCTTCTAACCCTCATGAAAGACGAGAAACCAAGAAGACTACTTTCCCATAATCCCTTGGATGTTTGTTTCCTGACTTTGAAGAATTCCCCAGTTTTTAATCCATTCACAAGACACACACGTATCAAAACATTATCTTGCACACCATACATCTGTGCAATTGCAACTTTTATTTGCCAAGTAGACCACGGGGCTCAGGGGAAAATAAATAAATAAATAAAACAAATAAACCTCTCAGGTCAATTTGAGGAAAATTTCTGCCACTCAGTGTCTTGTAAGTCAATGACGGTTTCTGGAAATGTCCAGAGTAGTAATTCTAAGTCTCCCTTACCCTGCTACCCTCTCCCACACATAAACAGAACCAGCCCAGAGGACCACAAGAAACTAAAGCTTTGGGGTGAGCTTCAAAATGTGTGTTTTAGTGGGTCTGGGTGGCACACGCACGCAGGGGACTGGGGCTGCAGGACTATCAAGAGTTTGAAGTCAACTGAAGCTATGTAGTGAGACCCCCGTTTCATCAAAGGAGATAAAACAAAATTTAAATTGTACTTCTTTCTTCAGATAGTTTTATTAATGCTTTGGGAAGCCCACACAGTGTGTCTTTATCATTATTTTCCACCTCCCACCCCTCCCACTAACTCCTCCCAGATTAAAAAAAAAATTGTTTCAAGATCAGCCGATGGCCACTGTTCACTGTCTCGTTCTTATTTTAACTTGTTACCTCTAAAGAAATAAAGTAGCCATTGCTCAGAGCTTATGACCAGAATCTATATTCGGCTCCAGGTTTTCATAAATAGCAGAGAATTCTTCCAGCTGCTCTAACTCTGAGCACGCAGCCAGCTTGCAGCATGAGGCATCTCTGTCAGGATGGGTTTTTCTGGTTTCCCTCAAATATTTGGATCAGGATAGGATAGTTGGGCTTCTTGCAGTTGCCTAGTAGAGAGAGGAAAGGCAGCTGAGTGCCTTCTAGTAAAGAACTATTTACTTTTTTCTAAGTCTTAGTTTTTCCTGAGTGACAGGTACAGTGATGCTCTCAGTGTGTCACGGTCACTCGTGGGAAGGCAGGCTCTGAATAAAGATAGAATTCCCTTTTCCGTTCTCTGGGTATCATCCTTCAACTATATAGGTTCTTGATGCACAATCGTAATTAGTCTTAATAATAAAAACCCGAAGTCAGTTATCAGGGTAAAACCCGAAATATCAGAGAAGTAAAGGACCAGCCACAGTCACCTCTGACCTCTCCAACTCCTTGGACCGGAAAGGGCCAAGGTCCTGTCTACAACCTGGCTTAGCACTTCCTCTCTCTGCCCAGCCATATCACTTGCTGTCTCTTGTCTGTCCAGACCTCCAGACCTCTATGATTAACCAGTGCCGAGATTTTCAGACAAGCTTTATTTGTCAGAACACAAACAAAATATATCACAACAGGTTCTTGGTCAGAAATGGTTGAAAGAGAGAGATCCAGTCTTAGGAACATCAGAAAGGAGCAAGCCTCGGAGAAGACAGATAAGAGAACATGCTTCCACTGGGACTATCATGACCCGAAATCCACACAGGAGATTGGGGCCTTCTCAATCTCAGGCAGCTCCAGATCTCTTTTCTTTTATGTTAGATCCCCTACTTTTCTAGTTTGTTTTCTACTGCTGTGATAAAACAGGCTGACCGGAAGCAACTTGAGAAGGAAAGGGTTTCTTTGACTTAAAGATTACAAGTCCATATTGAAAGAAACTAAGACCAGAACCTGAGGCAAAAATCTGGAGGCATAAACTGAATTGGAGACCACAGAGTGTTGGGGAATATTATTTTCAGGTGTGTGACTTTTGTCTATCCTGCATTTGATTAACCGTGAAGCTGTGATTCTTTGCCTAATGGTTCTAATAAAGAGCTGAATGCCCAATAGCAAGGCAGGAGCAAGAATAGGTGGGGCTAGCAGGCAGAGAGGATAAATACAAGGGGAAATCTGGGAGGAGAGAGAAAGAGGGGCTCAAGAACAAGGAGAGGAGGACTCAGGGGGCCAGCCACCCAGTCACCCAGCAGCCACAGACTAAGAGTGAAAGTCATGTTTACAGAAGGGAAAGATAAAAGCCCAGAGGCAAAAGGTAGATGGGATAATATAAGAAAAGCTGGCAAGAAACAAGCCAAACTAAGGCCAGCCATTCATAACTAAGAATAAGTCTCTGTGTGTGATTTATTTGGGAGCTGGGTGTCGGGCCCCTCAAAAAAATAGAGAGAGAGAAATATCACATAGCAATGGAGGAATGCTGCTTTCCTGCTTGCTCAGCGTGCTTTCTTATCCAGACCAGGACCATAAGCCTAGGAACGACACCACCCACAGTGGGCTGGGCTCTCACTTCAAGTCATCAATCAACGCAAATTTCCCACAGATGTGCTCACCCATCAATAGGATGGAGGCAATTTCTCCGCTGAGGGTCCCTCTTCCCAAGTGACTCTGATTTGTGTCAGGTCAACGATACAATCTCACCAGTACACCTGGTAACAAAGCCCTTCTTCACCTAAGCCTGGACAAAATGGCTGACCCGGTGTAAACCCACTGGCAGTGTGTACCACCTGCAGTGTGTACAGATTGTGGGTCTAGGTGTTAGGGTTGAGAAAAACAGAACGCAGCTCAGCCTGAATGCCCATACTCTCAAAGCTCTAGGACTAGAGCTGACTTCCCCAGCCATTCTATTTTTCCATGAGGTAACTTCTAGAAACCCCTTCTGCCAGCATGGTGTTGATTGTGCACTTCTCATCTGCCATTGTTGAAGGCTTGGTTGATCAGCTCTCTTTGACAAACTCTTGATACAAACATCGTTATAAATCACTTCAATGCCTCCAAAACTTTTTGAACTTCTATGTGTCCAAGACAGAAACAGCCTCGGTCTCTGGCAACAGAGACCTGCACACAGATCTGGTTGCAACAATAAGAACACAGCACAATTCACGGTATAGGTCAGCTGTGGTAAACAGGTCCTGTTTCATCTGCTAATTCCAGCCAGTAATGAATGGTTGTCTTGTGCAATTCTGAGGTACAGTTCAGGGTCAAGGGCAGAATGGCTGAGATTGCTTCACAGTGTGTGTGTGTGTGTGTGACAGGGCTCTGAGAATAGGACTAATATCATGATCGGCAAATGTTTATTATCCGCACTGGTGCCGACCTAATACATGCCGGGCACTCCTCTGGGCACCAGATCACAGAATTTGCAATCCTTGGTGGAAGACACACAATGAAAACAATACATATGCATCTTTATGGTACTACAACTATAAAGAAATAAAACATAAGAGATGGCAGGGGAGGGGAGCTTGAGTAGAGGTCTGAACTGTGTGGATTGGAATTGGGGAGGGATACATAAGAGACAGTTTTATCTCAGCTAAGATTTGAAGAGTAGACACGACTCAACATAAGGGCTGGAATCATGTGGACGTGACCACAAGCATGTATTTTGAAGTAACACTTCAACAGACCTGTCAGCTACACAGGACGCTCCAAATAAGCGAAGTAAGCCAAGTCAAGTACATATATGGAGAGAGAACTTCCAAAGGCTGAGGGAAAGGCATGCACAAAAGCCACAGGAAAGAATAGCCCTGAGAGAGCAGAAGTTTGTCAAGAGGACCTGAGGCACTGGTGGGAAGAGAGGAAAGGGAAGTGGTGTAGAGGATCTCAGTAGCTGATAAGCCACCCAGGACAGCAGTTACCTTAGACGATTCTGCACTCTTGTCTCAGACCTGGTGACATGTGCCTTTAGTCATGGGAGGCAGAGGCAAACAAATCTCTGGGAGTTTGAAGCCAGTCTGGTCTTCGTGGGGAGTTTCAAGTTGACCAGGGCTACACAGGGAGATAGATACTGTCTCAAAACAAACAAACAAATCCAGACTTCCGGGTACCATGTCAATAGAAGGAACATCAAATGCACACGTGGACTAGGGGACAGTGTGGCCATGATACCTTGAAGTGGAAGAGTCTATTTTTCCAGAGCTGCGTCAGAATCATAGCTTAGGTATTTCCTAAGGCAGATGATAATCTCTTGAACCTCACTTCGTCATCTGTGGAGTGACACTGGAGTCCGAAGCGGGCCACCAACGTGGAAACGACTTGTTTAAATAAATCCCAACCTCCCCTTCTCACCCAACACCTCCCCCTTTGCATCAACAATAGGGTAGGGATTCATGGTCCAGGCCAAGGCCGTGTGCCAACGATCCCCACACAGGACTGTGGGTGTCTGCCTGCTTTTCCTTTTCTCCGAGGGGTCTAAGGCACTCATGTAGTGGCTAGAAGCAGCTGTCTCCTGTTACAAGGAGAGGCGGCCTTGAAGAATCTCTAATTACCCACTCTTCTGCTGGCTTGTCTATTGTATCGTCAGGACAGAAAGCCGCTCCCGGTGCCTCATTCTCAGAAAACATCTCTTCTCCAGAGACTCGGTGTTCCACCTTCACCCAGCCCTGAGGCCTGCCTGGTTGAGACCCCAGCCACAGGCTCAGCTCTTCCTCCCTGCCCCCACAAAGGCCTGCTCAGAAATGTAGAGGGTTTTGGTAAAAAAAAACAGGGAAGAGTTTGACCAGAAAGTCCCAAATTCCTGATGGGGTTCAGTAAAAAAGGCCACAAAGAGGAGAGAGGTCTTTGCCCTGGGTGACCTTTTGAGTCATAGACCTCCTGTTTCATTTTACTGAGATCATTAACTCGTATGGATTGCTAGACATCTTGACACTCAAAGTTTCAGGTGTTCCGCCATTGGCGTCCGAGAAAAAGAAGATAAACCTACCTACCTCTCTTTAAAAGGGCATCCTCCCTCCTAAGGACTCCACTCCCCCTGACCTGCCGGCTTCTCAAAGGCCCCAACACCAAACATCATTCACACAGGAGGTTAATCTGAAGGTAGCAGACCTTTCATGCATGCCACACCTCTCTCTGTGCTGTGCTCTGTGCTCTCTCCTGGAATAGACCATTGCAGAGCCCTCTCTAACCCTGCTTTGTCCCTTGTCCTAGAGTGTCCGCTGACTTACGGGTTCTCAGCTCCTCCCCTGCCTAGAGGAATTTCAGGAAGAGGCAGATGCACTGGCTAGGTCAGAACTATACAAGCTTTTGGCTACCAACCCTAGGTAGGCCCTCCTTTCTGAGCCACTAGCAAGGTATGAACCATCAGCCCGTGCTCTCCCTCATGCTGGGTGTTGGTATCTGTCTGCTCTACTGTGGTGTACGGGATTCCTGCAATGAACATTTGGACCCAGGTCTGAGAGCTACAGGACACTTGGCCCATTGCTCTAACTCAGGTCTCCCATCCACCTTTGCCAACAAACCCTGAGACTCTTGAATGTCTGACATCACACAAAATCAAAACCCTAATTCAATTTCACCACTTGGTTCTTTTTCTCTACCAGTTGGTCCTGGATGCCAAGGTGGTGGTGGGTGGGGGATGAAGGGTGGGGGTGGGAAGGGGTTGGCTTGCTGACCTCAGTCATCCTCAAGCACAAAGCATCTTTTGTCTCTCACTTATTAGGAGCCCAGCTCTGTCCTCACAGCCCTCCTACCTGCAATGCCTTCAGTCTAGCACTAAAAGGATTTACCCAAGAATAATGGGTAATTTTGATTGTCAGTTTTATTGGCTCAAGCAACAGACCCACCTAGCGGGTTAGTCAAGCACACTTCTGGGTATGTCTGAGAGGCCCTCTCCAGAGGCCAGCAGGTCCTGAGGGCTCTGACCTAAAGATTGGTTCATTCCTAATATGGATACATAATTGGTAGTAATATCAGGATTGTGAAAGGTAGTTAAGGCTTAGTTGGAGGAAGTGAGTCACTGGGAACTTGTCCTTGGTGGGTCACCCTGGTCTGCCCTTGTACACATTCTCTCTGCTTGCTGTCCCCCAAGTGAAGAAGAGTCACCACCACAGGATGCTCTACACAAACACGTGAGGCCAAGCTGAGAGCCCTGAAACCACGAACAAAGCAAACCCTTTGTCCCTTAACTTGGGTCATATACTGGGTCACAATGAGAAAAATAACACGCAGGATCAAAGCATTAGCAAGTGGCTGAGTTAAGACTGGAAATCCAGTCTATCTGAGATCTAAAACCCACTCTCAAGCACTCTACTGCACAGCTTTCTGTTTCGCGGGAGCAGACCCAGAGAGGCCGACTAACCCACGTGATTAGTATCAAAGTAGGGACTGAACTCACTTAGGGACTCATTCACACCATGTCCCTTCTGCATGGACTTGCGAGGATTCCCAAGATCCATATAAAACGGAGACCTCCTCCAGGCCACACAGAGCTCATTCGGGGCTTCTGAGTTCAAGGTGGGTTTCTTCGGTGTGCATCACTTAATTTCAGGCATTTCTGGGCGCAATCTACCCTGCTCCCCGCCTGCCTACTGATGTCAACCGGAGTCCATGCCTGCACACCGTCCCTCTCCTGCCCCAAGCCTCTTATCGCTGTCTGCAGAGGCTCTGTGTTAGGTTTCAGGATCCTTTTCACAAAGTGTGTATCGAGTTGCTACCTGGATGGCTGGCTAAAGTTTAACCTGGGATGGGATTCTGAAGTCATCCAAAGTTCACCGGTGTTGGTGTCTGCTGCAGTCACCAGCAGATGAGCCTGAAGTCTGGCCCACGTGGGCCTGGTGGGTGCATGTTTGCTCCCTGGAGAGGCCCAGGCGGCTGGGTGCAGGCATTTCTTCACTAACCCCTGCTTTAAGGGCTGATTGAAAGAAGTTAACAACGGACACCTGCCTGCCCTCTTGTCTCTGGGCTAGACATGCTAAAATGAGAACTATGGAAGGGACCTTCATTGTGGATCCCACCACTCAGGTAGGTTATCAATTTGAGCACGTGGGGCACAGAACAGGTTGGAGGTTCGGCGATCAGGATCCCAGTCAGAGAGACCAAGGCTGTGCTTCACTGTGAAGGAGGATGGGAGAACATCATTTAGACTCCACCCCCTGACGCTGCCCCTTCCTCCCAGAAGCAGTATTGATCCTGTAAAGCTGACTGCTCACCTCAGGCCAGCGTGTTTTCACCTGGGGCACCAAGACATGGGGGTAGGGGTGGGGAACGACCAGAACTCTGCTCATGATATCTGGATGAGCGGATCAAGATGAAGATGCGATCGTACTGTTAAATCCTTCAGCCGTGAGGCAGAAACACCAAGCCCACAGGCACCAGTAATACAGAGGAAACCAATGAGATACATGGGGTCTGACTTCTCTGTTCTAGACGCAGCCGTGGTACAGCGTGCTCAGCAAGGGGCCTTGCTGCATTCATCGTGGAGTCCAGCTCAGAGACCCGCCCTCTGGTGCCACTCCGCCTGTGTCTTTCCCAGATAAAATGGAGTAGAGTTAGTTTGATGCCACCTCATATGGAGCACCTGTCCTGGGCCAAGTCAGTCCCCCTTCACCCAAGGGCATTCATGGTTTATTTGGTATAATGAATGGTCCCAGGCCACAGTCACCAAGAGAACAGCTGGTTTTATTTCCACACAAAAGAATCCTACATGACTTATGAGTAGAGGCTGGCCCACAAGACGAAACAAAACGGGTGTGTCCATTTTAATCACAAGCTGACTGCCCCATCCACAAAGCTTCACAACCCCTCCTTCTGTCCCCCAACCCCCACAGCCATCCAAGGTCACGTTCAGAAAAATTCTAAAGTCCTCCTAGAAATCCTGTGTCCGAGGCTAGCCCCAGGAAAGCAAGATTCTAGCAAGGAAATCTAAAATGTAGAGGAAGGCTTGGGGAAAACAACAAGGGAAGAGGCAGAGTTCGCAGCGCCTATGGGCAGTGAGCCACACACAGCTGGTGCTATGAGGTCATCTACGCAGGCAGCAGAGTTAGATGATCCAGGCAGCTGTCGCTCTCGGGATCAGACGCTCGCCTAGGTCTGTGCTATGTTGACGAGAGGTTTTTGAGCCAACCGTGCCCTACCTATAGGCAGAAGGACGGTCCAGTCACAGGCCCAGAAATCACTACTGTCCCTGGGGACCACTAGGAAAGAAGTTGTGAGTGCCAGGATGTGATGACTATGATGCTTCTGGAAAGTTCACTAAAGGTCATGCCTTCCGATCCTTTTTTTCAAGGGGAGTGAAAACCCTAAACCTTTCAAAATTAGAGTCACCCAAGGAATGCTGAAAATCTCAAAGATTTTTCTAGTCAGAAGTGAACGAGCATGGGATCAAACTAGTCCCTCTGAATGCGGTTGACAGTTGGGACAGACTGAGGGGCCACTGACAGTGGTACTGGGATCTGTCTCTACTGCATGTACTGGCTTTTTGGGATCCTATTCTCTTTGGATGTATACCTTACTCAACCTAGATGTAGTAGGGAGGGCCTTGGACTTTCCACAGGGCAGGGCGCCTTGCCCTCTTTTAGGGTTGGAAGTGGGAGGTGTGGGAGGGTGTGTGGAGGGAGCAGAAGGATGGGGGGGAGTGGGAATTTGGATTGGTATTTTTTTAAAGCAATAAAATAATAATAATAAAAATTCCCAGTCAGAATCCCTGGCGACAGAGGCAGCCCAAGAGTTTATGGTGTCTGTCTGTTTCTTTGGTTTGGTTTCCTTTTTCTTGTTCTTAAGTTGTTGGCACAAGTAAGCTCCCTGTGGGAAAGTCCCTCCTCAAGTAACCCTAAAGACTTCTCCCTGCAAGCTCCTTTCCTGACTGAGGTCACGTCCATTGAGAAGCCAGACTCAAACACTCCTTGGTGTCTACGGGAGTCAGCATTGCCCTCTGCTGGTCCAAGAGGAGATCTGCCACAGTCACCTTGGGAGGATCGCCTACTTGGGACTCCATCCCCACAGGGAAAGTTTGTGGCTCTGGTTTTCGGTGGTTGGCATTCTTGAATGGTCTACCTCTCTCTGAGGACTATGGTAACAAAACGGCATTTTCCCATCATACATTTCTTTCTCCACGGTTATCTTCTGCAACCTCCTCCGCTCATGGCCTCTTCCAATGTTCTCAGTGCCTCGATAACTCTGCTGTCACAGGTGAGGTTGACAGGCCTTGAGCGCCTCTGTTAATCAAGGCGTCTGCCCTGAGTTGAGCATCACACTGGGCAGAGGAGTTCAGGGCACTGGGCCATCTTTCCTCGGAAAGCCAAATGCTCTGAGATGAGGCCCAGGAGGAATCCGTAGCAAATGGAGACACTCTTCCATACATACCCAGAACGTTATTAGCTCTCCCCAGTGCTGGATGAGCAACAACCCACAGGCTACTGCCCAAGTCTGCTTTGGTCAGCTCCCAACTGTAAAAAAGGGTTCTGCTGAGGCTGTTAAACCTCCAAAATGTGTGTGTTCCTCGAGGACTTTATTTACTCAATAAAATGTGGGGTGTCCTGGGAAGGAGATGGGTTTTGCAATAAGATATACAAGTTCAACCCACCAGTCCAATGCAACATTATAAAATTGCTTATAATATTGAGAATTTTTTAATCTTTTTTTTTTTTTAGTAACTCAATTGCATGGTTCTTAAGTGTGAACTTTTTGACTAACCGTGTCCTTTTGTGATGGCAAAAGGTTGGACATGCCTGTGTAAACCTTGCAGCCCAGAAAGAGCACCTAGTCACCTTCTCTGATTAATGGGGTAAAGTCTCCGACGCGACAGGCCACCTGTCACCCTCTTGGATGCCGTAGGATGTTTCAGATGAAGGGAAGGCCAGAGAAGTATGTGGTGTCGTGTCCGATGCTGGAGAGGGAGAGTTCTTATGTATGGCTGCACTCAGAATGCATCGCGCAAGCATTAGCTTCATTGATCAACTCATTTCCCAGGTCTTGAACGGTGCCCACGAAGGACGGTGCTAGAATAAACACCCTGAAGGGTCATTGTTGATCCTGATTCCAGCTAGAGATCTGGCCCTGCAAGCCTTTCTACTTCAGAGCAAGGCGTCCTTTAGCCTGGCCAGAAGGTTGGCAAGGACCCATTTTTGCATTGATAAAATCTGCCAGTGTCTTAGGTGCATCACCCCAGGCTGAAGGAAGAGCTGGACAGGAGGAGCTAAACCCTCCCAAGCCTCCCATCTTGTACAAGATCAACACCGGGCTCTTTGAGATTCACCCCATGCAGACAGACTTCTCTCAGCGTCCTCATCGCTTCTCCCTTGTCCCACAGGCTTTCCAAATCTGCTGTCTGGAAACAGACGGGCCAGCCTTGGAGCAAAGGATGGCCCGTCACCAGGACGTTCCCACTGTGATCTCTCCATCTTCTCATGGGCCTTACTTCCCAAGGTGTGCTCTGAGGAGCAAAAAGCTTGTCTCAAATGCAGGCTCTCAGGCCTCGAGCGGGCCTGCTGAGTCAGGGCGTGCATCAGGAAAGGTCCATGATTTATACACTTCCGGGGGTGGTGGGGGGGTCAGAGAGATGGGACTAAGCCATTTCGTTTATGTGTTTGTCTCCTGGTTTCCACCCAGTTCCCGTTTCAGGTCAGCATGACCTGAGAGGTGAGTATAAATAAATTTAGGCTCCTCTCCCGTGCTCTCTGCTGACTTCTGCTGTCAGAGGTTCCAATCTAGTCCTCACCTCCTGCCAGCGACAATTCTGTGACCTTATCCTCACCTCACAACTATCAGCAGAGAGCTGGGGAGCTGACCCATGCTTGATAAAGTGCTCGCTCTGCAGGGTGCTTTCAAGAGAAATGCCCCCACGGAACACTTAGCCCCCAGCTGGTAGCACTCTTTGGGGAGGTTTAAGAGACACAGCCTTACCAGAGAATCACATTACCAGAGGTGAGTTTTGAGAGTTTAAAGACCCACACCACATCAAGTATGCTCTCTCTGCTTTGTCCTTGCTGTTCAAGAAGTGAGTCCTCAGCTTCCTGTCCCCGAGGCCATGCGGTCCCTGACCTCCTGGAACTGAAACCTAAATAAACTCACTTTTCTAGAAGTTGTTTGGTAATGTTGTTATATCACAACCAACACTAACACACCATGCAAGTGTGAGGCCCGGATTCCGTCCCCCGGTAGCACATAAAAGCTGGCGTGGGGTGGGGGGGAGAGGAGGGGAAGCATGGCAGCCATCCTATATCCTAGAACTCAGGAAGCATAGACAGTAGGTTCCCACGGAAGACTCACCAAATTCAAGAAGTCTGGATTCGGCTGAGACTTTGTCTTAATAAAGTAGCAGGGGATAAAAATACCCAACATCAACCTCAGGCCTCCACGAGCTCTTTCACATATACTTGAACACATACGCATGCATACACATGTGAAACAAACAAACACAAGAGCCCCAGAATACATCATTAGCGCTAGGGGGAAATCTTAACAATAATTGTGTTCTTTCTCAGTGAGAAAGCAGTTGCTTGACTGGTTTTCGACAGGAACTGGACAGGCTATGCTGTCAGGTACATACTGTTGCATTGGATGGACACTGGAGACTGGCCTTACTCCAAAAGAAGGAGTCTGTCTTAGTGAGAGACAAAGAGGAAACCACCCCTTGAGGACACCCCTGTATAGAGTGTTTGTAGCACACTTGACCAATTGAAAAACCCAAAAACACAACAGGCAACCAAGTTCATAGAGCAAGAGCCAGGCTAGCCCAGGTCATCTGGGACAAGGGAGGTTATTCCCCCCCCCCCCCCAAGGAGTTGCTTTTAGCTTTGAGATAGAAAAAGATTCCCTTTGGGCCCTAAACTCCTGAAGAAAACTTTCTCCCTTAACCTTGGGGTAAAAAAAAAAAAAATGACCCTCCCACCTTTAACAATCTGTGTGAACAGGCTTTGAAATGCCTTACCCGGCCTGAGCTTTTATTTTCCTTTATAGTCCCATCTGGGGATTTCATTTTGAGCATAAACACACAAGCAGAACATGGGGTAGAACATAAACACTTAGGTCGAAGGAAGTGAAAAGCAGCTCAACAGGCAGACACCGATCCTGAAGAACCTTCAGGTCTCCTTCAGTCGAACCTCTGCCCTGTGCCTCAAATACATGCGTGCGTACGTTAACATATGTGCACCAAGATACACAGCTTCCTCAAAGGGATTACGTCGCATGTTTTAGAAATACCCGAGTTTAACAGTCTTCCAAAACCTCATTGCTCATGCCATCAAATTCATATATAATTCATTTAGTCACTCCCCCCATGTCAACAATTACTCTTGTCCCAATGACTCTGCTGTTTTCATTTTTTTTTTAATCCTGTCATGTGTGATTAACAAAGACTACATCTACTTAAATCTTCATTTGTTCGCCAACCATTTATCATTGAGTACCTACTATACCACGCTCTCTACCAGGAAGTGAGGATCCAATGAGAGACCTTGAGGGCCTTTTGGTCTCCTGAAGGAGGAGGCAGAACGTGCTAAGGTCTGCGGTGAAGGATTAGCCGGGCAGGAAAAGAGAACCAAGTCCCACAGAGTAAGGGTCCTTTACTGGGTCAGTGCCTCCCTGCCATCAAAATGACTGTCACCTACAGAAGTGTCTTACCCCATCTCTGTTTATGACTGGCTGGGTGCTTCACAGCGTTTTCCGTAGATATCAACTTCTTGCCTCATTTCTTTCCTTTTTTTTTTTTAGATTGGAAGTTGGTCTGAAATGAAGAAAAGTCCCACACTGGAACTTCATGGGAATCCTTTTGTCGGGGTTACAGGTGAGCCACCAGGTCACCAGCTGATTCGTTTTGGTGGTGGTGTTTTTTTGGGGGGGAGGTGGGGGGAGAAAGAATCTCACTAGCCTGGAATTCACTATGTGACACAGGAGGGAAGAGGAGGGAGGGAGAGGAGGGACATCTATGTCATATCCACAGACACATAAAAAAAAATAAATCTCTTTTTAATGAATTCCATACAGTTATTGCCATTTTAAAATAAAATATGAGGATTTCAGCGTAGGAAAATACATTCTTCACAATAAGGAAAGAAAGGTCGGAGAGCTGGAGAGATGGCTCAGGAGTTAAGAGCACTGGCTGCTTTCCCAGAGGACTCAGGTTCCGTTCCCAGCACCTATGTGGTAACTCAGAACCTCGGTAACTTAGGTCCATGGGATACAGCGCCCTTTTCTGGCCTCTCCAGGTACCGCGCATGCCCGAGGTGCACAGCCATACATGTAGGCAAAAACATCCATACACATAAAAAAAAATTTAAAATAGATTTTCAAAAAAGAGCAGAACACAAATTGTATAATAGCATGAAAACCACATGCCCATGAAGGGGTCAAAGAGAAGAAGTCTTACAGTTGGCTGGCGAAACTACAGATGGCTTTTCCCCTACTTCCTAAAGCTTTGCGATGTTAGAGTTTAGCTTTTAAAGGTACCTTTAAGAGCATGGTAGCAGTTTGCTGCTAGACTACCAAGAGGCCACTCACAAAATAGCTGCACGCTCTGTCAAACCCAAACTCCCGAGAATGAACACATTTTTTAAACATCACACCCCCATGCCTTCAGATGTATTAAGATTCCACTATATTTTCAATAAGACAAATTATCTTTCCACTTGAGGGATGTGCTGAGGCCTTTAGATAAATGGAGCCACTTCTGGTGTCCAACATGATGAGTTTAAGTTCTGTATAAAACCCATCCTGCTCTTGCCACACCTGGTAATTGAGTTCAGCCGCCCTGGAGAAGGCTGTGGCCTCTCTCCAAGGCTCATAAGAAATCTCAGTTGCCATTTTAAGCTTCCAATTAGTTCACGACGTAAAATTACAACTTACCTGTGAATTCCTTTCTTCCTCTAGCCCGTGTTGTAATTAATTACACCTGTGCAGTCCTCCTTTCTCCGTCATGCCGTTGACCATGGCAAACCTGGCCGGTTAAATCTCCGTCCTACGCCTGTGTGTGGAGGCAACTCTCCTTCTGGGCCTCCCTCAAAGCTCTGGGAACCCAGCTGGGCCATAAAGAAATTATCTCACTCTCAGATGGGATTTGCAGTCGTGTGTGTGTGTGTGTGTGTGTACGTGTGTGACTGTATGTGTGCTTCTGTGTGTGTACCTAGATGTGTGTACCTGTAGGTGTGTGCCCATGTGTGTGGCTGTTGTGTGTACCTGTGTGTATGTCCCTGTATGTATGTACCTATGTGTGTGTGTCTGTGTGAGTGTTCATGTGTGTGTGTGTTTAGGCCAAAGGCCAACCTTGGATGCTATTCCTCAGGTGTCTTCCCTTTGTCTGTCTGTCTGTCTGAGATAAAGTCTTTCATTAGCCTGGAGCTCAGTAGGTAAACTGGGCTATCTGACCAGGATGCTCCAGGGATAGGCCTGATTCGGCCTCCCTAGCACTCCCTCACACCCCAACATGTCTGGCTTATGCCCTGGTTTTGTTTTTTGTTTGTTTGTTTGTTGTTGTTGTTGTTGTTGATGATGATGTTTTGCTTTAGTTTTACAAGACAGGGTTTCTCTGCAGCTTTGAAGCCTGTCCTGGAACTATTGTAGACCAGGCTATCCTCGAACTCACAGAGATCCTCCTGCCTCTGTCTCCCAAGTGCTGGGATTAAAGGTGTGCGCCACCACCGCCCAGCATGCCCTGGTTTTTAAATACATTCTGGAGGCTGAATTCAGGTTACCCTGCTGAAGTGCAGGTGAGCACTGTACAGGCTGGTCCATCTCCCTAGAGCTGGGTTGCGTCCTTACCTGGTACATCCATACCTCTCTTCCTACCTGGTTTCCAGAGTGGCCCCCAGAACTCCAAAGACAGCTACCACAACTTCTCCCCCACCGCTGCTGAGAAAGCCAGCTGCCAAACGAGGGTGACAGTGTAAGGGGCGGTGACAGCAATCTGTTTTTCCTGCCTTCTTTTCTCTTCCTGTCTTAAATAGCCAACTCCTCCACTCAAAGGTTCTGCCTTCTTCAGGGGCCGGAAGTCTGTAGCAAATAGAAGTCAGACTTAAGTCCTTAGCCCTGGAAATTGATGAGGCAATTAGTGGAGGGAGCAGTTTGGCAGTAAAAGTGAGGGCAAGACCACCTCCTCACCCTCCTGTCCTGCCCCCAGTCCCTTCGACCTGTTGCCAAGCTGACAAACGCCAAGAACCCTGGATAGCAGCAGAATGGCAGTCCTGGTGTGTGTGTGTGTGTGTGTGTGTGTGTGTGTGTGTGTGTGTGTGATGGTAGTAATAGTCTGGCAGGCTTGGAGAGTTTAAAAACTCACACCATTTCCAATTGCTCTCTCTGTTTCCTGCTTCCAGTAAAGGACATGTGCTCTCAGCATCTGCCCCAGCTGCTGTATCCCCACCGTGATGGACTCCAACCCTCTGGAAACGTAGCCCAAATAAACTCTTTCTTCTATAAGTTGTCTTCGTCATAGTATTTTATCATAGCAACATAAAAGGAACTAAAACACACATAAATACATATATAATCTGTCATATAACCATTTAGAAAATGCTCATTTACATAATATTTATTATATAATCTTTTTTCACTAGCGAGCATTCTAACCTCTTGTGACTACTCACCTGTAGGCTTCACGGAGGTACTCTCGTATCTCTCCTCCTGCATCTTCCAATGAACCAGGTCTGAGCCCTAGGAGATTTTGTAGGTTTGTATGTTCCCATCATCCTGCCTGGCGTGTAGATATCAGATTAGCAAATATTTGCACTGCACCAGGTTGACAATCAAGTACATCCATCTTGTTAGTGCGCAAGCTTCCTCTTGCTTATAAGTAAAATAAACTTACTTATAATTTATTCTCTCTAAATGTTTGATTTGTGTGTGTGTATCTTAAACACCTATAACTGATGATCATGTAAGGCTTTCTTCAACCAAAGGGAGTCACGAAGAGAAAATACTTGTTTTGTGGAATATTAATTTAAGATGTGTCACATGTGTTTATGCTGTGGAATACTTGTTTAATGATGCAAAGGCATGCTACATTTGTTTGATTAAATAAAATTAACCTGGGGTCAGGAGGCTGAGTCAGCAATTAGCTGACTGGACGTGGAGGAAGGAACCATGTGTGGGTAGGTTTCTTAAGTGGGGGGCTGAGAAAAAGGACACGCTGTTTTGGGGGAGCCGTGAGCTAGGAGGGAAGTTTAGCTATTTGCTCTTCAGACTTTCTGAGCGAGCAGAATTCCACCTCGACCTTTGAGTCCTGAGTTCTAGGGAGGGATAGAGATCTGGGTAAAGCTCTCTTTGGCAGCTGTGATAGAGCAGGCGCCTGCGGGAATAGAATTCCCACCTGGCTACAGCTGGTGCCGCCCAGCTGCTACTGGTAGCTGCTGGGTTGCAATTACCCACCAGGACAGCAGTTGCTTAAGGGACAGCTACTGAATTGAATGGAAAAGACACACTTGGGAAGCCCTGCTCTCTCCACACTGAACAACGGCAAATGCTTCGTATGTCTAAACATCCTGTGATCTTCTAGCAAACATGAACTAGATCCATGCTTCTAATGAGAAAACCATATGGCAAGAGTGTCACCTGAACCTCCCCAGGTGTAAGTGCAATGTACAAGATTTGAACTCAGATGCCCTCGGTTTGTACTATGCTAGCCCCTTCCTTTTGCTTAAATCTGGGTTCCCTATTCAATCCCATACCTATTTTGTGCACACCCCAATGAAGTCACCCAAGTCCCGAATGGCCAGTCACTGTGCTATCCTTGTGGACGGCGGTCACGCCCTCCCATGCCTGTCGCACCCTCTTTGTCCCCAAGCCCTGATCTCTGCATATCTCAGCTCCTGCGGGAGGCTTCTAGCTCCTCAGAAGGGTCCTCTGTCTCTGACGCTGGTTCTCCAAGTCTCCCACAGTATCTGACACAGTGCGTTCAATATGTAACTGTGGACCAAATACCTATTGATGCCACTTCCAACTCGCCCAGCCAGTATCCTCCCTCAGAAGGAAGAACTCAGATCCAATAAATTAAGTGCTAGAAAAGAGGGTGACGGGGCCTTTAATGAACTTGTCCGCAATTTTTCATATTAGGCCAGTGTACTGCTTGTTAGGTCACCGAGCAAGAAAACCTGAGGGCAGCTACAGGCTGACTTAGTAATCAGATGGCTTCAGTCTGCCGTCATCCCAGAGAAACACTTCTGAACATCCATAACTGAAAGGGACTGGAAGATAAGAGTTCAGAACACTGCATCTGTCCATAACCTGAACAGCAAAGACCAAGGACGAAATTACGATCGTGAGAGGCCTCCAGGTTTTGAGCCGTACAGCTTTCAACTCATGGCTCGTCTGAGAAACACAGGATAACAAAATGAATCTTCTCCTTTCTGTCTGAGAGACTCCAGGAGAACAGACTCAGGTGAGAAGCCTCAGGTGGTGACGTAACCGCTGTAACCGGTGCCCTCACCCAGAGCTGAGAGAAACTGCGGGGCCTGCGTGCTCCATTCCTCCTTCTAAGATCCCGCTTCTCTACACTTGCGCCTCACTGGGCTGAAGAACCCCTAAGTTTCTTAATATTCCCCTCACCACGTGTGTGTGTGGGGGGGGGGGTGTAAGCCAGCACATGGGTATAGAGGCCAGAGGCTGACCTCTGTTGTCCTTCCTCAGGTAAGAGTCACATATCTTTTCAGATACAGGGTCTCCCACTTAGAACTCCTCCGCAAATAATAGGCCAGGCTTGCTGGACAGCAGGCCCCAGGGATTCTTCAGCCTCCACCTCCCCAGCACTGAGATTGCAAGTAAGCGTCATCACACCTGGCTGCTGGTTTTTGTTGTTTTACTTGAAAGATGGGAACTATTATCACAGTATACCATCCTCACTGGACATAGTGGGTCCAGAAAGCAGGTGTGGCAGCCCAGCTGTTTTCCTTTAAGCCAAATCTTTTTTTTTTTTTTTTTTGGTGACGAGTACAGTGAACTTTACTGATGGCTCCCTAAGCCCCTCTTGTTATTCCGGTGGTCTGGAATGCAATCTGAGAGGGAGATCCTCAGTGTCGGGGGTTGATTTGGGACAGGGACTGCTCAGCAGCCGAGGGCCTCCCTCTTGCTGTGTCCTTACTTGGATGGCTGGTCCAGCAGGACGCTGCTCACTCCTTGGAGGCCATGTAGGCCGTGACATCCACCACTCTGCTGCTGTAGCTGAATCCATTGTCGTACCAGGAAAGTTATCATTGAGAGCAATGCCAGCCCCAGCATCAAAGGTGGAAGAGTGGGCATCACTGTTAAAGTCACAGGAGACAACCTGGTCCTCAGTGTAGCCCAAGATGCCCTTTAGTGGGCCCTCGGATGCCTGCTTCACCACCTTCTTGATGTCTTCATACTTGGCAGCATTCTCCAGGCGGTATGTCAGATCCACGATGGACACATTGGGGGTAGGAACACGGGAGGCCATGCCTGTGAGCTTTCCGCTCAGCTCTGGGATGACCTTGCCCACAGCCTTGGCAGCACCAGTGGATGCAGGGATAATGTTCCGAGCAGTCCGACAGCCATCACACCACAGCTTCCCAGAGGGGCCATCCACAGTCTTCTGGTTGGCTGTGATGGCATAGACTGTGGTCATGAGTCCTTCCACGATGCCAAAGTTGTCATGGATGACCTTGGCCAAGGGGGCTAAGCAGTTGGTGGTGTAGGAAGCATTGTTGACAATCTTGAGGGAATTGTCCTACTTCTCATCGTCCACACCCATCACAAACATGGTGGCATCAGTAGAAGGCACGGAGATGATGACCCTTTTGGCCCCACCCTTCATGTGGTCCCCAGCCTTCTCCATGGTGGTGAAGACACCGGTCGACTCCACGACATACTCGGTGCCGGCATCGCCCCATTTGATGTTGGCGGGATCTCACTCCTGGAAGATGGTGATGGCCTTCCCATTGATGACAAGCTTCCCATTTCTCAGCCTTAACTGTGCCTTTGAACTTGCCGTGGCTGGAGTCATACTGGGACAAGACCATGTAGTTGAGGCCAATGAAGAAGTCATTGATGACAACAATGTCCACTTTGCCAGAATCAAGGGCAGCCTTGGCAACCAGGTGTCCAAACGGCCAAATGCATTCACGCCGACCTTCACCATTGTGTCTCAGGAGCAAGGCTGGCGCTGCACAAAAAGATGCAGCTGTCTCTAGAACAGGAAGGGGCAGAGAGTCCTTTCAGCCAAATCTTAAAGGAATTTGAGGGGCTGAGAGAGGCTCCATAGCTAAGAACTGTTCTTTCAGAGGACCTGAGTTCAGTTCCCAGCATAACCGCCTGTAACCCCATTTCCAGGGGCTCTGACACCCTCTTCTGGCCTCTGCAGACCTTCATTCATGTCTACACACCCACACAGACACACAGACATATACATAATTGAAAATTTTTACTATTTATTTTTTAAAAAGTTACATTTTGAAAAAAACAAAATTTTGAAATAATATAAAAACAACATATTTTTCTCTTTGGAAAATGATTACTATTTCTAAAACACAAGCACTCACAATGTTATAGAATTTTTCTTTTTAAACAAATTAATGCATATTTAGTTTTTAATACAACAAATATTGATAGTTACAAATAGCACAAACTAAAATCTCTCTAAGAAGCCCAGTAATTTTTTGATAATATACAGTTGTCCTAAGACCATAAATTGGAGAGCCACAAGCCAACTTGCCTGCTTCCTACTGTGTAACATTGCGCCTACTATGTAAATCTGCATTGCCTTAAGAAGATGGGGGACCCCAGCCACAACCTGCTGTGGCCACCTAGAGACACGCCATCCCAGAATATGCCTAGAAGACTGCACGCACGCACACCCTGTGGGGTGTGTTTCTCAGCAACTTCCAGAAGCTGTGGTGCTAGCCATGTGGCTCATCCAGCAGACAGTGCTTCAGATCCAGCTGACTTGATTTACCTTCACGTGCTTTACGTGACAAAGACCAGGAGCAAAAGCGACTTCGGGAGCAAAGAGTGTGCTACATCCTTCGGGTTAGAGGTCATCATTAAGGGAAGCCAAGGCAGTCTGGAGCGCAGGGCAGGAACCAGGACACAGGTTCACTGCCTTGCTCGCCAGGCCCCTGTCTTATACCCTCCCAGAACGATCTGCCCAGGGATGGCACCACCCACAGTGGGCTGGGCCCCCCTACATCAGTTAGCAAGTGAGACAGGGCCACAGGCCATCTGATGGTCGCACTTCCTCAACTGAGGTTCCTGTCCGCCTAGGCGTGTCAAGTTAACAGCCAGCATTGGCTAGCACACTGCGAGTTGGCTTACTGAAGCATCTCTTCCTTACCTTCTATGTAAATAGGAGCACCCATTTTGGGATGTTGTAGCAACTTTTAGTCCCCCAGAATGGTGACAGGGACAACAGTGTCCTTTCTGGTTCTCCCAGGGCCAGGGCACAGCTTCCTGTGTGTGCCATGCATGTCCGGAAGCCATTTTCACATAAGCAACTAGAGGAGATAAAAAGTTAAAAAAAATAATAATAAATTGTCTCTCTGCCCTCAAATTTGAGCCTGTGAAGGGAAATTTGGTTGACTGAGTTTGTTTAGGGATGCTGGATTTTGGAATCCTACACTGCTGAATTTTGAGTGTTCAGGGCTCTCATAGCCTCCCTATTTAAAATAATGCCGTTATTTGTAAAGTGAATTGACTCCACAAGTACTTTTCTCCTGCCCTGGAGATTACACACATTGGCCCAAATGGGCTTTTATTTTCCATTTTAATTTATACAGTATAAATACAAGGTTAGACTCCTTTAGAGTTAGAGGTTTCTCTGTACAGATGTTTCTTAAAAGCCTTTTTCAATTCATACTGTTGGTTTAAAAAAAATTTTTTTATTAGCCTGGCTGCCTGCCAGGATGGGGGAGGAAAATACTGTTGCATTGCTCACAGAACTGTGAGGCATCGGGTCCCTGTGCATTTCCCCACCCCCACCAGCTACAGGACTGTCAGCACCAAAGGGGACATAGCGACATCTTGTGGTCAACAACCAGATGCAGCAAAGAGGCGCCTCAGCTGGACTGGAGTGACCCAGTTCCTTCTCCCACAGGATTTCTTGATTTACTTATTTGCCTTTTATTTACCATTTGGCTCAGTTCACTCTAGATCCAGGTTGTTTGGTTTTTATGGAATGTGTTCAACTTTTGCCCCAGTAAGAAAAGATAAACCCACAGCCTTCTGGCAAGGAGGGAGGGCCATAACTTATGCGTTGGGCTTTTATTGAGTTCCTCATAAAAACAGTGTTGTGTAAGTAACTCTGTAATAAGTCTGGGAAATTTTTCAAACCTTTCCCCCTAAAAAAGGAGACGGGAAACATGAATGCCAAATGGGCTTTCTTTCTCTCGCCTAGCTTTGAAGGAGTTAATTGCTGGCTCGCTAACTTGATTTGCTCACTATTTAAGGAGAAATGCATAAATAATAACCGGGGATCTTCAGGGATCAAACTTGCTTGCATTGTCCTCAAAAATTCTGTAAACTAGGAGGCAGCTGTGTGCACTGTGTAGCAGGGAAGAGAAGTGAACGTGGCGTTAAGAAGGGGCAGAACAGGAGATGCTCAGTGTGACCCAAATATGCATCAGGGTGCAGCTGTCTACACAAGTGGGGCTCATTTGGAGGAGGGGGTGTGGACCCAGAAATGAACCCAGAAAATAATATGTATAATCCTATGTACGCTTCAACACAGCATTTTCATTGATAATAATTTTCTCACAGTTTTTTTTTCTTTTTTTCTTTCTTAACTGAACATAAATGAAAATCTTAGCTGGGAGGGGTCTGAGAGGTGGCTCAGTAGTTAAGAGCACTGACTGCTCTTGCAGAGGACCTGGGTTTCATAGGGAGCATCCACATGGTGGCCCACAGCTGTCTGTAACTCCAGTTCCAGGGGACCTGATGCCCCCTTCTGACCTCTTCAGGAACCAAGCGTTCACATGGCATGCATCCGCAGACACAGGCAAAACACTCATTCTCATATAAAATAAATATTTTTAAATTAAAGCCTTAGGAAAATTCTCTGCAGCTTTGAAAGGATCACACGCCTGCTTGTTTTTATTAAAATGAATAAATAAATCTCTATTTCAGAGGAAGGTAGAAACATGGAAAGGGTTCCTGACAGCGAGATGTGGAAGAGTGTATGAATCTGGGTGACCTCAGAGAATCCCAAAGCAGTAGCAAAGGCGCCTAGGAGGAGGTGAATGACTGCATTCCAAAGTGTTCCGGAGTCTCTCCCCGTGGCTGTAGTCAAAAGAACATCTCTCTGGGTATCCTGGGCAAACCAGGCTTTCCTCTGAGATGCTGTGACCTCACTCCCCTTTGTCTGGTATAAAATCAGCCCAGAGCTATGAATCCATTAGCTGCTATCTGCATGGTCCTGGGCCTCTCATGCAGCTAAGGATGGCCTCAAACTCTAGTTATAGCTGAAGATGGCTTTGAACTTCTGGTCCCCCTGCCTCCACTTTATAGGTGGATTTTTCTGTCTCACCAGCCAGCTCCCAAATCACAACACGGAGACTTATTATTGATTATAAAAAGCTCGGCCTTTTGCTTAGGCTTATTTCTAAGTAACTCTTTTTTTTTTTTTTTTTTTTTTTTGGTTTTTCGAGACAGGGTTTCCCTGTAGTTTCTAGAGCCTGTCCTGGATCTAGCTCTTGTAGACCAGGCTGGTCTCGAACTCAGAGATCCACCTGCCTCTGCCTCCCGATTAAAGGCGTGCGCCACCACCGCCCGGCTTCTAAGTAACTCTTACAACTAAACTTAACCCATTTCTACCAGTCTATGTGTTGCCACATGACTTGTGGCTTTTACCTGTCCTCTATCATGCCTTGCTCCCTCTGCGGCTGCTGGTGATTTTGCCCTTCTTCTTCCCAGAGTTCTCTTTGTCTGACTCTCCTGCCTATACCTCCTGTCTAGCTATTGGCCATTTAGCTTTTTATTAAACCAATCAGAAGGTGCCTTGTCAAACACATGTCTTTACCGTGTATAAAAGAATATTCCACAACACCACCTCGCGAGCACTGTTATGTGCTATCACTCCTAAATCTGTGTGGTACTAATGATCGCAAATCAGCTATGCCTGTGGCCGGTTAACCCCCGGTGATCTTCTCATCTCCACTTCCCAGCCCCGGGATTAAAAGTGCGTACTACCATGTCTGACTTCTTTATGTGGGTGGCTGGGGATCCAAACTCAGGTCGTTATAAAGTGCGGCAAGCGCTTTATCCACTGAGTTCTCGCTCCAGCTTACAGCAGCCCTATGACCTGGCTTCTCCACTCAGGGGGATTTATAGTGCAAAAGATTCACACGGGTATACAAAGCCACGTGTACACCGTCATTCACTACAACAGCGTTTGCAACAGCAGAAGACAGAGAGCACCCCAGGAGCCAACGACAGAATGAGGGTTACATATAAACTATAGAGACCATGTTAAAGAACACCGGAAGCCAGGAAAAATTAATAGAATATAATAAAAATATATGTGGGCTTATGTGAATAACTTACAAGACATATTGTCAAAAGGCAGGGTTTCAGATGTTGAGTTATAGTGAAAAGACGGGACTGCACTGAGTATATATATCTGCCCATGTGCAGAGTCAACCATTAGGAGGTTTGAGCGGGGCATTGGGAGATGGCTCACTGGTTAAGAGCACTGGCTGCTCTTCCAGAGGACCCCGGTTCAATCCCCAGCACTCACATGGCAGCTCACAACTACCTATAATTCCAGTTCCAGCAGATCTGACAACCTCATACAGATCTCCATGCAGGCAAAACACCAGTGCCTATGAAATAAATATAAATAAATAAAAATTTTTAAAAGCTACGAATGATGGATTACATAAATGAACAGGGACAACAGTATCTGTACTCCGGACATACTGTCCTCAGCTTTAACCCACTCAAAATGGCGAGACCTATCCTGATGCTCCAAGCTGTACTCCAGGAGGCCACCTTGAGGGGAGGAGAGGGAACCGTGTCCCAGCAAGACCTGGGATCCCCACTGTCTACTGTGACTGTCACAGCTCGAAAGGTGGTAGGACCTGGGAGCATGGCACCAACTCATGAGGCTGACCAAGTCTCATGCAATGGCCAGCTTTATTCAGAGCTTCAGAGGATTTCAACTCCGAGAGTTAAGAAGGTCTTGTGACGAGCTCAAGCTG
The DNA here is from genome assembly GCF_903992535.2 of Arvicola amphibius. Classification (NCBI taxonomy): domain Eukaryota; kingdom Metazoa; phylum Chordata; class Mammalia; order Rodentia; family Cricetidae; genus Arvicola; species Arvicola amphibius. The sequence goes on from NC_052055.2 coordinate 110,227,716, forward strand.
TGTACCATCACAGGGATAAGCCTCACGTGGCAGAAACATGTTTTCCCATAGAGGTCTGTAAAGGATGGATGGTTTCAACAGTTAATTAAATAACAGCAGCAAGCAATAACGAGTGAACTCACTCCTAGCCACTCCTCCTGGGAGGAGCACGAAAATGCATTCTGAGATCAACTTTGTGTTTTGAAAACACTGAGTTCACAAGACTTTTGTCTTGTTTTCTTGAGGTGTTCTCACAAGCGCTCAGAATTCTCCCCACTAAACTCCATTCCTAGATTGTGTTCCAACAATGTCCTTCAAATGCATGCCTTCTGCAAGCATGTGATGGGCATTTATTTATTTAATGTGTTTTGACTGCATATATATCTATATTGTGGTGTTGGATCCTCTGGAACTGGAGTTACAGTTGTGAGTTGCCATGTGGGTGCTGGGAATTAGAGCCAGGTCCTTTGGAAGAGCAGCCAGTGGTCTTAACTACTGAGCCATCTCTCAGCCTGAGGTTTTATTTTGAATCTTAATTAAGAGATACAAATTACATTCTGGTTAACAATGTATTTGCATTAGTTTTAAGATAAAAATAATAATAGAGGTCTTGGCCCTGGTCCTGGAAATGGGGCCGATACTCAAATGTTAAATGGTCCACCTGGGTATGCTTGCTCTCGCCTCCTGAGGGCCCAAGGGCAACCCGAACCCCTGAGATCACTTGCACCTCAGTTGCTGGGTGTGAAGATTTTTACGCTCATTATAAGCTAAAGAAGAAAGGAAGAAAAACCTAAAGGAGGCTGAGTGGTTCAGACAGAAGCATCCAAAACTAAAAATCAGAAGTTGAAATTCCACTGCAGGCAGATCCGACCACTCTCTTTATGAGGTTTTGCCCTAACTACTCTCTAGAATGTTTGATCTGATGTGTTCCTCTGTGCGATGCACCACGCCCATCTGTGCTCTATGTGCCGCGATATAGTTCATAAACCGGGCAAGGGGCTGGAGATTGAAACACACGAAGACTCACAGACAGAGACACGGGTCACCCTTGAAACAGGAATGCCCCAAGAATGCCCTCTTTATTGTGTTCAGGGGCAGCTTATATAGGGATAGCCGCTCCCCAGTCAAACGCACCAGAAACCACTCCCCTGCCATCAGGAACTCCTGAGGGTCTCGTGCTCAGAGCAGCTGTAGGCACTAAGATCAGGGGAAAACAAGTTGCTTACAAGAAATTCTGGATCTGAGGGTTCACAGCTCCCAACACCTCTGGCTTCAGGATCTAGAAATTCCAGTGCTTTCAACCTTGGCTTTCAAATGATATATTCTTGGGGGATGGGATGGCAAACATACTATGCCTAGGACTTACCCCACACTTCTAACTGGTATAGGACAGGGTTTAAGAAAAAATATTTCTCGTTCCCACCCCAACTTCAAGTGTGTTTTATTTAACTTTGTATCTCTAGTGTCTGATAGGCACTACTTACCAATTATTAGTTGAATGGGGAGAGAGAGAGAGAGAGAGAGAGAGAGAGAGAGAGAGAGAGAGAGAGAGAGAGAGAGAGAGAGAGAGAGGAGTGTGTCAGTAGATGGATGAATGGGTAAATGGATGGATGGAGTAGGACAGTGGATGGATGGATGGATGGATGGATGGATGGATGGATGGATGGATGGTCAGTAGATGGGTAGCTAGGCAGATGGACGAGTGGATGGACAGTAAACAGAGAGATGGATAGATGGGTTGAGAGGTAATGTTTTAGCTACTTTCCCTTGCTGTAATAAAACATTGACAAAAATCAATTTGGGGAGGAAAGATTTATTTGGCCTATACTTCCACTTTCTAGCCCATCATCAAGGGAAGTCAGGGCAGGAACGCAAGCAGAAACCTGGAGGCAGGAACTAAGGCAGAGATTATGGAAGAATGATGGTTACTGGCTTGCTCCCATGGCTTTCTTATATAACCCAGGACCCCCTGTCCAAAGGTGGTACCACCCACTGTGGGCTGGGCCCTCCCACATCAACCATCAACCTAGACAGTTTCCACAGGCATGTCCTAGTGATCAATATGCTGGAGGCAATTCCTCAACTGATACCCCTCTTTGGAGGGGACCCTTGTCCATGTCCAGCTGACAAAAACGAACCAGCACAGGTAGATAGATAGGTGGATAAGTGGATGTCGGGGTGGGTGGGTGGATGGATGGATGGTGGAGTATATTGGTAGATAGGTGGGTGGATAGGTGAGGAGTTAGGTGAATAACTAAATGAACCAAATGAACTTTAGTATAAGGTAGATGGCCAAATTTATTAGTTTATCAGTGATTCTCAACCTTCCTAATGCTACAACCCTTTAATACAGTTCAAGTTGTGCTCACCCCAACCATAAAATTTTCCTTGCTACTTCATAAAATGTTGCTGCTGTTAAGGATCATAATGTAAATATCTGTATTTCCTGATGCTCTTAGGCCACCCTCGTCAAAGGGTCATTTGACACCCCCCAAAAGGGTCCCATAAGTTGAGAATCATTGGTTTAGATAATAAAACAAAACGATTTTAAAAGACCGGGAGGGGGTGGGGGGTGGGTCTGTACAAATAGAAAGTCATTCTGATCGGCTCCTGAGAAGGACATGGCATTCCAGTCGCAGGCCAGAGCTCCACACATGGAAAGCTAAAAACAGCAGGCCCAGTCACATGACGGTTATGCAAGGGAAGCTTCACGGGGCACAGCTGCCTTCATCACTCAGGCTTCAGCTGCTTGGAAATGGAAACTCAGCCATGCCCTATGTATTACTTTATCCAAAAGATGCCAGGCTCCCTGCATGGCCACAGCCATCCACTGGCCTCAGCATGAGGCAGGCTGCCAGGATTCCTTCTGCCAAGGAATTTCTGCAGTCATTCCAGATAGCAAGAGAGCCGGTTCTGCAGAATTATTCTTGTTTTTTTTTTTTTTTTTTTTTTTTAAAGTGGGAAGACCTATGCACACCGGCTGTGAGGGCAGTTGGGAGTACTTGTTCACAGGCCAGGCAAGGGGCCTAGCTGCATTTATGGGTTTGGTTCCAAAAGAGTCACCTTTTATGGTCCCTCCAGGAGAACCTTGCAGGTCACCTCGTAAGCTCTAGGAAAAAATAAAACCTCCATATCAGGCGCCATGCAACTGTTCCGTTTGCTCTCTTAGGTAAGAGGACAGCATAGACCGCTGTTCCGAGAAAAGGGGCACACCAGTTCTCCATGGTGGAGGGAAACTGGGCCTTGCAAAGCCATTTCCCCGTGAACCAAAGGGTAAGTATACTGTGGCAGAGACTGGCACCAAAACTCTTCTCGTCTCCGAGCCTTCTTGCTGACCGGCATGGCTGTCTGTTGTGGTCTAACAGAACTTGATCACCACTGAAGGTGAGACACCCAGATCGTCAGCACAGGTTTTAACCGTCTTCTCATTTCTGTTGCTGTTGATTTTGAACTGTTTATTTGATGAAAAGCAGGGCTCACTGTGTAGCCCAGGCTGGCATAGAATTCATGATCTGCCTTTCCTTGCTAGTGATACCGGCCTGTACCACTTCACCCAGTTTTCAGTTGCCTTCTGTATGGACCAATTATGGAAGCCATGGGCATCATCAGTCTTGGTCCCCGAATGACCATCTGCCTCACTAAAGCCATCTTCTTACGGCCTTGTTCTAGGACGACAGATACAAACAAACAAACAATCCACTTCTATGATGTGAGGCATGACCCATTACTTCTTCCAGCAGTTAGCCAACCCTCCACAGACTATTCTGGGCAGACATGGCAGCGTCTGCAGACCTGCCTCAAATGCTACCATTGAAATGCAAGTACAACTCTCTTCCTGACCGTCAGGCCCAAATTGGCTTTAGAGCTGGCCAGGGAGTGTGTCGCAGGGTTCTGTGTAACTGCTCTGTGAAGACTGGGCAGGGCTGGTAAGCCCTGAACTCTCCATGACACCAATAATGTCTTGGGCACTCAGCATAAGGTGTGTTCATTCATAAGACAAATACATTTACACTGTGGTGCCAATATATTTCGCATGCTTCAAACATGTCCCCAGTAAGAGAAAGATTAAGTCTACCTGTAACAGAAAACGTTAAATTAAAGTGTAGTACTTCTTGTGCCGTTTGGATTGTCTTTCAACCCCCTGATGGATGGTACTAGCTTAAGCCCCACTTCCAGGGTGGACGCCTTGTTTGTGGAGAAATGGCTGATTTCAATGAGCAATGAAAACCTCTTGGGAAGCTTCCACCCAGGCGACACCTCTGCTGAGCTGTCTCGGGGTCCTGCCTAGTCCACAAGGGTGGACTGTGTGTTATCTAACAATGCTGCTCTTGAAGTCTGTTGCCAGAGTAACCAGAAGAAGAAAGCGTGGGGTGGAATGAAATGGTTTATTTATCTTGTTTCCTGTTAAAGCTCACAGAGTGCTCCCAGGGGACGTGCTGGGCCATTGGTGATGACTGTTTAAAGACGAGTGAGTGACTGAACATATAAAACCATTTTTAACCCACAGGAAAATCATGATGAAGATGTAATTCTTAGCCAGGTGTGGCAGCTCATGCCAGTGATCCTAGCACCTGCAGAGCTGAAGCAGAAGGATCACAAATTCAAGCTTAACCTGGGTTAGGGTGAGTGACAGTCGCAAATATACATACATACATACATATATATATACATACACACACACAAACACACACACACACACACACACACACACACACACACACATATAATCTCCACCATGTAATTCCCTTCTCCAAAATCTCCATCATAGATGAGAAAATTACAGTTTACTTCAAAGGGACACTCAGGAGAGCAAATGGGACTTTGGCAAATTGTGGAACCACAAGCAAGTGCAAGAAATTGCTAGTAAGTGGGGCACAATTATTCAAGTACCTTGAACAGAAGAGAAATGATTCATGCCTCACACAGCATTTACCTCTATTTCTAATAAAACAGAAAGCCAGGTTGAGGCTTACACTATAATCTCAGCATCTGCATTACATATTGAATTCTGGGCAAGCCTAGGCTTCAACATAAGATCCTGTCTCAAAAAAAATTCCAAATACAAGGGCTGGAGAAATGGCTCAGCAGTTAGAGGCACAGACTGCTCTTGCAGAGGACCCAAGTTCAAGCCCCAGCATTCATCAAATGCCTGTAACTCTAGCTCCAGGGATCCCATGGCCTTCAGAACGCTGTGCTCACATTCACTATCCATACAAAGACACCCACGCGTAACCTTTTTTAAAATCCAAATACATAATGTGTGTGTATGTATATGTATATGTATATATATACATATATATATACTTAAAAGTAAAATATTTACATACTTACATTGGAAATTAAAAATTGGAGGGGTTAAACTATATCATGTCCTATTGCTGCCACCAATGAACTCGAGAACTCCTGTCACCTGTGATCATATAGCAAAGTATTGCTTTTCTAACGTACAGCTTGAAGTGTCATTTGGTGTTTTATTGGGACGTTCACATTCATTATAAAAACATTCACGCCAGGTGGTGGTGGCATATACCTTTAATCCCAGCACTTGGGAGGCAGAGGCAGGCAGATCTCTGTGAGTTCAAGGCCAGCCTGATTTACAGAGTTCTAGGATAGCCAAGACTACACAAACAGAGAAACCTTGTCTCGAAAAACAAAAATCACATTGTTATATAATCGTCAATGAATCTGCTATAAATTATCAATAAACAGGCTTAGTGGTAGAATTACTTTAAATTTTTTTCTTTATACTTTTCTCCAAATTTTCTTAATAAACACATATAAAGATCTTTCTGATTTGAAACAGTTAAACAGGAAAAGTTCTGTTTATATCCAACTGTAACTTATACTTTGGACTGGAAAATGACTGCAGGTATTTTTTTTTTAAGAAATCTTTAAAATTGTTGAAGGAGAAAGGTAAGAATAAAAGCAACTATGCAATATGTATTTCATACTCAATTCAGAAGAAATAGCAAATAAAGCTAATCCCTGATCTTAAACTTCTTGATCAAACATTTCTCAAACCTATAGTTTTTTTAAAAAAATCAAAAACAAAAACAAAACAACAACCATCTGGAGGCTAGAGAGATGACTCAGCAGTTAAAAGTTCTTGCTGCCTTTTTGTTTGTTTGTTTGTTTGTTTTGATTTTTCGAGACAGGATTTCTCTGTAGCTTTGGAGCCTGTCCTGGAACCTAGCTCTTGTAGACCAGGCTGGCCTCAAACTCACCACTGCCCAGCTGCTTGCTGCTCTTATACAGAACCAGAACTCTGTTCACTGCACCTTCGTCAGTGGCTCACAACTGCAGGTATCTCCCGGGGATCTGATGCAGCTGTGCATTAATTAAAGACACAGTAACTTCCAGGCCCGCTGTGGCTACAGACTGTGTGGCATACACACATTCACACACATACTGAACCTTGCATGTATAACATATGATCTCTGTATAAAATGGGAATTTCAAGCAACACACCCAAATCTGTTTGAATCTGTAGAAAGAAAATCTTACAGAGAAAGGAAGGCTGAGCATTAACAGGCAAACACCCAGGTGCTGAAAAGCAAAAGTCAAAACTGAGGATTCTACCACACTACTTTGAACTTTTAAGTGCCCTGTGGATGTCATAACTATTCCAAAACCAAGTGTCCCTCCAGCGCTTGCTCTGGGAAGCCGGAGCTCACCACGGGTCTCTATGGAGACTGCCAGAACAGGTGGAGAGATGATCAGACCTGTGTCTCCAGGGAAGTGCCAAGCTGACCCCAGCTGGTTTTCTGCAGCCTGCTGGGGAGCTAGCTGTGTGTGGATCTGTCCTCTTCCTGCGGCTGCCATGCAATGAATACCTGCAAATTCTCTGCTCTAGCTGCGCACAGCTCTTGGCTGCTAGTTGGCCACACAGCCAAGGCTGGTTATGTTTCAGGTAACTTCCCTGTCCAATGTTCCCATGGCAGAACCCAGTTCAGCTGTGTTTCAAGTACAGCATGGCAAGGAAAACCTGGGGGACACCCCCAGGGAAGATTTGCATCCTGGGGGGTCCTGGACACATTTGCAGTAGACAGAGTCTTGTATTTCTTGTGAGTTCAACCACCTTCACTATTGAGGATGCTAATCTGGGATTCTTTGGCTATTCTGCTGTGAGTCACTTCTCTGCTTACGCAACCACTATTTATTTACATTGTAGGAAATTGTCAATAAGTCTAGTCTTGCTACTTAACTCATGATTGACAGCTCCTGTCTCAGCAGCCCTGTTCTGGGAAGTTTGGAGATATATATATATATATATATCAAAGTCCAATGTAGTGGCTCGCCCTTGGCAGGATTGCTAGGAGTTTGAGGTCAGCCTGAGCTCCATACTGAAGTCACAGCAAATCTCAATGAAAACAACCATGGCATTTTCTCTCTGAAGTCACCTATTAGTTTATAGTCTTGCCATCTTGACCAATTCCAGGTGTTGCCAGAATCCAGAACACTGAAAATACAGGCAGGTGCCATCATTTCCAACTCAGAAAGCAACTTAGGCCTGAAGATGCAGAGAATCTACAAATTCAGATTCAATCAGCAAAAACAAAATCATTTCAAGTACTGAAACAGGACTTTAATCCAAGGCACTGAGTATGTGTAGGCAGAAAGAAGTAACTCAGGCCGATGGTAGACAGCGAGGCTCAGGGGCTAGTGACTCCAGACTAGAGACAGAGAAGGCCATGGTTAAAGGTGGGCGAGTTGGAGCCCCTGGAGCAAAGCAGATATGCTTGTTCATGGGTGTGAGGTTCAGGAGAGGCACCACCTGAGACTGACGAGGGAGATGGGTCACCTCTCCCACTGCCCACCCGGAGATTCCATAGGGCCAATGCAGAAGCTAGCTAGGTAACCCAAGAACCTGGGAAACACGTCTGACAGGGAGAGGCCCCTGAGTCATGAAGGACAGCGGGGAAGGGCTGGTCAAAGAGCTGATGTGCGAGCAAGCAAAAGGCCTTGCACAAAGAACAAATGGAGACAAAGCGTGAGAAACGTGTGTGCACCCCTAGAGGAGGGCAGTGAGGGAAGCAAAGCCAACTGCGGCCATGCGGCTCAACTTGGTCAACATACTTCCCACAATGCAGCAGAGAGAAACAAAGTGTCAGAGCATAGTACAGTCCTATTTAGATATGATGGGCTGATAAACAGATCGCGACGGCAAGGGGAGTTGTGCAGTGTGATGGCTTAGCAAGTACAGGTGCCAGCCACCAAGCCTAACAGCCTGCATTTGATCCCAGGACCCACATGGGGGCAGAACCAACTTCCACAAGTTAGTTCTCTGACCTCCAACAAGTGTAGCATGGTGCTCCTATCTAGATTTTATAACACATTGTAGCTTTACAGAGGAGCTTAAAGAAGGAGCAACATAGGCCTGGCATGGAAGTTGGGAACACTTCCCACAATCAGTCCTTGTCCCCAGGATCTCTACACACACAGAAGGCACCCCCGTGTGTTATTCTGACTGACCTCTGGGCTTCCTGAGTAAGTAGCTGATCCCCTACATCAGTCTGCTTCTGTTTTCTCTGGCTTTAAGCAGGCACTGGCCTGTCTCACAAGGGCAAGAGACTATCCCTGATCCTCGGGGAAAGTAGATGCATGTTCTGAACACGACAGCACCCCTCCACAGACCTTTCTCTCTCAGACATTTACTTGCGGGGGGGGGGGGAGAGCACATACAGGCAAAAGCACATTATGTGTGCAGTCCCAAGGACGTTGGTTCTTGTTCACTGTGAGCGCAACTGGGGTTATAAAGCTTGGCAGCAAGGTGTTTTACCACCGAGACCCCAACCTTTTCCATTTCCTTTGACTAAAGGACCTCAGCAGGATAGCTTCACGAGTGTCAGAACCAGCTGAATGTTCCACATTAAACATCCTAGTCTTGGTTCTGTCTGCTGCTGCCATCTTGAATGTCCTAAGTTTACAGGGAGCTCCATGAGTCATGCAGTTTATCCAGGGATTTGGGAGTCAAGGACCAGATTCTTGGAGCTACTTCTTTACAGACACATCAAATACAGCATTCTTGCAGTATTTTTGAATAGTCTTTGCAGGGAAAATACACCTCAGATGTTAAATTCTGCCTTAGTCATAACTGACAAGTCCTATTCTAATCCTGTTAGATTTCTTTTACTTACTCTTTGTGTTTTCCCTATGAGCTAATGAAAAGTTCACTAGCAAGACCCACCGTTTAGCTCAGTTGTCCTCCTGGGCCAGCCCTGTACCTGGTTCCTAATGGAAGCTCAGTATCTGAACATCTAATGAAATCCCTAGAAACTGTGGTCGTAACCAGTGCTTTCTAGTAAGAGTGCACATGAAAGTCAGACTTAATCCCTAGAACATGATCACTAACACACACAACCCACTAGGCCTGCTGGCACTCATCTTGAGGAGGTTAGGGCGGGTGTACCATGTTCAAGGTCTGCCTGGGCCTCAGAGTGAGCTTAGGCAAGGCCAGCCTGGGTAATTTATGAGATCCTGCCTTAAAATAAGTAAAGGCCGGGAGGCGGTGGTGGCACACGCCTTTAATCCCAGGACTCGGGAGGCAGAGACAGGTGAATCTCTGTGAGTTTGAAGCCAGCCTGGTCTCCAAGAGCTAATTCCAGGACAAGCTCCAAAGCTACAGAGAAACCCTGTCTCAAAGAAAACGACAACAACAAAAAAGAGGAGGAAGAGGAAGAGGAGGAGGAGGAGGAAGAGGAGGAGGAGGAGGAGGAAGAAGAAGAAAAAAAGAAGAAGAAGAAGAAGAAGAAGAAGAAGAAGAAGAAGAAGAAGAAGAAGAAGAAGAAGAAGAAGAAGAAGAAAAAGAAGAAGAAGAAGAAGTTAAACAACAGATTGGGGATGTAGCTCAGCATAGGGGACCACGTGTCTAGAACACACAAGGCCCTGTGTTGACCCCATAGTACTGCAAAAGGAAGCAGCAAATGCAGCTATCTCCACAGAAACTGGTATAATGGGGAGACATTTCTCAGCATTGCTTCAAGGGCGCTTTTCATTTCCTCAAGGTTATCACCAGCATCCTAGAACTTGCTTTAATGTACACCATGGGAACTGCCTGGCCTTTGCAACATTAGTGGTATCCTGGGTGCATCTGACTGTACCTGATTTTCAGAAAGGCTCCCCTTTTGGCACAAGCACTGTCATTCCCACAAGTGTCCTTAGATAAGACGGCTTCAAGAACATAAAAATATCTTGCTTTCTCAGGACGAGAAACAAACAAGCAGAGTCATCACCACAGGGACTTCGGAGGGCTGAGGCAGGGATTGGAGCATTCCATGTGTCGTGCACACTCCACACGAGGGCTGCAGGCATCTTTTAACCGGCCAAAGTGACACAGGGTAGGAGGGCAGGGATATTTACAGCTCACATGTTTATTGCCCTCAAAATGAATTCCCAAAAACTGTCTCAAAGACTATACATAAAAGACATTGCTGATGAACTATGCATCGACAATTGCATAGTTAAATGCATACAAATATGCTTTATGTCCCTAGGTCATCTAGAGTTTAATGTGTCCTTAAACACATCGCTTCGCACTAAACAAAATAGTCGTTGGTGGCTAAGCAAAGAAATTACTTCCCAAAGCTTCAGCAAACACAACGGCCTAGCTATTGGCAGCAGAAACAAGGAATCCTTTAAATCCATTTGATCCAAATGGAAAGTGGAGGAAGTGAGATGTCTAACAGCAATAAAACCCTAGACAAAACACTGCCATGAAACAGGAGGCCTTATTTACCCCATCCAAGCCCAAGGTAGCTGGGCAATTAGTTTTCTTTAAACAACAGCTTGCTTTGCTGACATCTCATTTTTCAGAGGCAGCTGTTAGCCAAATATAGCCCTGTTTATTCGCTCCCTAGAAGGCTGTTTTAAAAAGAGCTTCTTCTGGTAAAAATGTTGCATCATGGAATTGGGGACAATGTGAAAAGTAGGGCTGGATGTTTGTGTTCAAATAAACATCTGCTTAAGTCCAGTTTTCTGTTCCCGAGGAATCCTTTCATTCCGTGCCATTAGGCACACTAAATGGTTAAGTCTTCCTTGTTTCGGGTCACGCTGGATTCCAAATATAAAAGGAGAAATTTCTCAAGGCCGAGTTCTTTGTTCTGGCACCGGGAGACCAAACGTGATACTACCTGGGTACAGCTAGTGTCTGGCACACAGTTGTAAGGAAGTTGGTTTGTCCTTGTTGATTATGAAGATAGAAAATTTCCTAGAGCACCACATGGTGACTTCTGGCTAAAATCACAGTTCTCATGAGGCTGAGGCAGGATGAGCTTCAGGTCAGCCTGGCTGGTGGTGAATGCCTTTCCAGGAAAGCCTCCACAACCGAGACCTAGTCTTCAATTGCCCTTGCTTCCAAGGGCACTAGCTACTGACGACAACCGTGCTGGGTCTCTGGTTTACTTCTCAGTCTACTGTCTGGGAACAAAATCCCTTGACACAGGCCTCTCAGTTCTGACACCCACCCACTCCTTAGAAATCAGGGTCCTTATTTTGGCGTGAGAGTGGTTCCAAACCATCTAGGATGGTTGTGAACTCACTCTGACTGCAATGTTTTAGAAGCAATTTTGCATCCTTTTACACCAGGAGCCAGAAAGCCCAAGAGCCATTCCCCACTGCTGTGTAAGTCTGTGGCCCTCTCGTGGAAGAAAACAAAGACTAATGTCATGACTGAGAACGAGGAAGTTAAGATTTACTGTTCTAAATGGGTGAGGCACACCAAAGATGGGGGTGGAAGGCGTGTGCCTGTTCTACGCTTGTTGGCATGGGTAGAGTCCAGAGACTGCTCATCATAGTCCAGAGGGTTGCATTGCAGGCCGGCAGATTTCTGAGAGCCCAAGACCAGCCTGGTACACAAAACAAGCCGGTCCAGTACAGCTAGGGCTGCTATACAGAGAAACCCTGTGTGGAATGCCCCCATCCCCACAAAAAGGTCTCATTCTGCCCGTGGACAATTGTGGTCATTTCATATTCACAATTATTTTTCATTCGTGCTTGCCCTTGATAGGTTTCCAGAGCCCATCGAAGCAGCCAACTCTTCTTGCTCATGAAGACGCCTGCCACCATGAGGGACTAAGGCCAGTGGCAGTGCCGCTGGGCATGAAACCTGTTACAGAGACCACGATACAGCAATCATCCCTGCCGTCTCACATCGTATTTTTAGAGTCTGAACTGTCTGGGAGTAGCACTCCACTCAGTCACCACTGGGGCTCCTTCCAAACACTAAGTAGTGATAGTAATTAACCACCACAACCGCGTTCGTTACCCAGTTACTTGTATAACAGAGAACACCGCGGTGATCATTTCACGAGGACTGCGCCTCCAGAAGATTGTTTTTTATTTACTTTTCTACACTAAACAGTAGGTACTACGGAGGAACACTTCAAACTCTACAGGTCCTCTGGAAGGTAGATTAAGGACAACAGCACTTGATGCTAAAATAGAAGCAATGCTCTATAAGCAAACTTAAAAAAAATTAAAGTATAATCTAACTTCAAGTGTGCTTCAAATTGGGAGTACTTAAATCATGTCGCACTAATCACTGTGTTCATCAGTACTCTTGAGATTAAATGTCAGAAACCCAATTCCAATTAAGCATTAAAAAAAAAAAACCTGGGAAGTGGAGGTGAGGAGGACCAAAATCCCCAACTCATACCCCAAAGAAAACATAAGGAGGCTCAGGTTTTAAGGCAACACTGAGGGAACCAGGGCCTATGACCAACCGACACCCCAAGGCTCTCTAGTCACGCCCCCCCTCCCCCGCCCCCAGTTTACATGAGCAGCAGGAAAACATCATCACGTGAGGGTTTCTGGAGCCAATGGCATTTGCCAACCACTCACTACCGATCTGCCTAGGTGGGACCTATGAGATGGGTGGTAACAGTTAGAAACCCCTAGGCTGGCCTCCAGCACTGGGGTTCTCTCACTTGAGGAAGTTTCTGGAAACTGAACGGACTGAAGACTATTTTAGGGAACTTGTTCCCTCCATGTGAGACAGAAGCCACTACAATCGGAGCATAACGCTACAGGAACTTCCCTGACTCCAGCGAAAGACAGAGGACAGAGTCTGAGCTGGCGAAAGGAACAAAACATGTCAGCTCAGTCTTTAAGACTCTCCAAGTATTAAACTAAAGCCCTTCAGCCCTCCCATTCTGAGAGGAGCAAGAGCTCCCGATGGTTCTTTTAACTACTAGCAGATCAGGCTGCTTCTAAGAGTTACACTAAGCAACATAACTTCCAAAGTGAGTAATTTCAGCTAAATATTTGGACAAGGCCGTTTTTAGACGCTGCTAATAAACAGTGCTGTCAAGAGTTTCAGCGGTTTTCCGGTTAGACTTGGACGCAACAACCTAAAAAACTGTCCTTCCGCTCTCGACAGTCATAAAACTTGGCCCATTTTGGTGCACGTACATGTTGGTTTTATGTTACTAAAAAGCCCTGATGATCTCTCATATCTTGGGCCTTCTCATCCACGCTTAAACACCAGTAGAGAAACTCTCCGAAGGCAGATTATAGTCTCCATGTGGCAAGAAACTGACAAGAAGACTGCAATACCCAGAGGACAAAGGTCCTTCAAAGCACGAAACTGGGCGCAGCTCTGAGCAGCGCTGAGTCTGAGAGGATTCTCCACAATTCCTCGCAGCAAAGTCTACTTCTGGGACAGTAACAAACAGCCACCACAGTGAGATCTACACATATACAGAATTATTATATTTAAATTCATATGGAATATTTACATGTTAATTAAGTTATATGTATGAAATTAGGAAAAGTCCAGGTGATGGTTTACAAACAAACAAACAAACAGAAGAAAAATATACAAGACAGGAAGAGAGCCAACAGGAAATGTGGCCCTGCCACAGCAGGCAGGGACTTCCCACAGAAAACTACATCTTCTTAATCTGATTGTCCAAGTCATCAAAGTACGGGTGCTTCAGGGCCATTTTGCCAGAGATTCGTTTGGCAGGATCATAGACAAGCATTTTCTGGGAAGAAAAGGAAGAAATAAACTTAGAAAATGAGCCCTTTAAAAATCCCATAAGCCTTAGCTTCCTCCAGCAGTGAGCCATGCAAGTAATTGCCTGCTTAAGGGAACTTCACCAGCTCACTATCAAGCCTGCCCTCTACCCCTCCAAGATGCTCAACTCACGGATCTGTTATAAATTATAAAATAAGCACGCAGACAGTTTTAAAACCAAAACATAAATTTACAGATTATCTAGTTAATTACATCTACCATGAGAATTTCATATCCATCTGGTATTCACAACGTTCCTGAAAAGGTGGCGGTCAACTACTGTGTTACATGATACAACGCTTGGCTAGGCCAGTAAAGGAAAAAACCCACAATGTGTTTTTATAAAGACAGCTACAATAGATGGATTATTTACAGTATACTTATATACTCTAGAGAAAGTATTTGATCTTAAATTTGTTCATACATATTATCTTTATAGAAAATTAATAAGACTAAAAGCCCAACCCACCCTGACCAACAGGCCTTTGAATTACAATGTAGTGGAGGAAGACCTTGAAATTCATGATCCTCCTACCTCTACCTCCCAAATGCTGGGATTATAGGCAGGTGCCACGACACCAGGTTTATATGCTGCTAGAGACCAAACCCAAGGCTTCGTGCATGCTGGGCATGATACTGGCATGGCTATTCCCTTAAGCCTGACAGATACCTTTGCTAACTAGTTACCACCTAAACTGCTGCATTCATTTAGAATTTTATAACGCTTTGAAGACATGTCAGTTAATCCTCAAAGAATATGCTGCATTCTCCAGATTAAGACTCCAAGTCTCTCCAGTATATTAAGAAATTTGTCCAAATCAGGCAGCACTCAGGAGGCAGAGCTAGGTGGATCTGGCCAGTCTTGTCTACATAGCAAGTTCCAGGACAGGCTCCAAAGCTAAATAGAGAAAGCCTTCTTGAGAAACCAAAAGGAAAAATGAAAGAAAAGAACTTGCCCAAATCTGGAAACAAGGGGGAAAAATAAAATGAAACCTGAAGCCAAGTCTAATCAATAATCCACAGTGGCTTCCAACTGTGGGAAATTTTGCTTCTCAGGAGCCAGCTAAAGACACAGCCGCTGCTGACCGATGCACACTGCTGTCTTCCGGAAGAGTGCAGAGGACAATGACCCTGCCACAACGCTCAGCAGGAACAAGGTCACAGCAACAATTACCCAGGGTGTCAACTCCACTGAGGAAACTGGTGTGCAGGATTGACTTTTGTTAACTGAAGTGAAATTCTTTACATTCAAAGCTTGAGAGTTAAGGATGTAATCCAGTGGAGCCCATGGCCATCCTCCCTACCTCCCATCCATGACCCCCAGCACCATAAAACAAACAAGCAAACATGACCAGCAGACTGGACCCAGGATATGGAATGTTCCCAAGTTGACAACACCAATACGTGAAATGTGTATGGGCTGCGGAGTCTGAACAAACCTGAACTCCATTTGGTGGCACAATCTATAGATTATAATGGAGTTGAAAGACCAACTGGAATGTATATTTGAATCCTTCTATAAATTAAAATTTAAATATTGCTCTACCTAAATATTTCCTAAAGCAGGCCTTTAACAGTTATTATTCTCTGCATAATTTTTTAAAGAAAATAACTGCTATCTGGGTGAAGCAATGTAACTGAAGAAAAAAACAAAATTACAGTTAGTCTTTCCAAGGCTTTTTAAAAGAGAAAACTAGGCCAGCCCTGAGAAACGGCACTTACGCTGTAAAAAGCCTGAATAACTCAAATTATCAAGCAGTTGTCAACATAGTGCAGTATGGTAAACACACAAAACAGCCAGAAAGAAGTCATTACAATTCAGCAACTACTCTGGGCTAAAAGGGTGTGTGAGCCCTGGCCTGCTGCAGCGTGTCTACTACCAGGATGAGAAAGTTTAACATTCAAGACCACTAGCGCTTCCTGTCTCAAAGGCAGTGTTGCCAGGCGCATCGAACCCCAGGACTCTCCTCCTGCTCCATGCTCAGTCACTCCCATGGGTCACTGTGAACATGCACTATGCTCAAGCCATAAAGCACAGCTGGCTTACTGAGAGCAAATCCAAGCCGTTTTCATCCAGGTTCTTGACGTGGGATGCGAGGCTCCCTGGCTTCCACTTGGGAAACGTGTTCTTGTAGTCCTGCAGAGACTCTACTTCCGGCCACACTTCGTTGTTTGGAGTGCCCAGAGCTCTGAAAGAAAAACAAAATGCGGGGTTGGAGAGATGGCTCAGCGGTTAAGAACACTGGCAGTTCTTCCAAAGGACCAGGGTTCAATTCCCAGCACCCACATGACAGCTAAACTGTCTATAACTCCAGTTTCTGGTGATCTTATACCTTCACACCAATCCACATAAAATAAAGTCAAATAAATTATTTTTAAAAAAGAAAAACAAAATGCTATCTCCTACACGGTACCTTTATTATTTAACCTTATAAACTTTTAATAGTTTAGGTATAAAACACAATTACCTGAAAATCCTGAAGAGCTGGTCAATCTCTGAATCGCCATGGAAAAGCGGCTTCTTCGTTGCTAGTTCTGCAAATATGGTACCTATACTCCAGATGTCAACAGGGGTAGAGTAACGAGCTGATCCCAGCAACACTTCTGGAGATCGGTACCACAGCGTCACTACCTGGTACAAGACAAGCACAGAGTAGGCGTGCTATAGCTGCTTCAGTGGGCTGTCTTTAGAAAGCTGTGTAGGTCTCACCAGGAGTTTAAGTCAATTAACAATATACAAAATACTTAGCTGAAACTAATTATTTATTTATAAGTTCTGCCCATTAGTGGGTAAAAGCAATGAACATCTTGCTTTTCAAATCATTAAAGTAGAAGGATCAAAGTAGCTATAGCCTGACTGGGCTTAGTGGTACACACCTTTAACCCGAACACTTCAGCACATGAAGGCAGAGGCAGGCAGATATCTGTGAATTGGAGGCCAGCCTGGTCTACAAAGTGAGTTCCAGGCTAGCCAGAGCTACATAGTGAGATTCTATAGTCTTGAAAAACAAACAAACAAACAACAACAAATAGTCACAGCCTGATATAGTCCAAAAAAACTAGAGCAGAAAAAGCACTAAATACTAATGATGGTTTGGGAATGGTACTGTACAAAGTGCAGGTTTTGTTTAAATGTTAACATGGTAACTAAAATTAACAGGAACATTGATTAGTGATTTGGAACTAACCAACCATAGTAGTATATTCATCAAATTAGTGACTCTGTGACCTCTTAAGAACAAGGTCAACAGCAGTTACAGCCAAAGATAACTCGTGTAACTGAAAAATAAAACAGAACAGACAAGACAGGGCCGAGAAGGCAGTCAGTGAGAGCATGAGCAGCCTGAGCCCCAGCACTACATTCACGGGCACAGCAGTGCCCACTCAGGATCTCAGCACCCAAGAGGCAGGGGCAGGCATCAACACTTACCCAGAGAATGTGAGGGCAGAAGACCCTGCCTCAAAAACCAAAAGAAACAAGGCAGGAAAGGGACAAGGGTCTGGTCACCTGACACCATGGACTCCAGATTCACAACTCCCCAGCCGTCAATGTTCTTGGGCTTATACAAGTTAATGCCTTTTCAGAGAAACAGAGGAACCCAGTCTGGTGATGTAGACTACAATCCCAGCTCCCAGAAAGGTAGGATTCGCAAGTCCAAACCTATCTATCTAGTCCGGTGACTTCAAAGCCAGTTGGGACAACTTAGACTCTTCCTCAAAGTAAGAACACAGTTCAGGGGTAGAACACTTGCCTGGTATATGAGGCCCTAGGTGCAAGGCCCACGGCGGAGGAAAATAAAAACAACCAACCACATGAAATACCAACAGTCAACAGAACACTGACAAAATTTGATAGGGCCATGGGTACAGCTCAGTGATAGAGCACTTGACTAACATGGGCAATCTCTACACTCCCTCCCTTAACTATAATATAGTTACCGGTTCCTAAATGTATGGCAATAATATAGACCTCAGACAACAAAACCTGCCTTTCAGTTAATCTAAATGGCCACAGCAGGGTCCAGTTAGAGGGAACCACAGCTCTGGGAAAGATTGATAAAGAGAAGTAAAAATCTCAAAAGCCCTACTTCTGCGAGGCCTCTTCAGGAATCTCCCCCCGGTAAGAGATGCCAACAGCTCCAGCTCCATTTTCACAGAGTGGAAACATATCTATTTCACATTTAGTAAAAGCAACTTCCGAGACAAGAAGCAATAACCGATACTACCACAGCAGAATCTCTTTCTACCTGAGAATTTCTTTCTCGGTGTAAAGACCACAATCCAGCTTACCTCGTGTGTGTACACTCTAATCGGTATCCCAAAAGCTCTGGCAAGGCCAAAATCTGCCAGTTTGATTGTGCCTTTGTCATCGATCAATAGATTTTGAGGTTTCAAGTCTCTGTGGAGAACTCTTCGGGAGTGACAAAACACAATCCCCTGGAGGATTTGGTACAGGTAACTCTAGAAAAGCAAGTCAGAAATTTAATCAAGTTATGATGCAAAGAAATAGTTATACTATCAAACGATCTTTCAGGCCCCTTTAGACTAGACATATATGAACTTTATATACAGTATATGTGTATGGAAATATGTGTCTATATTTACCCACGTAAACATTTAAAATTTTGTCCCCTATCTTTAGGTCCTACATTAGCTTCCTGGGAAGACGTTTCCTCAACACATTCACACCAAGTGCTTCTCTCTTGAATAAAGTTGCTCATTTTCATTTCTCGCTCCACACATACACTTCCTCTTTGGACATCTGACTTCAAAGTTTGAAATGAGAAAAGATGTAAAAGAGATAACACTTAAAGTTCAATCATAAGCTAATTCTCAAGTGTGTGGAGACACGAGTATGTATGTGCATGCACACACCATGTACCAGGGCAGAGATGGAAGTCAGTGTCTTCCTCTATACTTCCACCTTAGTTTTTGAGGTAACATCCATCTCTCATTAAACCTGAAGTTGGTTATTATGGCCAAACTGGCTGGCCATTAAATCCCTGGGACACATACCCTTCTCCTCTGCCCTTCAGGCTCTGGGTTTATAGAAGTACACACTACTACACAACTCATAGGGATGCTGGGAATCAGAACTCAAGTCCTCATGCTTACAACATAAGCATTTTCCCCAGAGGTGCCCCAAGCCTGACAATCTAGGGCATTCTCCTGATTAGTGATTGATGCTGGAAAGCCCAGACCACTGTGGGTGGTGCCACCCCTGAGCTAACATATATGGTTCTTGGTTCTTTAAGAAAGCAGCTGAGCAAGCCATGAGGAACAAGCCAGTAAGTAAGCAGCACCCCTCCATGGTCTCTGCATCAGATCCTGGCTCCAGGCTCCTACCCTGTTTAAAATTCCTATAAGTCAAAAGTCAAAGTGGAAAAAAAGAGGTAATAAAAGGAATTATCTGTGTGTTAATAAAAAGACCTTTGAAATCACCAAACAATCTTAATATAGAAAGATCTGTGAATGTACAGGCTATGCATAAATCATGTTAAATATCAAGTAAGATAACTCTAATAAGCCCCTTTACATAAAACACTGAGATTATTTAAAAGATACAGAGTCAAATTTTGGTAATGATGTAATAAATAACAACTGATTTTTTAGAGGTCATACTGTTCTATCTGCCAGGCTCTTAAAATATAAACACATTTTATCCCAGTTCCCAAGAATTCATCTTTACAGTGAAATAAAGGGGTGGGCTCAATGCACAAGCCTAGAATCTCCACACTTGGCAGACAGGTTGGAGGATGGGAATTCATGGGCAGCCCCCATCACACATAAGGACAATCATTGGAGCACGGTCTAAGGAATAGCAATCACTAAATTACTAAGTAAATAAATGAAAAAATATGGAAATTATTTATTAAAGCATTTATGAAACAAATAAAAAGGCCAACTAATGTGTGTGCAATACATATACAGAAATGATCCCATAGTTTATATGCATACAAAGCCAACATGACAGTGTCTGCAAGAAGACAGGCCGGCAGCTTAGCAGAAAAATATAGCTGGTTTAAGGTCAAGATGCCATTACTTTAGACATTTAAAATATACATACATTTGCTAAGCAAAATGCTTGCCTAGTTATACACAATGCCCTAGGTTCAACACCCAGCACCACATAACAATAAACGATATACACATTTATAACTTAACTGAAATACAATGTTTTCATTAGCTGAAATGTATTTTTCACAGAGTAAGTCCACCTAGCATCAGCCACAGTGTGGCACTTACGTCCTCAGACACTACTTTTTATTTCCTAAAACTGTCTGGTATTGAAGTTAAAATGGGCAAATGATGATCTGTGTGAAAAAAATTAAACCTTCTCTATTTCTATTTTCTTACAGGTTTTCCAACATTCACCCACAAAACACAAGGATGAGCCCTACACTCAGAGCGTATTAATAAAAGGATGTAAATCTTTACCTTAACGAGTGAAGAATCCATGAACTGACCGGGAGGGATAGAATCCAAGTACTTCTTGAGATCCATGGACAGGAATTCAAAAATAAGATACAACCTGGAGTCCTGCATGAGCACATCCTGAAGACTAAGAGAAAAACAGAACATGAGAGCCCAGATAATACCTCTGCCTAGCGCTTTCATAAGCACAAATGCTTCTGAGAGCCTCATGACGACCAGAAGCTTCTCATCAACCGCCTTCACACTGAAGACTTGAGGAAGGCCTTTCAGGACAGTAAGTTATGTCTTCCTGTAGCTTGTCATTTGTCCCTAGCTCGTCTTTCATTGAAGTAAATTATGGGCATTAGTTGAACCTGACTTTAACAGCTGCTTCCTATTCCCAGTCCCAGCACAATCGGTTAGAACCCAGGCCAGGGAAAGAGGCCTATCACCCCAAATGACAGAGGCAGAAGCCAGGAGGTTAAGGCAGAGGACCTCCAAATTCAAAGACTGTGTGGGCTACAGAGTCAAGGCCAACTGTGTGGGTAATTTGGTGAGATCCTGTCTAAAAATCAATTTAGAGGGCTGGGTGTGGTTTAAGCCCATAGTCCCAGCACCTGGGAGGCTGTTAGAGCACAGCAGTCAATCCCAGGCCACTTTGGGCAAGCTAGAGTCAAGTCTTGTCTCAAAAGTTCAAAACCCCACCGGGTGGTAGTAAAGTGCAACCGCTAATCCCAGCACTTGGGAGGCAGAGGCAGGAGAATCTCTATGAGTTCAAGACCAGCCTGGTCTACAAGAGCTAGTTCCAGGGCAGGCAACAAAGCGAGACAGAAAAACCCTGTCTTGAAAAACAAAACAAAAAAATTCAAAACCCCAAAATTAAGACAGCCTGGAATACAGCTCGGTGATAGAGCACTTTCTTGGCATGGCCAAAGACCTGGGTTCGGTACCAAGTACCACCAGAAATTCTAATGAGCCACTAGACAACTTCCTCAAAGATCCAGCCCAAATGAGCCAATAAAAAATTAAAACATTTCCCCCACTCTGACCTAGCTACTTGGGGACCTGGGCTCTGAAAATCGGGGCTGACAAAGTTCTTCTTGAGAGGGCTTCTTTCTCCCACAGCCACCATGTCTTGAATTCTTTTGTTCTCTTTATCTCCTAGCATCACAGTCAACAAAAATAAACAGACTATATCCCACTCCACCCAGAAACTAAGCAAATGTAAAAATTCCCACATTAAAATTCATCTGAAGTAGGACGGGGAGAAGTTTCAATTCAGATGTAGCGCACCTGACTATATTTGGATGGCGGAGTTCTTTTAATAGAGAAATTTCCCGGATGGCAGTACTAGGCACTCCTTCTTCCTCACTTTCAAGTCTGATTTTCTTCATGGCCACTATCTGGCCAGTAGTCCTGTGTCTACCCTTATACACCACACCATAAGTACCTGAAATGAAGCA
This sequence comes from Arvicola amphibius, assembly GCF_903992535.2. Taxonomy (NCBI): domain Eukaryota; kingdom Metazoa; phylum Chordata; class Mammalia; order Rodentia; family Cricetidae; genus Arvicola; species Arvicola amphibius. The sequence continues at coordinate 110,249,586 of NC_052055.2, forward strand.
AAGAGATTTTTAAGTGAACCCTTAAGGTATCACATGATAGATATGCCTGCGGTGGTCACCTCACACATACTTAAACACTCACTTCCAAAAAGAAACTGAAGGTAACCACAACCTAACATACACAGGGTTTAGGAATAAAATTCATGGAATCACCCAAGTCTCGCACAATTAAGCTTCCTCCATGAGCCAGCATACAAACTGAAATTCACCTGTCAAGTATCCTGAATGCAATTAAAACACTGTGTAAACTGAGGCTAAGAGAACAGTCCCAAGAGGAGGCACTGTAACACTTTCAGAAAACTGTAACGACTTGGCCTTCTGTGATACTTTTACACATCCCAAAATGTAGTCAACAGTCCTCATCCAGCAGATGAGAGGAGCAGAGGCAGAAACACCAGGCATTTTTATTTAGCCCAACAAAGCTGCTACTGCTATAGTAGGAAGTCTCCCTTCTGTTGAGAATGTTGGCAACACTAACCTGAGTGTCACATGAACGGCAATGGCACAATGGGGTATGGCAGGCACAAGACAGACCTAGCGCACACCTGTGCTGCGTGCACTTCTCCAGATGTCACAGGTGCCTTTTAACCTCGGGTCCAGTTTAAAGAAGTACTAAACCCCTAGCTACATATACAGTGTTGAACAGCTTTTCATGGCATCAGCATGACTTCAGCCATGCCTAGAACACCAGGCCTGGTGACACACAGCTGTAACCACAGCTACTTGAAAGGCTAAGGCAGGAAAATTTTCAAGTCGGAAGTAAGCATAACTTGGTGAAAGCTGTCCCAAAAGACAAAAAAAAGGCACAGTGTACATGCCTGTAATCCTATCACTTAGAAAGCTGAGACAAAGTTAGACCCTGTCTAAAAAACCCAAAGGATTAGAGCAGTTTCTTTCAAAGATCTTAAGCCACAGCTTTTATTGGTTCTAAGAATCCATCCAATGATCAACTGCTAGAATATTACGCAGTTTGCTCAGCGGCAAGTTGACATCCACATAATCTTTGTTCTAGCATTTGTTTTGCTTTTTTTCATGCTGGCCTTGAACTCAGAGATCCGCCTGCCTCTGCCTGCAGTGCTGGGACTAAAGGTGTACACCACCACGGCCCAGCTGTTGTTAAGATTTTTTTTTTTTTTTAAATTCCGGGACAGGGGCTGAAGAGTTGGCTCAGAGGTTAAGAGCTTTGCCTGCTCTTCCAAAGGTCCTGAGTTCAATTCCCAGCAACCACATGGTGGTTCACAGCCATCTGTAATGAGACTTGGTGCCCTCTTCTGGCCTGTACTGTATACATAAAAAAAAAAATAATAATTCCGGGACAGTTTGTTTTCCTAAACAATTCAGGAATTTTAATGATGTTACTTCAAATAAAATCCTTACTATTTTGACCAAATGCTAGGTGACATTAAATAACCAAAATATTCCAAATAAAAAAAATGACTACATTCTGTCTGCAAAGTCATAGTCAATCTATGCACTACGTTCCTTAAGGGTGGATATCTGACTTGTATGAAGCACATGGTAGCTAAGCCATTAGCAAGAAGATGCTGTATGAGCAGTCTCAGTTAGCAACATATGTAACACTCCAATAAAACATGATTAATTCTGAATTCCTACAGCATCTTCTGTTTCCTCACAGTGTACTACTTCATTCCTTGAATAATGTGAAGAACTAACTCATGGTTAGCAGAACACTCAGTAAATGATTCTTAGACAACACAGAAGTAGTTTTTTTGAGTATCTTAACTCCTGGGTCTTCTCAAAAGAACGTCTGCAATAGGCAATAGGGCTAAACAAAGCACAACCACTTTACTTGTTAATCACCAAACACTATTCGTTAAATAAATAGTAGATTCTAGGAAATTCATGTTTTAAATCATTAAATATTGGGGGGGGGATCAAACAAGGCTGGAGAGCTAGATGTCTCAGGTTCAGAATCCATACTGCCCTTGCAGAGGACCAGGCCCAACACCAGACAATTCACAACCACCTGCAGCTCCACTTCCAGAGTGGCCTCTGTATACCTGTTCAAACCCAGTCACCTGCATACACCTAGAATCCCAGTCACCCTGGGGTAGAGGCCCAATAGCACTGGGTGGTGAAAGCCACAAATCCTCATCAGACAAATGTCCCTGGAGTGCTTACTAATGCCAAGGAAGTCTGCACCAACCAGGGCATCCAGCTGTGTGACCTGAGGACGCCTTGCTGGGCATGGTGGCCAACAACACACAGGTGACTAGGAAAATGCTAACACGGTAAAGACCTATTTTATAACTTATCTACTAGTTTGACCAGGTAGTTGGTATTAACACAAGAAAATTCTATGTGGGCAGTATCACCTAGTTTTCAAACTATTTCAACAAGTCAGTTTTCCAGGACAGACTACACAGAACTAAGACAGCCAGGCAGAGTAGAGCAGACAAGCCTCGAGGCCAGACAAGAGCTCAGGAAAGCAGGTGAAGGTGCTCCAGTACCTGAGCTCCTGTGAGAGATGTCAGCCCCAGTCTTCGTGAAGCTTACAGGACTAAAAGGAATACTGGGGAAGATGCAAAGGATATGGCCAAATCCCTTCAACTAGAACCGCAGTTCTCAGCATGTGGGTTGCAACCCTTTGGGCCAACCATACAGGGTCACCTAAGACTATCAGAAAACAGGTATTTGCATTACAACGCATAACAGTAGCAAAATTAGTAATGAAGTAGCAATGAATCCACTCTTCTGCTGGGAGGCTCAGCACAGCATGAGGAATTGTATTAAGTGAAGTGTCCCAACATGAGGAAAGCTGAGGACCACTGAACTAGAACAAGTTGAAAAGTAAAGCCAGCACAGAATGGATTTTAGAAAGCCTTAGCTGGGGGGATCAAAGAAATCCAAAAAGAGAGGCTGCTGAGTAGTGGTTACCATGGAAGGAGACAGTTGTGTAGCTGATGGTCACATTAAAACAGAAAAGCCCAGACTCCCATCTGAATAGTACCTGGGCCAATCCTGGCATACTATTCCCTGCCTTGGTTTTAGTGCCCTGTGTAAGTGAGATGAAAATGAAAACGGTCCTCAACAGAACCCATAGAGAAACAAGCTCCACCGTTTGCACTGGGAGAGCTAAGAATGACGTCTTGACTCCCAGGTAGAAATATGGAAATTCTGTTGCAGGGCGAAGAGAAAAAAAAAAAAAAGAAATAGGAAAGGGCTATTTTCATTCCTCATTTATGCCACATGGACCTAAGCACTGTTCAAAATACCACAGAAAGGAATTGAACAACACATGAAAGCCACTATTTTTAAGTTATTCCTGCCCATGGTAACCCCACAGAAAATCATTCAGCTTAGGTTGTCAATTACTACACCCAGTTTACATAAAACTTAGGATCTAATATTTAGAATTAATTGAATAAGACTAAAAATGTACTACAAAATCAGTATATCCTGCCTCCCTAATCTATTCCTCAAACACACATACAAACTAGCAGTAATATTTCCAAAACACAGGTATCCAGGGTGCTCAGTACCAGAAGTGAGATCAGCTCAGTGGTTTAGTTCTATGAGGAGGCCCTAGGATCCTTAGCAAAGAATCTGAATAATTTAAACTCTATTGAATGAGAAAGCTTTAGATTATAAGTAAACTATGTCTTACTGTGGCTATGATAAACACCCAGACAAAAGCAACCTAAGGGTTTATTTGGACTCGGAATCTGGGTCCCAGCCCAGCCGAGAGTGATGCTTACTACGGCTTGGCTCCTCCTCTCCACTTACAGTCCAAATCTCAGCAAGGAAATGGTGCTCACAATGGGAGGACGGCCCGGCCCACTTCAATTAATATAGTCAAGAGAATCCCCTGCAGAACTCAGAGTGACCCCAGATCCTGTCAAGGTGACCACAAATACCAGCTACAACAGTTTACTAGAGCACCTAAGTACAAACGCATCAATGACTGACTTAATAGATGATTCTGTGTTACACGGGAGCACTGATGACTTCCTTTCAAAAGTGTTGTATTAAAACCACTCACCTTCTCCAATTTTCTCTATCTTGATATAGTCTTCCATAGTTACTCAACAGGTTACAACAGACCCTAAAATGAGGGGAAACACTGGTGTGATTACATGCTACCAATTCATCAGTAAGACATTACATACAAAGTGCAGTGCCTTCTGCATTGCCCACAAGTATCAGTTATTCTATCAAAATAGTATTACCAGGGTTTAGCGACTCTTGTAGTAGCAATCTGAGCCTTCTCGGCACCCAAGACATTGAAATTGCATATTCTATACAGCATAGTACTTAGCTTCTCCACATGTCACAGACTGAGCACTTCTGGTGAGAAAGTCCTGTCACCGCAGCCACTGAGGGAGCTGACTCAGAGGGATTAAAAGTTCATGCTGGCTAGAACTTAGTGACACTGTGTCTCAAAAGAAAAACTTCCTACAGTTTGATTCCTAGGACTGAAAGTTAAAAAGTATAATGATTTTAATGCCAGTACATGCTAACTCTACCCACTGCTACTGTGCTAAATCTGCACTATTTTAATTCTCTGAAAACCTTAAGAATCTATGAGAAGGAAGTCATGCACTAGGAAAGGAAGCAGAAGAGCAAGTTCAAGGCCACCCTGTGGCCTACTTCACTGCAACAGTCTGGCCTAATTTACTGCAACACTGTCTCGAAAGGAATCCAAGTGCCACCTTAAGGTATAACCCCTAGAAACAACATTTGTTTATTATAAAAGCATCCGATTCACTTAAGCAGCAGGGATGCTCAGTCACTCAAGTGAACTGAATGCCTTCAAGAAGCAGCCACAGACAATCCCACTCAAGACACTCAAAGGGAAATGCAGAAAGCACTGTAGAACTATCAACTACAGTACCGGCTAGTTTTATGTCAACGTGACACCAGCTAAAGTCACCTGGGAGAAGGGAACCTCAATTTAAAAAAAAAAAAAATGCTTCCATAAGATGGGGGCTGCAGGCAAGTCTGTAGAGCATTTTCTTAGTGATTGTTGGGGAGGGCCTAGACCATTGTGGTTGGTGCCATCCCTGGGCATCCCACGGTCCTGGGTTCTATAACAAAGCAGGCTGAGCAAGCTACAAGGAAAAAAAAAAGCTAGGCAGCAGCACTCCTCCGTGGTCTCTACATCAGCCCCTGCCTCCAGGGACTGTATGCGGACAGTCAAATGAACCCTCCCCTCCCCAGGTTGCTGTCTTTGGGCATGGTGCTTCATCACAGCAATAACTCGAATACAGTGCCATCTTTATAAAATTCCAACCACACTTGCAAAGTGTCATGCGCAAAAGAGGAAAAAAAAAAAAGAAGCAGCCCTTGCCTCACAAAGAAGGGTGGAAAAAAAAGCTAAGCACCTTTGCCGAGCAAGCCCTTCACCACGGATCCGATCTTTACGACGATCACTGACTAGCTGAGTTCTGTTCCTGCAAGATTCCTTCCCAAAGTAAAAATGAGCCCCAGGAAGTGTGGTGACACAGCCTGGGATCCCAGCTCTCACGACTCCACGCGGAGTCAGTGGCTCAGAAAAATCTCAACTATGCGTATTTTTATGAAATCACAACGGACGAGAAAAATCCTTATTCTTCAATAAGCATACACAATTTAACCATAGTACATTAAAACTTTTCAGCCCCCTTTGGACCTACAGCTAGGAGTTAACGCGTCTTCAGAGCTGGGCTCATTTCCCTCCAACATTTTCCAGTCACCTGGGGCTGGCGCTATTAGCTGCCCAGCGCGTCCCTCTAGCTCAGACCTCCCAAGTGTTGGGAGGGAGGGGGATGGGACACACCAGCCTGAGTATTAGCTATTTGTTTTTAAGACGATGGGTGTTAAAGAATCAGGGTTTCTAGCTCTCAGCATTTCTTAGACAGGGTACCGTCTATAAAGAACGATCCACCTTGACAGCAATGCTTCTAAACGACCACGGATCAGTTTCCCCCCCAGTACCCACCGAGGGCCTCCGAAGGCAGCTGGAGTGGTGGAGTCCAGCTCTGTGCGCACACAGGCAGCCAACACGGCCTAGGAGAGTTTGGCACCCCGCCCACGCCCGGGGCCCGGGTGAGGCCCGGCGGGGCTGCAGGACCCCGGAGCTCGGGCGAGGCCCTGCCTTCCACAGGGGACCTCAGGCTCACGGGAAGCGCTGCCCCTCCACAGGGAAGCCCAGGCTCAGGGGAGGCCCTACCCGTCCACAGGAGACCATGCCCTCACGTGGAGGCCTTACCCGTCCACAAGGGGACCCTGGGCTCACACGGACGCCCGGCACGTCCACCGGAGGGAATCCGGGTTCACGTGGAGGCCCCGCAGGCCCCGGCCCGCACCCGGCCCGCCTCACGCCATACCTCGCTTGTTCCCGCGGCGGCCACTTCGCAGTTCCGGACTGCGCGGACGCAGCGACTCCCGGAGCTCAGAGGCCGAGTGCCAGCAGTTTCAAACTCGCCGCGATAAAGCGCCCGGGATCCACCAATCAGGTTAGCCGTAGACGTTCAAAGGAACCAATCGTAGCCGAGCTACGACGGGGCGGGGCTGCCTGGGAGCCCAGAGCGCGAAAGGGAGCGGAAACCGCGGCTGGAGGAAAAGCAGGTGGGCGGGCGCCAACTGACTGTGCTCTGTTTCCCTTCCAGTGTCGTCCTACTGTTTCTAGACAGTCTAATCTAATTTTTTCTTCTCTGTCTTCTCTCTCTTGTAATTTCCCTCCAGGAGTAACACAATTCAAATGTATTGAATTTAAATTACTAACCGCAAAAGTGATATTACCATAATATAGAGTCTCTTACTTTTACTGCTGGCATTTAAAATTACTTTGTGATTATGATTTTCAAAAATATATATTAAATTGAACGTGGGCTGGCAGCCGTCTTTAATCCCAGCACACGCATCAGCAGGCAGACCTTTGAGTTCGAGGCCGGCTTGGACAGCCAGGGCTACACAGAACCCTGTCTTGAAAAACAAAACCAAGCTGGGGCACGCCTTTAATCCCAGCACTCGGGAGGCAGAGGCAAGTGAATCTCTGTGAGTTCGAGGCCAGCCTGGTCTACAAGAACTAGTTCCAGGACAGGCTCCAAAGCTACAGAGAAACCCTGTCTCGAAAAATAAAACAAAAAATTAAAAACAAAACAAAACAACATCTACTATGGGCTGAGCCCTCCCACATCAATAACTAATTAAGAAAATGTCCTACAGCTAAATATTATTTTTTATTGAATTTTTTAATTGAGGTTCCCTCCTCTCAGATGACTGTAGTTTGTGTCAAGTTGACATAAACCTAGCCAGCACAAGAAGTGAAGCTGTCTCTTTAGGAGAGCACTTTCCCAATATTCATAAGGCCCCAGTTGCTTCCCGGCAGTAGTAGAAAACAGGATTTAATAACACCTTTTATACAAGGAGGTGCCACCATCATCTGCCCTATGTGACATGCTCATGCCAGCAAGCGTTCTACTTCTCAACCATACCCCAACCCCTGCAAGCTTTTGCAATTCAAAATTTACTTGTTAAATAAAAACTGACTGATCCAGAAAAGTGCTACGGTCACACAGCCTGTGTGTCACCTATTAGTTTAGGTTGCTCTGTGTGTGTGAGTGTGTGTGTGTGTGTGTGTGAGAGAGAGAGAGAGAGAGAGAGAGAGAGAGAGAGAGAAAGAGAGACTGTGATGGCCTGTAAGAAAGCAAGACCTAGCCTCACCTAAGGGCTGTCCTCACCCTCCCACTCCCACCCCTGCCTCTCTTCTCTCCTCCTCTCTCTCTCTCTCTCTCTCTCTCTCTCTCTCTCTCTCTCTCTCTCTCTCTCTCTCTCTCTCTCTCTCTCTCTCTCTTTCTCTCTCTGCATAGAAAAAAAAAATCCACTGCTTAAGTCGGCTTCATTACGACTGGCTCAGAAAATGTCAAAGTCAATTATCTTGTTTCTTTGTGTTTTCTTTTTAAAGTAAAACAGTTTGAGAAACATTTGCTTGAAAATACATGAAAGAAATAGGCCATATATAAAAGGGGAACTTGGCCAGGCGTGGCGTACACCTTTAACCCCAGCACTTGGGTACCTGATCTCTGAGCTCAAGGTCAGCTTGGTCTACCGAGCACTAGCTACAAGTTCCAGGACAGCCAGGGCAACACAGAGAAACAAAACAAAAAACAAAGAAAAGAATGGGGTCTTAGGCCAGGCAGTGGTGGCGCCTTTAATCCCAAAACTCCGGAGGCAGAGGCAAGAGGATCTCTGCGAGTTTGAGGCCAGCCTGGTCTACAAGAACTAGTTCCAGGACAGGTTCCAAAGCTACAGAGAAACCCTGTCTCGAAAAACAAAAAACAAAGCAAACAAACAAACAAAAAAATGCATTCTTCTGGGACAAGATGTAGCTTGGTGGTGGGGTGCTTGTTTATCATGCACAAGGCCTTGTGTTCTAGTCCTGCACTCCACACCCTCCAGAAGCTGAACTCCTCAGATAAACACATATGCAGGGGAAGAATTCTCTGAGAAGAGAGAATGTGAACTCTGTGAGTTCAAGGCCAGCCTGGTTTACAGAGAAAGTTCCAAAACAGCCAGGGCTACACAGAGAAACCCTGTTTAAAAAGATGGATAGATAGATAGATAGATAGATAGATAGATAGATAGATAGATAGATAGATAGAATAAAGACTTGAACTATAATTACTTACATGTAGCCATTAAACACCTCCCAACTATTTAAATCATCTCCAGTTTGCTTGGGATATGTAACACAGTGTAAATACCATGAAAATAGTTGTGTTCAATTGCTTAGAGAAGGATGACGGGAAAAATGTCTTCTGATAATTGGAATCTGTGGTTGCTTGTCTTTTGATGCTTTCAGGGTTTTATTTTGTGGATGTTTGTTTGTTTGTTTGTTTGTTTCAGACATCATTTTATGTAGTGTTGACTGGCCCAGCAGTACCATGTAGGCCCAAACTGGCTTGGAACTCAAAGTAATTCTCCTGTCTCGATTTCCCAAGTGTTTGGATTACAGGCAAGTGCCACCAAACTCAACCTGATTGTAGATTTGAACCCCAAGAATACAATGAAGTCGACATCACACTGAATTGACATACTGTCCGGATTAGTTTAGGTTTAGTTTGGTAGTTTTGTCTGTTAGTTTGTCAGATTTACACAAGTAAAGGTCCTCTGGGAAGGGAGAACCTCAACTGAGAAAATGCCTCCTTCAGATTAGCTACAGGCAAGTAGGCAAGGCAGAACTGATGGGCAAACCAGGACTCTGTAGCATCTTCTGGTACTAAGCTGTGGTGCTGGGAGGCAAAGTCTATTAAATGCAGTTTTTGTTTTTTGGGTTTTTTTTTTTTACTTAAAATACTTTGAATTTGTGATTCATTGTCTTTGGGCTATTATTGCTGGGATGAAACACCATGACCAAAACTATTTGCGTAGGAAAGTCTTTGTTTCACTTGGGCGCTGTCCATCATGGAAGGAAGTCCGGACAGGAAGCTGAAAGCAGGAGCTGATGTAGAGACCATGGAGCCGTGCTACTTACTGGTCTACTCATCATGGCTTGCTCGGCCTGCTTTCTTATAGAACCTAGGACCACCAGCCCAGGGATGGCACCACCCACCATGGGCTGGGTCCTCCTCCATCAACTACTAATTAAGAAAATGTCTTCCTGGTGGATCTCACGGAGGTATTTTGGTATTTTCTCAATCGAGGCTCCTTCCTTTCACATGAAGCTTGCGTCAAGTTGACATAAAAACTAGCCAGGACAGGGGTATTGGGATAGAATTCCGTTGCAAGTTGAGGTACACATGTATATCATAAACAATGTGATATAGATTATGTGATCCTCAGTTACCAGGATCTCACTCTGGACTCCCCTCAGCTCTGGTCCTTTGTGATATCTGTTAAAAGAATTCAGACGAGATGCTTAGTGATGGGAACATGGGATTTGCTGAAGATAAAAAGAGGTGCCATCAAAGGATGGAAGTAGGCAGTGGCCAAAGGGACCACTGTGGCAGAGAACACCCTCACGGGATAAGAGTGGACAGCGGACAGAGAGGCTCTTGAGCTAGCCTACATTTTTCAGTTGGATTTGTGTCTTGTAAAGTTCCTAGAAGAGATGGCTTTCCTGAAAGGAATTCTCTTGAGCAAGTGATTGACAGGCCCCTTTAGATCAACTATTAAGGAAGGGGGCAATGGTATTTATTTCTTTGTTCTTTGTCAGACTGCCTCTGGCTTGATAGAAGTCTTCTGATCTTCTGAGCCATGAGACTCACATCTCCACTCTGGGCCAGAGGAACCTAGAGCCTAATCTTTTGATCATTAATCAAGGTCCTGAGGTTTCTGTTTCTGGTTTCATAAATGACTGAGTGCAGGGAGGGGAGGTTCATAAGTCTGCTCCTAAGTGACTAGCTGCCTCCCGTTGGGAGCTTAATCCCTGGAGTGACAGCATTAAGAGGTGGGTTTTTTTTAAGGTGATTAAGGCACACGAATAAGACTGATCCTCTAAGAGACTTCAGAGAAGTCCCATTTCTCTTCCCTTTGTTGTGGAACACACTATGTAGATCAGGATGGCCTCAAACTCATAGAGTTCTGCCTGTCTCTGCCCACTATGTGTTGAGACTGAAGCTTTGCACCACGATGCCCAGCACTTAGTTGTATTTTAAATCTTTTTTAAAAATTTTATTTTCATCATATTTCAAGTTCTTATCCATCTGACAATCTCTTTAATCTTTGTTTCTTCTTGTGACACAGTCTTGCAATGTTTTCTGTGTAGAGATAAAAGGTAACTTAGTTGTTCTTGCATAGGTGATCTGTTTTTATGATTGATCATTTCAGAAAAAAAGCTATTTTGACCTCTCATGCCATTGTGTATGTCACACACTCTTTTAGAATTTCTATCTAATTTAAGAAAACACTAAGTTTCTTTTATCCATAGCTGTCTCTGCTATAGTTCTCTCTGCCTGACAAACTCAGGAATGAAGGTGTGGGGGTTAAACCCAACTGTCAGCTTGATGAGGCCTGGACTCACCTAGGAGACTTGCGTTTAAACATTTAGGAGATTATGAACTCATTCAATGAATTCATTGAAGTGGGAAGACTGGCCCACTGTAGGGAGCACCATTCCCTAGGCTGTGATCTGAATGGTGTTGTGGTAGTTTGACTAAGAATGGTCCCTTTTGGATCATATATTTAAATGCTTAGTCACCAGGGTGTGGAAGGAATTCCTTGATAGGATTAGAAGGATTAGGATGTATGGGTGTGATGGGTTTTGAGGTGTCAAAAGGTTTCATGAAAAGCCCAGTCAGCTGTCTGTCCTTCCCTGAGTGTGTGTGTGTGTGTGTGTGTGTGTGTGTGTGTGTGTGTGTCCCACTCAGCTACTGCTCCAGCTTCACATTTGCCTGGGTGCCAACATACTCCCTGCCATGATGATAATGAACTAAACCTCTGAAACTGTAAGCAAACTCCAATTAAATGCTTTCTTTTAAAAGAGTTGTTGTGGACATGGGGTCTCTTTGCAGCAATAGAACACTGACTAAGACGAGAATAAAAAGAAGACAGTGAGTTGAGCACAAACATCAGTTGGTCTCTCTTTTTCTTTCTTTTTTTGTTGCTTTATTTATTTGTTTGTTCGTTTGTTTCTGAAACAGGGTCTCACTGTGTAGTCCTGACTGTCCTGGAACTCACACTATAAACCAGGCTGACCTCAAACTCAGACTACTACTGTCTCCCAAGTGCTGGGATTAAAAGCATGCACCATTACCACCTGGCCTGGTCTTTTGTTTTTTGACTGTAGATGCCATGTGGCCAGCTGCCTCAAACTCCTGCTTAGGTTGTTTCCCGACCATAATGGACTGTACCCTCAAACTGCGAGCCCTCAAACTGTGAGCCCAGGTAAAACCCTTTCTTCCTTAAATTGCTTTTGTCAAGGTATATTATCACAGTGTTAATCCCACTGACTGGGAATAGGACCACTACCATAGTTTGAAGCCAAATTTGAAGCAAGCTATAATTAAGTACTGGCCAGGTAGATGGGCTCTCCCCAGGTCCATACCCAGGTTCCTGGGAAATGACCCAGAATCTCAGTTTGTAGCAACTTAAGAAGGCAAACCCATAATTCATTGCATTTCCTCTCAAGTTCAATCAGGGGCAAGCATATATCCTAACACACCTCCATTCTGTGAACCTCCTGCCCACTTGAGTGTGTTGGGTCAAACAAACTTGTTTAGGGGAGTGAAAAAACGCTTGGCTTGTTATCTCCCATAAACAACAGCCTCCAGCATTCCAGGAACTATCTGTCCTTGGGTAAGGGGCTTGCAGATAAGAGGCATTTTTGTTTTGTGGATCTCTTAGGCATAGTAATTAAAACTTAAAATATAACTTTGGCTCTCACAACAGTAGTAGGGAAAATAACTAAGATAGAAGGTGAATTCTAATTCGCATCATACTAAGTATTTTCAGAATCCCCCAATGAATGTGTTTTATAATATGCTATCTTAATGGTTGTTTTTCTGGATACACTCAGAAGGTCAACTCAGACAAGGTGCTGGTTGAAGTCTGTAGAATCCCAGGGGTTAAAGGCTTGTTCCCCACAGTGGTGCCATGGGGAGACAGAGGGCTCTGTAGGAGTCTGGGCTTAGTAAGAAGACCCCAGTTATTAAGGCAAGGTTCTTCCTTACCCTCTTTCCCACATACTGGCCAGGAAATGAGCAACTTGGCTCCACCACACATAGCCCAGTGTGATGTGCTACCTTGTCCCAAAACAAGAGGACCAACCAAGTACAAGCTTTAAAACTTGGTCCAAATTAAAGTTTGCTTCTGGATAAAGTAATTTTTTTTCAAGTATTTTGTCACAGTGGCAGAACACTAGCATTAATACAGTTAACAATTATTAAATAACTCATTTTATAATTTAATAATGAAATAGTAATTAAAGGAAAGGTGCAGTTCAAAACCCATTGTGCGTGTAATCTTATGTCTCCAGTAACTGAGCAAACCAGCCTTTTCTCTGCTACCCACTTCAGACCTGGCTACTGCCTCTGACCTCTATCCCTAGATGCCAGAACACATCAGTATTTGGTCGGAAGTGGGACCCCAGCCCCCTGACACCCGTATATCCAAGGAGTCTGGGATGTTTGATTAAAAGCATCACCCTAGCTCCCCCTGGCACTCATCTTTGGAATGGAACAGGAAGCTCCCTTTCAAGACCCCTCCCCTGGGGTTGCCTTAGTATGGACTCCATCTCCAGAAAAGCCAGCCAATCAGTGGCCCCTCCCCAGGGAGAGTCAGGACCACTCCCACAGGCTATTTAGGCTGCCCTCCCCCCAAAAGGAACGCATGGTCTCTGGGTTTCGCGTGGTCTCCCCTTTATTCTCTTCCCCTTGCCATGCTTTCCCGGGCCACCAGGGAGCACTGCATTAAACATGGGCATCTTTTATTGGGTCTAATTTGGTCTGATTGGAATTATTTGTGTCGGGGGAGAGGCTCGTCTTTAAGAAATATTCCAAACAATCAGCTCAGGAGTACTGCTTCTTGGAGGCCGTGCCTTTAAGAAGATGACGGGTGCTACGGTTTGGATCTGAAATGTCCCAAACTGCTCTTGCTTCACCACTTGGCCTTTAGCTGGTGGTCTTTAATAGGTGGAGTCTAGCCAGAAAATGTGTGCATCACCAGGAGGGGGTTGTTGTGGAGAATATCATCCCTGGTTCCTTCCTGTTACACATCTCCTCGTTTCCTGGTCCATACTGACGTGAACAGCAGCAGGATCCAGCTCTATTCACTACATGGACGGAGCTGATCTTTCTACCAGGTCTTGTCAGCCATGATGGACTGTAACAACTGGAGCCAAAAGGCGGCCTAAACTCTTCCTTACTAGATCCATTGGTGAGAACTTGGGGAAAAAAGCACATATCACTAACCCAAACCTAACGACCTCTTAGTCCTGTCTGGCTACTCTAAGACTCAGCCTGAGCCGCTTGGGAACAGCATACATTGGTTTCTCGTGATTCTGAAGTCTTGGAAATCCAAAGTCCAGGTGGTAGCAGAATTATTGTGTGATAAGAGCCACTAATACTCCTTGTGGGCCCCACCCTCAAGATGCCACATAATCTGAAGTACATCCTAAGTGCCCAGTCTTCAAAATAATTCAGCTAAGCCTTTTGGGAAAGAAGATGCGAGGAAGAAGGCACAGCAGGTGGAAAACCCCCTCATGAAAAGGCATCTCTCCTAGAAGGTGTGAAAGTCACCCCAACAGAACTGGAGAGGGCCTTTGCAGAGACAGAAACAGAGAAAGCTCTTTGCCTCGGCTTGGAAAGCAAGCTCTCAGCGATGAAGGAGATGCAGGAGGGGGAACTGGAGATGACTCTCGCTCTGAACGAGAAGGACAGGTCTGCCACTTTGTTTTCAGTTTGGGGCTGGGAAATCAGTGGAGCAAACCTGGAATTCTCTCCAAGAGAGGACCGAGTCAGTGCTGAGGGAGCCTGTGGTCATGGTCTCCATATTTCGGTACCTTCTCGCTTCAGACTGATTGAGGAGTTGAAGCTGTCTTTGAAGAACAAAGAAGCTTTCATTCAGTGCCTTAAGAGGAGACATCTCAGATAGCATCTCCTGACAAGAGTGTGTCATCTGGAGAGAACCCTGAGGACCTTCTGCCACTCTGAGGGAAGAAAAGGAGAGACACTGAGGTTGTACAAAGGGAATGAAAGAAGGAGCGACATCACTTAGGAGAGAAGATCCAGGCACTGCTGAAGAACCTGAGAGAGAAGGAAAGAGAAATTGCTATAGAGAAGAAAAAGTAGCTGAAAGATGGAGAAAGCCATTCAGGGCCTAACCATGGCATTAAAATCAAAGGAAAAAGAGGTTGAAGAACTTAATTCCGAAATCAAAGAGCCCACTCCTGCCTTCACCAAACCCTCAGAGGCTCCCTTGAAAACACAGGCCCCAAAATTTCAGGGGTCTGAGGGCTATGAGGCTGCCCTGGTGGAAAAGGAAGCCCCGTTGCTCTTGAGGCCCAGCTGCTCTCAGAGAACCTCACAAAGAGCACTAGGAAACATAGACTACTCAGGAATGGTAAAAAGGTCACCCAGCAGTTGAGCCACCTGAATAAGGAAAGATGCCATGTGACAGAACTCATGTGGAGAGGTTTATGTTGGGGGAAAGGGAACAGAAAAAGAGGCAGGGGGAAGGGGAGACCAGCCTCTGGGGACAGGAGCCGCAGAAGAGAAGAGAGAGGCAGGGGGCGGGGGGAGTGGGCAGGCCCTTTAAAAGGGAATGTAGCGAATGTGCACAGGAGGTGCTCTCAGTGGCTACAGCTGAGGACGTAGCCTGTCAGCACCCCAAGCACAGGCCAGTGCTGATGCCTAAGCACTAACATTCCTCCCTTTTTATTTATTGTAAAAAGGTGAGGACTTAGAAAGGGGAAACAAGAACTACTTCCTGCTGACCTAGGCAGCATCATTCATCTTTGGGGGACCTGGAAGAGCTGGGGTGCTGGCCACATCCTGGAGTATCTGGCTGTTTCACGTCACTGTTCAGGCTCTGTGGAACCATCAGACGCTGCCTGGGCCTGGCAATATGCCATTCAAGGTGGACCCGGTTGTCAGGATTCAGGTGCAGGGAGGAATCTTGTTGGCAGCCGGATTTTGTAATCTAAGAGTGAAAACCCCTTGATATTGATTTAAAACACTTTGTAAACAGTTGTTCACAATGTTAAAACTTGGTTTTGCCTTCTCTAGTTTAGGATTATGCTCTAAGTCTCAGGACCACAGCTAAAAACCAGACACTAAAATATTCCTTCTGTTCATAGGGCTGATGATAGCAATCCATTTTTTTTCCCCTAGCAACTTGTCTTTTTTGCTTCCTCAAGAAACAAATGCCTGAGGTCTCCAGGATGGCAGTTAACTGGATGCTTCTCTGCCCACACCTCCCGCTAAGCGTGAGCCTACCAACTCCCAACTCTCCCATTCCCTCACATCGTCCCATACCCACAGGAAGTAGTCCCATACCACAGACTTGAATGGCACCCCTATACCCAAAGAGTCTGGGATATTCTGATGGAAGCTTCACCCCAGCCTCTGGCACCCCTATACCCAAAGAGTTTGCAATATTGGGGTGGAAGTTCTACCCAAAGCCCTCTCCCCCATCTCTCTCCAAACCCTGCTGCATCTCAGAAAGCCCACCAAATGATGACCTCCCCCAGAGATGCTCCAGACCACTCCTACAGGATATTTAAACTGCCCCCCAGAAAGCAGACATGTGGTTTTCTGGTCTTCCAGTCCATCATCTCTCTGAGGGGCTGGAAAATCATCTGGGGGTGTTTGTATCCATTAAACCTGGGCTTTTTCTTTCTCTTTCTCTTTCTTTTTCTTTTCCTTCCTTCCTTCCTTCCTTCCTTCCTTCCTTCCTTCCTTCCTTCCTTCCTTCCTTTCTTTCTTTCTTTCTTTCTTTCTTTCTTTTTTTTTTAGAAAGGGTTTCCCTGTAGCTTTGGAGCCTCAAACTCCTAGAGATCTGCCTGTCTCTGCCTCCTGAGTGCTGGGATTAAAGGCACCCCCACTGTCAGGCAAACCCGGGCCTTTTCTAATTTGGTTTGATTTGGTCTGATTTGGATTGCTGTGTCAGCAGAGGCTTATCAGGGTGCAGAAACTTTTCAGTTACGATCGAGAATTGGAGATTTTAGAAACAGTTTTTTAGGTTCTCACCGTCTTTTTAAATTTGTCACAAGAATGTTATGCCTAAAATGGGCTTTCCTATGGGAACTGAAGAAGCAGCATGCTTTAGGAGGGAGGAAGGGGAGGAGGGAGCTCCATGTTCATTTCAAAGCTCCTGCTTTTAACCTAGTGCTGGGAGGGTATGCGTCAGAGACTGCACATCAAGCAGAAACAAAGTTGTCACCTGCTATGTCCGCAGAGCTTAAGGACTTTAAAATAATTAATTCATTTTACATACCAACCACGCTCCTCCTCCCTCCCCTCCTCCTGCTCCCCCGACTTTTCCTCCCCCAACCCACCCCAACCCCACCGGTTCCTCAGAAAAGCCTGCCTTAGGCATGGAGTTTAAGGATGACTAACTACACTGCAAGCAGAATATGCAAAGCAGCACCCCGGACCTCAGCCTCCAGCCAAAAAGACAGAGGAGGAAACAGAATCCGACAGTAGGAGTCTAAGAACAAACCCAGGAATTATGCTCGTTTTTCTCTACAGGCAGCGCCTGCCTCAGACTCAGGATGAGGGTGATGGCTGGCTCTCCTGATCAAAAGCTGGGGGAACAGCTGTGACAATATGGAGGATAAGTGTTTGGAACGGGGAGGCAGCCTGGCCCTCAAGCTTTTGACATCTCGGCTCCTTCCTTTACCTCATCTGTAGCTTGGGAAAGCCATCTCGTTTCTATGACATTGGTAGCGGCGGTCAGTTACCCTTTGTGATCCCAAAGGAAATAGTAGTGTTTACTATTTACCCGTGCTTAGCTCAGAGCAGGCACACCACACATTTCTCTGACTTAAACTCATTGACCATTACCTATTGCGAAAACAGCCAGCAAATGGCTGCCGGGTAAGGTTCTTGCCGAGCATGCGCGAAGCCCTAGGGCTCTTCCCGGTGCGCCACAAACTGCATGTGTGTCTCCGCTATGTAACATGTGTGAAGCTGGCCCGATCTACATGAGAGCCTGTCCCCAGAAGAAATTCAAATTAGTAAATAAATAACTGGAACGAAATTTGCAAAAATGACTCCGAGGCCAAAGGAGAGAGTGAAGGAGTCTTGGGGGAGGTGACGCCTCTTTAGAGACGTCATGCTTACAGTGCTTTTTAAAGAACAGGTGTCAGCCTCAGTGGCAGTTGAAGGGATGGGGTGGGACCTGGTTAAACGCTCTGTCAAAGGGAGCAGCAGGCACAAGGACTCCGTGTCCTCAAGGAACCTGGTTTGCTCAGGGCGTGCAAGGGAAAAAAATCAGGGAAAAAATGCATTTGAAAGATTTTTTGAAATACGTGAGCATAACTTTGTCACAGAAAGCTGGAGGAAGGAAAGCGTGATGTAGACACAGCCAGGTTTGGTGGTCGGGGTCAAAGGAGGGATACACGGGTGGCTTCAGGGACATCCAGCAATGGATTTGCCTGAAAGGTGGGGTGATTCCAGGGAGCAGAGGGATGAGAACAGGAAAAAAAATTGGCTTAGGGAACCATTTGCTTGGGGAAGGATGGGACACACTCCACTCCACTGGCTGCCCGTAGGCCCCCCAAAACACACACACCAAAAGCTTCTTTCTGCTGAAGGAGGGGAGTTGGACGGTTGAGTTTTCTCTTGACAGGTTAATTTGGCAGAGAATTCAGAAACCATTCATGTAGAAAAAGAAGGCAACAGCGGTGCCATCTAAAAGGTCACCTCGCCACAGCCAGGTTCCTGCTCGTAACCCTAGTACGTAGAAGGCTAAGGCTGGAAGATTGTCCTGAATTTCAGGTCAAGCCAGAGTACATACTGTGTTCCATGTCGGCCTGGGCTACAGAGAGAGACTGTGTCTCAAACAAAACAAAAACCAAACAAATCCCCTCAAACACCCGAGCAATTAAAAGAAGCAATCCTCTTTAAGAGTTTATATCACATAATAAACCAGGCTAGGACCAATTCAATAAGACTGAAATTGGGAATTGGGGAAACTCTTGCATGCAAGCATCCATACATGTTGTGTGTGTGTGTGTGTGTGTGTGTGTGTGTGTTTAACCTGGAGACAATACTATAAGGATGTTATATCTATGTAACCACTAGAGGGTGGTAGAGACAAGCTTGTAAATCCCGGGCTTCTACAACCATGCAAATATTTTCTCGTCTGTGTTTTAAAAATGGTTGCAAGCTTCGTTCTGTTTTTTTTTTATAATTAAGATGACTATATTTAGTGGGTTTATTTCTAGAAAATTCAGTTCATTCTTATTGTGTGTTTCTGGATATGTTGAAGCTGTGGATTGACGAGGTTAGCGAAGAAGAAGGCGCTAAGTTTTCGGTTTTTGTTCTGTTTCATTTGCTTAACACGGCCATGAACCAAACTCTTCTTTAAAATTAAATGTAGAATTACTTCATCTAAATCTCTTACTTATTCATAATGAAAACTAAGGGAAAATTTGGTAAATGTTAATTCTGTCATGCTATGTTTCCTTAGGTTTCTACGTTGGCATAGCATCTGTCTGCAAGTGATATCCTAAGGTTTATATTACCATATTACATGTCTGTACATCTTAGCACATTCACATACACATCTTCCAATAAAACGATGTATCATTTTAGATTATGATATCTACATTTGGTTTTATTCTTTTAGTATAGTTTCCCCTCTACTGTAAATCTCATAAAAGGAAATCATTCTAGGTGAACAAGTTATTAACTTGACAAAAGTTCATCAGGGCGGTTTTTAGTATGTTGTACACAAGCCAAACCACCGCCATCTTGAGGAGCTCACCTATGCCCATTCGGAAAGTTCATCCCAGGTGGGCTTGTCGACGATTTACATCCCCTCATAAGGACCCTCACCAGAGTATCCAGCTCTCCCCAAGGCCTGTTGTATGTAGTCTACCTTCACTGCACATGGTCTCGAGGAGGGGCTAGAATACACAAACAGGAAAAGACTTGGAAGGGGCTCCACCTATGCCATTATGGGGAAACCTTCCTTCATGCTGAAAGACATTTGGAAGGGAGCTCCCGCGTTCCTGTAAGGAGCCCCTCATCTGTGCTCTGTAAGAAAGTCCCATGAACTCATTGGTTCCCCAGAGTGAGCTTTGGTCAAATCATACCTGCATTCGTCTTTGGGACTTTAGGAGGAGGGGTAGATCTTACTAACGTCTCCCATGGGAAGGGATATTAGCAACACTACCACAACGATAATGAACTATAGACCAGAAACTTCACAGGGAAATGTCTTGTAATGTTGACCTGGACGGTCAACTGGATGGGACTGGCAGGGTCCTGGACGCGCGCGTGCGTGCGCGAACTTTGAAGACCTTTCCGGAAAGGTTTCGCCAAGTGGAGAAAGCCAGTTCCATATGGAGGCTGGGGACCAGACGGAGTGAAGGAAATTGAAGAAAGCCAGTGAATGTGTTTTCTCGCTCTTTCTCTCTGGCTACCGTGATGTGAGCCGTTTCCTCTCACAAAGGAGGGAAACTCCCGAGTCAGGGGCTCTCAAACCTATCAGTCTTGACCCCTTTGGGGGGCGGGTGAGATGACCCTTTCAGAGGGGCCTCATATCAGATATCCTGCATATCCGATATTTACACCATGATTCATAACTAACAAAATTACAGTTATGAAGTAGCACTGGAAATAATTTTAAGACTGAATTTCACAACGCCACAAGGAACTGTATGAAAGGGTCGCAACCTTAGGAAGGTAGAGAACCGCTGATTTAAGCGAAACCAAAAATTTTCCCTCACTGTTATTTATAGTACATATTTGCCACACACACACACACACACACACACACACACACAAACTAACACATGTCTCAACAAACTACTCATGGCCTGGCCTTTCCTTAATTGCAATGGCAACCTTACCATGAGTACTGATTTGTACGAGCTGTTGAAGCCATGGCAGTGCAAGACGTCCGTATCTGCAATCCGGAAGGAGCAGGGGAATACTGGTGGAGCTCAGCTTGCTTCCCTATTTTCATCTAGTCCAGGACTCCCCTCCCCCAGGGTGGTACCACCCACCCATATTTGAGGTAGGTCCTCCCTTTTTGATTTAACCTCTTCAGAAACCCCCTCACAGAGGAGGACAAACATATTTCCCTTAGGTGACACAAAACCAAGTCAGGCTGACAGTGACTGTGGTAACCATCACAACAGGCTGTAAAGCCTGGACCCTGAAACTGTCCCTCCCTGCAGTGACCTTTACACCCTGCAAGAGTGTTATCACAGAATGACAGCTGTCAGCCCTGGGGGGAGCTTTGGAAGTCACCTTATGAAGAGTGCTGGAGCAATTGTTTGTCATTCTCAGCCTACAGAGAACTGTGTACCTACCTTGTTTGATGTGTAAGCTATTGATAACAAGCGGTTGGCTTTACCAGTAATTGGAAATATATACAAACATACACCTGTAGATTGAGGAAGTAAATCACTTTAAATGTCTCCAGGCGATAACGGTGGCCCTCTATAAAGTTCCTAAGTGTGCCAGGTGTTGTGTTAAGTCCTTTAAATGGCTTCTTTCTTGAAATAGCACTCCTAAAGATGCATGGAAGGGAAGCCAACATCTACAGATATGACGTCACCTACCTAGTGCCAGTCAGATAAACGGGCAGAATGGACATTTCAGCCAGGAGGTGGCAGCACACACCTCTAATCCCAGCATGTGGGAGGCAGAGGCAGGAGGATCTCTGTGAGTTCCAGGCCAGCCTGGTCTACAGAGTGAGTCTTGGGACGGTCAGGGCTACAGAGAGAAACCCTGTCTCGACGGGGTGGGGGGGGGAAGAGTAGACATTTGAACCCAGAAGTTTCAAGTTCAAAGCCCACCCTCTCCACTAGCATTCAGTGTTCCACTTATGTCTGTCAAACAGGCACACACCGCTCTACTAAGACCAACCGTTATTTGCAATATTATCGGCATCAAGTTCTTCTTAACAGGATGCATGTATTTAGTTTTCCTGTGCCTTGTTTCTGAATGGCGACTTCATCCTCAGCAGTATCTCCCTGAGAACCAGCGGATGTGTGCAGTTCTTAGACGCACGGCTGACAAAAGGACATTACGTCCCTAGTTAATGGCGGGGTATTTAGAATAGTCAGCTGGTCATTGTGCTTGGGGCACCACAGTGATTAGCTTCGGAGGAGACAGGCGGAAACCCATGCTGTGCTCACGGTTGCTCGAGTCTTCGTAGAGTTTTCGGGCAATGAGGCAGTGTGTGCTTTGATGACGGGTGCAGATGATGTAATCCTAGCTTCGGGACACTGTCTCCTCCTTGCTGTGTTTATGAGCATCTTTACATATGCCATTATTAATTTATGGCAATAATGTAGTAAGCACCCCCATGAAACCCATAGCCCAGTTTTAAATCTAGGACCTGAACAACCACTGACACCTCTGGGATCCTCTGGAGCATCTCATTCTGCTACCGTTCCCGGCCCAGGAGACTGCGGAGGTCTGGAGTCACCTTTTTTTTATGTTGTATTTCGATTTAGTTTCATCTATATAGTCCTTTAAATTTTTTGGTTTGTTTTTATGTGTGTGTGTGTTGTGTGGTGACACCTACATATGTGCAGGTGCCTGTGGAGGCCACAAGAGAGAGTCAGATACCAAGGAGGTGAAGTTGTAAACAGTTGTGAGCCTCAAGATGTGGGTGCTTGGAATAGAACTCTTGTTCCCTGGAAGAGCAGCACGTGTTCTTAACCGCTGAGGCATCTCTTCAGCTGTCCCCCACTTTTAATAAAAACATACAATCTTAGCGTGCTGCCCAAGCTGGCCTTGAGCTCCTGAGCTCATTTTGAGTTGGTGGGATTGTGCACCGGGTGGTTTTCCAGTCTTCCCCAGCTCTGTGGTAGAGACAGCTGACACCACTAGGGGGCAGCAGTGAATGGTTGGCCTTAGTTTAGCTCCCATTTTAATCTGATTCTCTTTATTTACCTTTTGACTCAGGGCTTCTTCTCTTTCTTTCTTTCTTTCTTTCTTTCTTTCTTTCTTTCTTCCTTCCTTCCTTCCTTCCTTCCTTCCTTCCTTCCTTTCTTCCTTTTTCCTTCTCCTCCTCTTCCTCCTCCTCCTCTTCTTCTTCTTCTTGTTTTTTTTTTTTTTTTAATTTTGTTTTTTGAGTCAGGGTTTCCTCTGTGTAACTATGTGACTATCTCATTTTATACACTAGGCTGGCATTGAACTCACAGAGATCCGCTTGCCTCTGCCTCCCAAGTGCTGGGATTAAATGTGTGTGCCATGACCGCCTGGACTTTCTTCCTTCTCCCTATCTTACTCTCACTGTTTCTCGTTTCTGGCTGCCTGGCAGTTGTGTGGCTGGCCCTGTGCATGTCCCTCTCTTTTTCCTCATCCTCTCCTCCTTTCTTCTTCTCTCATTTTTCTCCCTCAAGCCTAGATTCTTCCTATTTATTCTTTCTGACTACCAGCCGTACCTATTCTTTCTCTCCCTAGCTATTGGCTGTTCAGCTCTTTATTAGACCAATCAGGTGACTTAGGCAGGTGAGATGAAACAGCAACATATCTTTTTATAATTAAACAAATGCAACAAAAAAATGTACCACATCTTTACACTGTTAACAGAGTCAGTGGTGACAAATGTAACACACCTTTACACAGTTAAAATAATATTCCACAGCAAAAACAAATGCAATGTATCTTTGTCTAGTTAACATAGTATTCTACAACAGGAAAGTAAGACACACAGAATGAAATAAAGCTTAAAAAGCCCCGAAGCAAATGTAGATGAATAGAAGAAACAGGTTAAATTAAGTTAAAAGAGCTAGTGGGACAAGCCTAAGCTAAGGCTGAGCATTTGTAACTAATAAGAAGTCCCTGTATCTTTATTTGGGAGTTGGTTGTTGGCCCAGAGAAAATTTGAGCTACAGTAGAACTCTTGCTTAACATATGTGCAGCCCTGGATTAACGAGAGAGAGAGAGAGAGGGGGGGGGGGAGAAGGAAGGAGGGAAGGAAGGAGGGAAGGAAGGAAGGAACCGTTCTATCACAAACCTGTGTCATTTTTTTCCTTGACCATTGACTCTTGCTTCCAGGAATCCTTCCTGGTCTGATTTCTTTCCCTCTCACTTGGACTCCATCCAGGATACCTTATCGTGACTCTTCTTCTATCAGTCTCCCCTGCATTGTCTCATTGATCTCCAAGGTTATTGTTAGGTAAGGGAGACTCCCAGTGATATTTTTACCCATACTTCTCTGCAGAGACTCAAGCTTACTACTGTGGACTATGCACCTGCAGTATGTGAGCTATGCACTACGCAGTTCTCAATGACATCTTCATCTCAGGTAGCTCCAACACCAAGTATAGCTGCTGCTTCTTCCTCTTCCTCTTCCTTCTTCATAATGGATACCGATTTTGCCCACTCGCTCTGGATGGAACACACTTCCCCCTGAGCCCTATCTAACACCACACACTCATTCTCCCTTTCTTTCCACCTTCACGGTCACCCCCTTAGTTTAGACTGATTTCATTTTCTCTCATCTGTGGTGCTGGAGATTGAACCTGCAGCCCCAAACATGCCAAGCGAATGCTCGCTGAGCTATATCCCATTCTTCCCACTCCTTACTTCCTTTCATCCTCCCTCCCTTCCTCCCTCTCTTCTATCTTGAAAGTTTTTGGCATTTCCTTGTGTGTGTGTGTGTGTGTGTGTGTGTGTTTAAGTTTTGTTTTATTTTATGTGCATGAATGTCCTGCCTCCACATATGAGTCTTTTGCCTGCAAAGGTCATAGGAGGGTGACAAATCTCCTGGAACTGGAGTTATAGATGGTTGTGAGCCACCATGGGGGTGCTGGGACTCGAACCCAAGTTTTCTGTTGCAGCAGCCGGAGCTCATAGTCGTAGTCACCGAGTCATCTCCAGCTCGTTTTTGTTTTTAAGGCAGAATCTCTTGCGGTCCATGCTAACCCCAACTTGCTGTGTAGCTGAAGATGCCCTTGAACTCCTGATCCTTCTGCACTAACCCCCAAACGTTGAGATTACAGGAATCATCCCCATGGTCATCTTATTGAATCAATCACTTTTGTTTATTCATTTTTTTAGTCATATTTAGCTATTCGTGTGTATGTGGAGGGGTGTTACGTGCGTGCCACAGTGCCCTTGCTGAGGTCAGAGGATCACTTCTGGGAGTCAGTTTTCTCTTTCTAACCTGTAGGTCCCAGGGACTGAACTCAGGTAGTCAGGTTAGGCAGCAAGTGGCTCTATCCATTGAGCATCTCAGTGGCCCTGACCTAATCAGTCCTTGAGTCTGGGTCTTCATTTCCTGCTCAATGGGCCGTCTTCCTTCCAGGCTCTCCTCAGCCCAGCCTGTCCATCACTATGCTAGTTCTTTGCTTAAACGTATCCAGCGTCTTTGCATCTGCTGTGTGTATGCCTTTAGCATGTGCGTCTACCTTCCTCGCTTTAGCTGTGATCCTTCTTTCGTTTGCTCTTTCTGTTGTTCACTCTGTGTGCCCAGAAGCTCAAACAACGTAGGATATGCCACACACATCATGCTGTGTTGTTCTCTCTGCGGTGAATGTGTTATCTGCTTCATCCGCTGTTGGGTGTATGTATGAGAAGGGCCAGCGGCCACGGAAAGCCTCATTTTAACCGGTAAAAGAAGAACATAGAAATCCAGTCATTACAAGAGAAACAGAAGATAAGGCCAAACAGGCCACAGCGGCCCGGTGGATTGATCAGCAAGGTAAGGAGGAATCGGAACTACGAGGACTCTCCATGCGCCCATCAGCCCGCACCTATTGACGGGCAGTAGTAGGATCACCATCGGGTGATAACTGTGCCCTAAGGAGGATACAGTCCAGGGATTTGCTCCCCTTAGAGGGTCTGGATGATATTAGGAAGGGTTTGGGCCGCATAGACTGATGTCACAAAGGGAAAGAAGGCAGTTTATATAAAGCACAAGATTCACTCGATCCTTCACTTGGCATAGCTTTCTGAGCTACACAGCTGTGTTTGTCTACTGGGTTTGGTCAGGATCCCTGTAAAGTAATAAAGCATGCAGTTGTGTCTCTCATCGTCTATTTGAATGATGTTATTTAAAGAAAAAGATAAAACAAAAAGAAAGCCAAGAATGTAGACTTGAGAAAAACACTGACTGTCTACTGAGGGTTTAGCCATCTATGCTGTTGGCTCTTCGTGCTCTTGACATTATAAGGTAATGAGATTAGGCAACAATGGGGCTAAGAGTGGACTATGTACAAACCTATTCTGAGTATTACATCATAAAGCCAACATTTGTAAGAAATTTTTAAAATAAATCATGTGTTCTCAAAGTCGGATCTAACACTATGATCAAAAGTGTCATGCAGGGGGCTGGAGAAATGGATCAGAGGTTAAGAGCACTGGCTGCTCTTCCAGAGGTCCTGAGTTCAATTCCCAGCAGCCACAAGGTGGCTCACAACCATCTGTACTGAGATCTGGCGCCCTCCTCTGGCGTGCGGGCATACATCGAGGCAGAATGTTGTATACATAATAAATAAATCTTTTTTTAAAAAAGTCTCAAGCAGGAGTGAGAGAGATGGCTCAATGGTTAAGAGTGTTTGCTGCTCTTCCAGAGGACCTGGGTTCCATTCCCAGCACCCACACAGTGGCTCACAGTCATCTATAACTCCAGTTCCAAAGAATCTGATGCCCTCTTCTGGCTTCTGAAGACACCAGGCTCACACAGGGTGCACAACACACATACAGGCAAACACACACACACATGAAATATAAACAAATTAAAAACAAGCCTTTAAAAAGGTGAAGTTGAAAATATTTCAAGGAGAGAAATAGGGGAAGAAATCCATTTTAATGTATAAAGTGGTTATTATTCTTAGTTTATTATTACAAGGAAAGCTAACATTCTGGACAAGAGTTTGGTGCTACTCATATTCAGAGATCTTGGTGACAGTTCACTAGTAATACTATAAATTTACTTTAGAATCTAATGTAATTTCCTTTAATGGGAAGAAATGAAAAATCAAAGGGAGTGTTGCTAAGATTTTTTTTTTTAATCTTGATTTTTATATTGTTTTTATTTGGTTGCAAAACAGCTCCTGCAGGCTTGTGTGTTTACACACTGTGTCTCTACGTGGCGTTACTCTTCTGGGAGGTCATAGACTCCTTAAGAAGTGGGGTCTAAGCTGGACTGTGGTGGCACACGCCTTTAATCCCAGCACTCGGGAGGAAGAGGCAGGTGGATCTCTGTGAGTACGAAACCATCCTGGTCTACAAGAGCTAGTTCCAGGACATTTACCAAAGCTAACAGAGAGAAACCTTGTCTCGAAAATAAAATAAAATTTAAAAAAAGAGAGAAGAATCTTGCTGGAGGAAGAGGAACAGGGTTGGTGGGAAGCAGGCCTTGAGGTTGGTAGTCTGGTCCTCCTCCTGTTTTCTTTGACCCAGTCCTGGAGAAAGCAATCAACCTCATGCTCCCAGCTCCCAGCTTCAAACTGCTCCTGAGGACATACCTCCCCCACAGCGAAGAACTGTTTCCTGGGTCCCGAACCCTTCCTTCTTCAGTTACTTCTCAGCAGCTATTTGGTTGAGGCGACAAGACAAGGAGCAAACCGTGCTGACTGGTTGTTTTCTTTTTTTTTTTTTTTTTTTTTTTTTTTTGCTTTTTGGGTTTTTTTCTTTTTAATTTAATGCAAGCTGGCGTCTTCTGGGTCGTTTTGTGTGTTTGTTTTTTCAATTTGATATAAGCTGGCATCATCTAGGAAGAGGGGATGTCAACTGAGAAAATTGCCTCCGGTGATGGGCATGTGGATGAGCCTGTGGGGTGTTTCCTTGATTAAAGATTGGTGTAGGTGGGCAGTGCCATCTCTGGGCAGGTGCCCTGGGCTGTATAAAGAAGCTAGGTGAGTAAGCCATGGAGAGCCAGCCGGCAAACACTTCTCCATGGTCTCTGCTTCAGTTCCTGGCCCCAGGTTTGGGTCTTGACTTCCTGTTCTGTTCCTGTTCTGACATCCCTCAATGCTGAACTATAAACCATCAGCAACATTAAACCCTTTTCTCCTAAAGCTGCCTTTGGTCCTGGTGTTCATCACGTCAATAGAGAGTAGCTAGGACACAGGTAGAGAAGGTGGGTCTTAGACTTTGGGAACTGGTTTGTGGAAATCATATGGGGGAGTTTGGAGTGGTAGGCTATAGAAGAAGCCTTATTGGACTATAAGCAGAGCTTAAGGCCATCACGGTAAGAATTAGAAGACAAGGGCTGGAGAGATGGCTCAGAGGTTAAGAGCACTGGCTACTCTTCCAGAGGTCCTGAGTTCAATTCCCAGCAACCACATGGTGGCTCACAGCCATCTGTAATGAGATCTGGTGCCCTCTTCTGTTGTGTGGCCATACATGGAGGCAGAATGTTGTATGCATAATAAATAAATAAATCTTTTAAAAAAAAGAATTAGAAGACAAGAATTCAGATGGAAATGTATCTAGTAAGATAGTAAGGGCCAGACAGCAGGGGAGTCAGTTGTTGCAGGGGAGACAGGGGTGTTATGGGGAGTCTTGTGAGGTTTCAGAGACAATAGGAATATATTAGAATCGAACTACAGGCCTTCCATGCTATATTCTGTTAAGCAATCGGCTGCAGTCTGGTCGAGTCCTGAAAGAGTGAGTGAGGCTGACTAAAAGCAGTGGACTAATTTGTTTGATAGGGGAAATTTCTTGTTTGTTCATTTGGGGTGTGTGTGTGTGTGTGTGTGTGTGTGTGTGTGTACTGACCTCTTCGGATCAGATAACCATAGAGGATGTTCATCTCTGGGGTGTCAGTAGCTCTTTACTTAGGAGTGGGGCTATGTGCAGTGTCCCCCATCAATGTCAGCATTCCAACTGGTGTTGTCATTTTGTGGATCCTGCTTAGGCAGTCATATTTTTGAGATTGTAACTTCTCTGCCATTTTTAGGAGACACAATCTCGTGGCAGACTTCTTGTTCCTCTGGCTCTCATATCCTTTTGCCCCCTCTTGAGCAATATAAAACCCTAGCTGTAGGGTTTATATTGCAGATGTAATGGTCTGTCCTGTCCCTTTAAGAGACAAGCCCTAGCTACTCCCTCCCCTGTCCACTGAGGCAAACAGATCTTTCTTCTGCTTCCAACCTGAGCCCCTTCCTTTTCTGTCTCTCTCCTGAAGAGGCAGCTTCTGCCTCTCTCCCTTTACCCTCCTCTCTCTCTCTCTCTCTCTCTCTCTCTCTCTCTCTCTCTCTCTCTCTCTCTCTCTCTCTCTCTGCCTCTCTTTGCTCTTTCCCCTTCTCCCCTTTCCCCTTCCCTTCCATAACCCACTAGATAAATATCCAACCTCACTGAGCATGGCGTGCCTATCTTTCTGGGTCTCTCACCCACCACACAGCTCTCTTCCTGGGACTTGCTGCCCCTTGTGGCCTGCTGCTGCGGCCACTCAGGGAATGGTGCTGTTTTATTTTTACCATAACAGCAGATGTAGCGGTTGGTCCTGGGCACCCACAGCCAGCTGTTTACTGCATAGCGACCAGCTGTAGCTTTCTGTAATGGTCTCTGTTTGGTGAAAGAGAAGCTTCCTTTGATGAGGGATGAGAGCTACATTTATCTGTGGCTAGGAGGATAAGTATTTAGAAAGCAACTAGGAATTATACTGGCTTAGGCAAGTGGTACTGTAGTTTTTCCTCTGTTATCTATGACCTCATTCACCCCTGGAAGTTAGCTAGGTTTACAGTACCAGGCACAATTTCCTTCCTCTAGAGTGGGACTTTAGTCCAGGTAGAGAGCTGTTGGTTTCCACCAATATGCAAATGCCACTATTGCACCTTTAGGGATATCTTGCTGTGCTGAGCATTGTTGTGGTCCAGAGGCATCAATCAATCTGGGCAGGGCTATTGGTTGCCTCCCTTCTCTGGCAGTTTGCAAACAACTTTTGGTATCATAAAAGCTAGTCCTCAGGAAGAGGGGGTTGAGACTGATTCAGCTTAACTCCTTTAGGTGTGTCTCTGAGGTGTGTGATATCTTCCTCAGTGGGAGCTTATCTTCAAACTCTGGGGGAACAGCAATAGCCCATCTTGTTTCGGGAGGCTCTTGGACTCCTCTGGCCAACAGCTTGAAAGGAGATTGATTCTGGGATTTTTGATAGATAATCTATGACTCTTGGGGGGGAAGCATTATTTCATGATTTTGTTGAAACTATGTACTTATGTATACACATATATGTAGTATATGTAGCTTGATATAAATATAAAATAGTCTTATTCCCTGTGACATTTCAAGTGTCCTTAATTTGATTTGTCCCTATTCTCTCCCTCAGCTCTATTGACTTTCCTTCATGCCTTAGTTAAAGTGCCCCCTTCCCATTCCTCCCTTTGGTGGAGGAAATTTTAAAACAGTAGAAAGTTCAGGCTGTGCCTGGGTACTGCTCACTGCATTTGTCTGGATTTATATTGAGAGAGAAGGAGCAAAAAGATAAACAAGGAGCAATCTGGGGTGGAGTGTGTGTCCCAATGAGTTTTATTCATGTTGCCTGCAGGAGCAGGGGGAAGGAAGGGCTTATTTACAGGGACATGGGCAACTTACTAGTGGCTATATGTGGTGGTTCGAATAAGAATGACCCCCATCCCCGTAGGCTTATATATTTGAATGATTGGTCAATAGGCAGTGGAGCTCTTTTATAGGCTTAGAAGGATTAGGAGGTGTGGAATTGTTGGAGGAAATGTGTCACTTGGTGGTGGGCTTTGAAGTTTCAGAAGCCCATGCCAGGCCCCCCTCACCCCCTCTTGCAGGTCAAGATGTAAAGATTGCAGATAATGCGCCAATGCCTATCTGTTTCTGCCAGGCTCCCTGCCATGATGATAAGGAACTAAGCCTCCGACACTGTAGGCAAGCCCCCATTAAATGCTTTCTGTTATAAGGATTGCTGTGGTCATGGTGTCTCTTCACAGCAGTAGAACAGTGACTGAGACACGATATCACTGGTGAAAATGTCTTCCTTTGTAGAAAAAAAGCGCAGCTGCCTGAAGATCCTTGGGGGAGGGAGAGGGCCTTGAGGGGTCCTTCCATGCTCCCTCAATGGCAAGATTAATGGGTCTTGTAGTTACGGCTGTGTGATTTCAGGAATGCCAAGGTCATGCCATGCTCAGAAAACAGTGCTCCACACACTTTATCCTTTCTTCCAGTTATTATGTCTTTTTCCCTGGACCTTGGAGTTGGGGGTAGATATGATGTCTCACTTATGACTGAGCCTATAATGATCATTTATGCTTTTTCTGTTTGGTTGGTTTTGGTTTCTTTTGTGACAGGGTCTTGCTATGTAGACCAGAGATCTTCCTACCTCTGCCTCCCGAGTGCTGGGATTAAAAATGTGTGCCTCCATGGCCTCCTGGCAAGTCATTTATTCTTAACACTTTGGGTCCCATTTTTTTCTTTGTTTTGTTGCCATCCCTCTTTTTTGGAATTGAAGTAGGATGGGGATATTTACTCTCTACTTAGATATTAGAACCATGGAGTAGCTTTGTTTTTTATACAGGCTCATAGTTGGGACATTGCCTTGAGTCTCAAAAAGAGGCTTTGGATTTTGCACAGTGCTGGAACTGGTAGATGATAGAACTTTGAAAGTCTGAATGCATTTTGTACTATAAGATGGGCTATGAGCCAATAGGCCCATGGAGTAGAATGCCATAGTTTGAAGGTGAACTATCTCTCCAAGAGGAACGCATGCTTGAATATTTGCTCCCCAGTGTGTGGCGTTGTTTTGAAAATTTGTGGAACCTTTAAGAGGTGGAGCCTCACTGAAGGAAGAGGATCACAGGATGGACCCTCCGGAGCTTGAGACATATCATCCAGCTCTACTTCGTGTCCTCTCTCTCGAATGTGATATGGTGACATGTGGGGATTCAGCTCACACTCCTACTGTCAAAACCTTTACCGTCATGGTAGATTGTACCTTCAAGATGTGGGCCAGTGTGGTAGTTTGGATGAGAATCTTAACATTTGGATGCTTGGACACCCCCCCTCCCGCCCTACACACACACCCATTAGTGGAACTGTTTGGGAAGGATTAGGAGGTATAACCTTGTTGGAGTAGGTATGGCCTTGCTGGAAGAGGCGTGTCTCTTGGAGATAGTCTCTGAGTTTCGAAAGCCCACAGCAGTCCTAGTCGTTTGCTGCCTGTGGATCAGGAGGTAAAGCTCTCAGCTACTGCTTCAGGCCATGCCTGTCTGTTTCCCACCATGGTCAGAGTAAC
Source organism: Arvicola amphibius (assembly GCF_903992535.2). Taxonomy (NCBI): domain Eukaryota; kingdom Metazoa; phylum Chordata; class Mammalia; order Rodentia; family Cricetidae; genus Arvicola; species Arvicola amphibius. The sequence continues at coordinate 110,281,371 of NC_052055.2, forward strand.
GAGGAAACGAATCCAGTGTTTGAATGTGCATGTGCCTCAATGAAAGAGGAATCAAAGGAAGACTGAGTTTAGTCACTGCTGTGTGTTTATCCTTTATAACTGCAGCTTGGGATAAATACAGGAGACAATGGACTAGATACACACGGTGGGGGGGGGAGAGTTTCATTATAACATTGTTTCTAATAGAACAAAGGAAAGTACCCTGATACCCAATTGACTAAAAACTAATGGCCAATTATACAAAACACGGTGTGATGGCTTAATCACTTAACTAAATCATTTGAAGTGTGAAGACTCACGTTTCATCTGGCTCCTTTAACATGGGAAGATCCACCTTTAATCTGGACCACACCTTTGGCTGGCAGCCTAAACAAAGGACACGGGAGAAGGAAAAGGAAGCGTTTGCATTTTGTGTGCTTGCTCTCACTCTCGATGGCAAGTTCGCCCCTTCACAGGCATTACCTACTTCTTTGGTCTTCTGGAGTACACTGAAGACCAGCTGAGACAGCCAACTTCATGGGCTGAACAACTACTGAATTCTTAGGCTTTCTGTTGGTAGATAGCCATTGTTAGACAACTTGGACCACAGCTGTAAGCTGCTCATATATATATATATATATATGTGTGTGTGTGTGTGTGTGTGTGTGTGTGTGTACGTATATATATATATACATACACACATATATGAATAATATATTAGTATATATTACAAAATATGTAATATGTATAAAATAAATTCCACACATAAATAAATAGAATAAATATGTAAGTCCCACATATGGAACTTATTTTATTTATTTGTCTATCAGTTCTGTTCCTCTAGAGAACCCTGACTAAGACACACAGGGAGCTGTTAAGGGTTGTCATGTTGCCGGGCAGTGGTGGCACACACCTTTAACTCCAGCACCTGGGAGGCAGAGGCAGGAAAATTGAATTTCTGAGTTCCAGGCCAACCTGGTCTATAGAGGGAGGGGCAGAACAGCCAGGGCATTGCGGGAGAAACCCTGTCTCAAAACAAACAAACAAAAAAAAGAGCTGTCATGTCTATGCATGTCAGTGTTTTCAGGAAAACGTGATGCCCAGCAGGATTCCAGGATCTCCACATGTGTCAGAAAAGATGTGTGAAGCCGTGCCTCAAAATGCTAGCATGAGAACACAGGAGAACACGGTCTTAGCACTTCTGTGTTCTAATGTGGCTAACTCTTGAACGAATATGCTATGTATCAGATTCATAAACGGTTAAAGATGTTCTCACCCTCACTCTCTCTATTCATGAATTAGGATGCTCTCTCACGTTCATTGTGGCCCTGATGGAGCAGAAGCTCTGACGTTTACTGACTGATTGGCTTATGCCAGATGCTGTTGTAAATGTTTCACTGGAGTTCCACAGTGGAATCCTCAGCACAAAGCAAGGAGTCTGTCAGAGTTCTCCTGCCTTTACTCCTCCAGGAAGGCTCAGGAAGAGGTAAGAAGCTATCCCAGGCCACACAGATCTAATCGGGTGTATCCTGATCCCAACAGCAGGCCTCTGGGGCGCCTGACCTCCATCTCCGGGCGATCACATTTCATATGCTTCTGCACTAGGCTCTTCCTTCGCTTTGTAACTCTCCTGGCCTCCCTGGGGTCCTTTAATGTGTGACTTCCCACAAGCTCTCTTAGCGGCTAGATTCTCAATACGCATTTTGGTTTTGGATGAATGAATGCATTTACTTTAAACTAGAGTTGGTCACCTTTAGCAGTCCCTTGTATAGTGCCTAGTGAAAAAGCTACTGACCAGGCCAGCCAGTCTCCCTTCTATTTGGCCGAGCAGGAACAACTAGCCAGATATATTTTCCTCTCCTCTCCTCCTTTTACCTCTCCTCCTAGTCCCTCCCCTTTCCTCCCCTTCGCTTTTCATTGCTTTTCTCTGTATGCTTTCTTTTTGTTCTTTTTGTGTTTTTGAGACAAGGTCTCATGTAGCACAAATTCACTGTATAGCCAAGGATGATCTTACATTTCTGATTCTCCTCCCACAGGCTAGAAATACACTCACACACATCAAAACTAGCTCACGTAGTTCTGGGGAGTCAAGCTCCCAGATTTGTGCAGGCCAGGCAAGCATTCTACCAACCAAACTAGTTCCCCAGCTCCCAGGCACATTTTTCTCAGTTCCCCATCCTTGGCCACCTTTCATTTCTAGTAGAGGAACATCGATCTGCTGAGGAGAATTTATAACATGTACATCAAACACCCCGCGTGCAGCAGGCTGTGTCCTAGGTCATAGCTGAGGAGAGAAAAACAGAGTTCTTGAGTAATCCCATAGGTTAAAGCAGGACGCAGGGTGGATGCACCCTGGCATTACACAACTATGCAAGCAATAGAGCAGTATTCAGGTCCCCAGGGGGGAGGGAGAGAGAGAGAGAAAGAGAGAAAGAGAGAGAGAGAGAGAGAGAGAGAGAGAGAGAGAGAGAGAGAGAGAGAGACAGAGACAGAGAGACAGAGAGAGAGAGAGACAGAGAGAGAGAGAGAGACAGAGAGAGGGAGGGAGGGAGGGAGGGACGGAGGGACGAAGGGGAGGGAGAGGGGAGAGAGAACAGGTCCCTCTAACAACACTTCTGAAAGACTTCCCAAGGGGATGGCAATGACTAGCTAAATGTAAACGGTAAGTGAGGAGGGCAGGGGAATGGCACAGAGCCTGACGACCTGAAATTGATTCCTGGAGACCATGTATAAACCAGATAGTGTGACTCCTCACTGTAATCGCAGGGCTCCTTGGATGAGCAGGAGAGTCAGCTGCAAGTTTGCATAGGCAGCGCAGCGGTGTGGTGGCAGAAACAAGAGAGAGTCTGTCTCCAAATAAACACAAAGAAGAGAACTCTCAAAACCTTGTTCTGTTGTCCCAGTTGTCCTCCAGACTCACCATGACACATGTGCGCCTTCTCTCTCGCTCATTTGCTCTTCCTCTCTCTCTCCCACCTCTACACACACACACACCCCCACACACACCACACACACCACACACACACACACACACACCACACACACACACCACACACACACCACACACACACACACCACACACACCACACACACACACCACACACACACACACACCCCACATACACACACCACACACACACACACACACACACCACACACACATACACACACACACACACACACACGGGGGGGGGAGAGAGAGAGGGGGGAGAGAATAAATAAATATTCTAAAGCATAAAATAATAGTAAAATTGAGGCTAATGATGAAGGCCAATCACAATTGGGATAGGCTGCAGGCTACACCTACATTTGGAGCTTGAAGAAAAGTCTATTTCATTATTTTTGAGAAAATAATCCTCTGATAAGAGTCATAACCACCTCCATGTAGATGAGTCGATTAAAAATAACCCAGAAAATGAGGGTGTAGGCATTATGCGTGAAGAGAAGTATGTATGTACACGTGCGTGTTCACGAGGGTAAGCCTGTGTGAGTGTTCGAGGTGAAAGACAATAGGAACAGTTATATGTCATGGACAATTAAATCTGGCTACAGATCAGGTTTGCTTTCTGACGGGCTGAGCAGTAATTGCAGTAATTATTGGCACAGCCTCCTGTTGGCCTCATGAAGAAATTCCCACCGTAAGTTGGGCAGCCAGCTCTATGTAGAATTGGACTCCTTCCCTTAGGAATTGTCCAGGGGCTGAAAACCTTAGCCAGCTTCAAACGATGCTTTCTTTAAACCGAGAAGAAACTGGAACTTTCACAATTATTTCAGATCAAGGAAATAGATATTATTAACATATACTATTCGTATATATAATTATACATTAATGGCATTTTTTCGTCTTTCTGACTCCAAAATCTTGTCTGCACACAAGGAGTTTGCAAGCCCAAACTCATCTTTCAGAATCCTGAGAGTCCAGAAGCCCAGGGGCATTATGGGACTTGCTGCTAGTGCTGACTCTGTCTGGCTGTTCTAGGAGGCAAATTCAAATCAAATATTTAAAAATATAAACAAAGAACCAAATCTTTATTGCATTGATTTGTTGTATTGTTCTCTTTATATATATTTCTTGACTTTTTAGCCCTGTGTTTGATTATTTCCTGCCATCTACTCCTCTTGGGTGTGTTTGCTTCTTTTCATTCTAGCGCTTTCAGGTATGCCATTAAGTGGCTAGTGCGAGCTCTCTCTAGTTTCCTTCCGTAGGCACTTAGCACTATGAACTTTCCTCTTAGCACCACTTTCCTAGCGTCCCATAGGTTTGGGTGTGCTGTGCATTCGTTTTCATTGAGGTCTAAGAAGTCTTTAATTTCTTTCTCTATATCTTCCTTGACCCAGTGGCGATTCAGTAGAGTTACCAGAGGTAGGTAAAATCAGATTTGGATTCCCTCTGGATCAGTGGCTCTCAACCTTCCTAACGCTGTGACTCTCTCGTACAATTCCTCATGTCCTGGTGACCCCCAACCCGTAAAATTATTTCATTGTTACTTCACAATTGTAATTTTGCTACTGTTGTGAATCATAATGTAAACCATCTGGTATGTAGGGTAGCTGATATGTGACCCTGGAAGGGTCACGACCCACAGGTTGAGAACCATTGCCCTACACCTTTTGGCGCTTGGTTTTCAGCCCCTGCCTGTTGAACAGCTGCTAGCTGGCCCTGGGCTGTTCCAGGCAGGAAGCTGATGGAGCTCTGTTTAATACACAATACATTCTTGGCTCAGGTTAAGTGCAAAACACTAAGTCCCTGGATCTCTCCTCATTCAAGGTCACGGTGAAGTTCATTACAGGTTTCTTTGATAATGAATAGGTTTGCTTTCACTAGTTAACTGATGAAACATACCGGCGGATTCGGGACGGGCATAATTTGTATTTTATGTTCAGCCTGGTTGGTTAGATAACACTTTTCCCATCTCCAAAATGTATGTGTCTTCTGGCCTCCCCCCTCAAGGGGGATGTGAGGAGAACCATTGCCTGTGTTGTTAACAAGGTGGGATAAGAAGGCGGGGTGGCCAGATGTTAGGGCACCAGTGTCCTGATGGTTAATGGGACTTGTGCATCTTATCTATTTTATTTGACTTTGCTTTACCTCTAGTCCGTTACCATTCTCACCACGCCCCTTAAATTCCCCTTAATCACAAGACACTGTCACTAGGAAGAATATCTCATCCATGAGCAACATAGAACTGGCAGGACATGCCACTCCCCTGGGCTTCCTGACCTCAGTCCTACCGCCGTTTGGAGGTAGATAATTTTTAGAATTTTATTTCAAGTATCTGCATGTTGTATGCATGGGGATATAGCCTCCCTTATCCCCCACAGCCACACTTTTCTTTGATGTTCCCTGCTCCTTGTCTCTCTAATCAGCTTTGTTTTCATGGTCCATAGTATGAAGATTAGTGTTAACTGCCAACTTGGAGGAATCCAAAATCACCTGGAAAATAAGCCTGTAGGCATATCAGTGAGGGATTGTTTTGGTGAGGGAAAGGGGAAGACCTGCCTTCATTGAGCCCAGGGCCATTCCCTGAAGCAGGCATCCTGGACTGTGTACACGGAGAAAGCAAACATAGCAGCAGCGTGTGTCCATCACTCTCTGCCTCCTGACTGAGGCTGCAACGTGAGCGGCTGCTTCAAGCTTCTGCTGCCCCCCCTCCCCCCGCTTCCCACCACCAGGCGCTGTACCTTGAACTGTCAACTGGAATAGGCCCTTTCTCCTTGAAGTTGCTTTTTCCAGAGTGCCTTATTAGAGCAATCAGGAAAGAAAATATGGCATGATGAGGAGTGTATGTATGACTTTATGTATCTCTATACAATCTAGGAACCACAGATGAGAGAAAACATACAATACATATCCTCTGAGACGGACTCTGGATTCTCCGTGTGCTTGTGTAGGATTAGTTCCAGGTGTGTGAAGCTAACCGGGTCTCCTGAATCTGTCCAGAGCCTTGCAGGTCATTCTGCAGTGTTCGTGGCCAGTGCTCAGGAGATGTTGGCAGCAGCCCCGCAGATTATGGGAAAATCTGGAATGTCTCCAGAAGCTGCACTCAGGAGGCAGGAAGCAAGAGGATCATGACTTTCAGGCTAACCTGGGCTAATGAGACCCTGTGTTAAGAAAGAGAGAAAGCAGAATAAAGAGAGGGCTCAGAGGTTAAGAACACTGGCTGCTCTTCCAGAGAGGTCCTGAGTTCAATTCCCCACAACCACATGATAGCTCACAACCATCAGTAATGAGATCTGGTGTCCTCTTCTGGTGTCCAAGCATACGTGCAGGCAAAACACTTGATACATAATAAATATATATAATAAATGGTGGTATGTTGGGGAATATTATTTTAAGGTGTGTGACTTTTGTTTATGTTGTATTTGTTTAACTCTGTAAAGCTGTGTTTCTTTGCCTGTCTAAAACACCTGATGGTCCTAATAAAGAGATGAACGGCCAATAGTGAGGCAGGAGCGAGGAGAGGCGGGGCAAGGAGGGGGGGGTAGCAGGCAGGGAGTGTAAATAGAAGGTGAAATCTGAAAGGAAAAGGAGCAAGAGAACAAGGAGAGGAGGACATCAGGGGCCAGCCACCCAGCTACACAGCACACTACAGAGAAAGAAGTAAAGAAAAGAATACAGAAATAGAGACAGATAAAAGCCCAGAGGCGAAAGGTAGTCGGGATAACATAAGAAAACTGGCCAGAAAAAAGCCAAGCTAAAGCTGGACATTCATGACTAAGAATGAGCCTCCTTGTGTGATTTATTTGGGAGGTTGTTGGGCCCTTCAAAAAAGTCAAAAGATAAAAAAAAAAAAAAACCCACAGTATTTTGGCATTCCATTGTGGAACTTGAATATCCAGAGGCAAAAGGTCATCAGGATAATTTAAGAAAAGCTGGCAAGAAACAACCCAAGCTAAGGTCGGGCATTCATAAGAAATAACAAGCCTCCGTATGTGTGATTTACTGGAGAGCTGGGTAGCAGGCTCCCGCAAAAAACAAAAATAAAATGTCACACAACAGTGACATGTGCCTGTAATCCCAGCACTTGAGAGAAAGCACTTGAGAGAATTCAAGACCAACTCTGGCTGTGAAATGGGTCTGAGCTACATACTGAGCCCTTGTAATTGCCAAATGTGTCCTGAGAGACACAGTCCCCAGGTGGAACCAGTTCCTGCTTCTGTGTCTCATGAGAATCTGAGAAACTCAGAGCACCCCAAACTCTCTTTTCAGATTGTGCGCTTTGACTTCAGAGGGGAAAGGACTCCTGCTGGACCATGTACCTTACCGTGGTGAAGCAGTAATTAAGGCAACCTCCAACCGAAGACGCTTCGTTGTCTGAGAATTACCTTAACAAGTTTCTATGACTTTCTGGCCAGTTTCTCCTCAGACGACTTCACTGCTTAGCTGCCATCCTCTCCTCACACTTCCTGTAGACGGAACTTGTTCACTTCATCCAAACATCTGAGCCAGCAAGAGCCGAGGCCCTTGTCCTCGGGTCTCTGCTAGACTGGATGACACCGCACTCCTGTTCTCATCCAAGCTACACTGTAGTCTTCTGGAATTTGCCCTCTTGTGTCACCCCCAACCTTTGGTTGGTTTACTGCCAGTCACTTCCTTCTGTCCTGTCACACTCAGAATTCGCCACCCAGACATACCCAAGAAGAAAGCTGGCCCTTAGCCACGATCACTTCTGCAGTCATTGTCCATTTGAGTAGTGGACTTCACCTCTCCATCCTCCTTTGGCAGGCTGACCCCTTCATTAGGGTGTTACCTTGGAGACAGGGTTCTCACCTGAGCTTGCACTAGAATTATCTGAAGTGTCTGACGGGAGTGATACTAGGCTCTGATCCCAGATTCCAATCCTGTCTGGAGTATACAAAGTATATGCATAAATATATATGTGGTTCATAATCCTACCATTCAAAGGCTGAGGCAGGAGACTCACAATGCCAGCGTGAGCAAAACATCTTACTCTCTCTGTCTCTCTCTCTCTCTCTCTCTCTCTCTCTCTCTCTGTGTGTGTGTGTGGTGGTGTGTGTGAGAGAGAGAGAGAGAGAGAGAGAGAGAGAGAGAGAGAGAGAGGAGAGAGTGTTTTTATTGATCTAGGTCCGGCCCAACTCCTTGAGGACACAGGGCAGAGCAGCTGGGCAAGCCCCGTAGGTGAATCTGGGTGAGATTGGGTGTCACCCAGCAAAGAACTACTGTATTATTATTGTTTTATATGAAAAAAAAAATCAATGTCTTTTTTGATAAGTTCGATCCTGCCAGTAACACTTGGAAGGACAGTGAGAAAAACCATGAGAAAACCACACAGCACTGCCCTGATCTGGTGGTCCACACCCGACAACCTGAGCTACCTACCTGATAGCTGTAAAAATCAAACAAACAAACAAGCAAAGAAAAAACAACCTCACAAAATCCCAAGGGCAATGATTAATAAGAGGAAGCCAAGGAGTCTGGCACACTCTCAGGAGCTAGGGAGAGTTTCAAGGCTAGTCTAAACCTGGCTGAAGGCGTAGGAAGTTCAAGGCCAGCCTAGGGTGAATGTCTCCAAAAGAAAAAAAAGGGAAGCATTTAAAATAAGCTTCAAATGCCAGTTGTACAGACCAACAATAAGATGTTCATCAGTAATTTCTTCATCTTCTCTAACTGTATAAGTTCAAGGTAATAAGAAGTAACGGTGGAAAAGAAAACAAAGGAATCAATAAACTAGTCAACCTGTCAAGAAATAGAGGCCTGCCTCAGCATTAATGTATGCGAGGCCCAGCACTGGATGTGAAAAGCCACAGCCCCAGCTTTCATGGGCACTGGACTTAACCCTTCCCTTGAGGGAAAGCCTTGAAGGTCTGACCAGCCCTGCTTTGTGTGAGTGTACTGGTATGGATTTTTTTTAAAAAAGGAGTGGATCTCCTCCCAAGTGACAATGTACCTCTACCTGTAGAAAATATTTGCAATATAGATTTTATAAGGATCTTAGCTGCTGTTTGCCAAAAAGTATATCTATATTTCAACTATCTTTATCTATATTATTATCTCCTATGTCCTCTATCCCATGATTTTTCTGTATCTATATTTGTCAGATCATGTAAATCTATATCTACATATCTAAATCTATGTTAGCTATCCCATGTTTATCTGTATCTATATTATCTATATGTCAATTAGCTCATGCATATCTATATCCAAGTTATCTATATTTATGTTTCTGCAGAGACAGAATCTGCTATGTGACCCAGGTCGATTTGAATTCAAAAATCTCCTGCTTTAGCCTCCCAAGGACCTGGGGTTACAGATTCATGCCCACCGCATATAAATGTCCAACTCTATTATAATTATGATGTGAACAGTGCTTGAATATTATATTTTGTGTATTGTGGGAATTTGCTCTTTTTTAAAATATTTATTTATTATTATGTATACAATATTCATGTCTGTGTGTATGCCTGGCAGGCCAGAAGAGGGCACCAGACCCCCTTACAGATGGTTGTGAGCCACCATGTGGTGGCTGGGAATTGAACTCAGGACCTTTGGAAG